>NC_133327.1:53377073-53685407 GCF_042186555.1 Aquarana catesbeiana | reverse complement strand
GGTACTCCGGTTTCCTCCCACACTCCAAAGGCATGCTGGTAGGTGAATTAGATCCTGTTGAAAAAATTGGCCAAATATGTGTATGTGTTTGTAAACACGTCAGGACCCCATGGGGTAAAGGACCGTGCTATACCGCAGATGGACACCAGCAGCAAAGTGCCCTGAGGCAATTCAGTTTGCATAGGTAGCGCTATACAAATCATTCATTAATACAGTATTTACAGTTTCCTTGTCAAAAGAAATGTATTGAGTATACAATGTTATAAAGATACATAAAATAAGTTTACAAGGATCTATAAAGTAAGCTTATTGTTTTACAGTAGGGTTTATATAGGTAAATATCATGAAATTTCAAATATTAAACATTGGGTTCACGTAAACCTAAATTAAAGATATATATAATTTCCTTAGTTACTTTTGTAGGTATTTAAATGATTTATACCTACTATACATATTGTTTACAAGTAGAGTGTATATAGGTCAAATAAATTCTGATAATGAGCTTTAATCTTAAGGTGGAGAAAAGGAAAGAGAAAGAAGAAAAAGGGTTGAAAGGTAGAGGTATGGTCCACAAGGTTGTCCCGCTCGTCAGTTTATTATTCTTTTTAGTTCTCTTTGAAGCCTTAGAATGGGTGTCTCTGTAAGTCATTTAATCTGTTACCATGGCAACAGGACAGAGTCATTGAAGTTTGACAGGAACTGTTGTTTTATCCAAGGATGCCAAAGTTTTTCAAATTTTGGAATTTGATTTTGATCGATGGCTACCATCTTAGCATGGGACATTGTATTATTCATTCTGTGAATTGTTTCTGCTAGTACCAATGTAGGAGATTTCCATGCCTTGGCCACTGTTTGTTTTGCAGCCGTTATTAGTTGGATCATAAGTTTGAATTGAGAGAGTGTTAACCATTCCGGTTTTAGATTGAGTAAAGTTAAATATGGATCTGGTTGTATTATTTTTTTAAATATTTTAGATGCAATCACGAAGACTTCCTTCCAGAAGGTTTGGATTACTGGGCACATCCACCATATGTGTAAATATGTGCCTATTTCTGGGCATCCTCGAAAACAAAGAGCTGAGGTATTAGGTGAATATTTTGCCACTCTAGCGGGTACAAGTTACCAGCGAGTTAGGACTTTATAATTTGTCTCCAGTGCTAAGATGTTGGGTGAAGATGACTTAGATGTGAGCCATATGTTAGACCAGTCCGTGTCTTCTAAAGTTCGTCCCAGGTCCTCCTCCCACCTCTGAACGTAAGAGGGTCTATTAAGATTTGCTACTCCATATAATTGATTATAAAGTGATGAAATTGTACCTTTAGCAAATGGATCTTTTGTACAGATTGATTCAAAAATGGATAATTGGGATAATGGTGTATCCCCCTTTAGGAATAGTGTATAGAAATTTTTGATTTGGAGATATCTAAATATCTCAGAGTTTGGTAGATCATATTTTTCTCTAAGCGATGGGAATGAAAGGAATGATTTAGATGCTATGAAATCATTTAGTGTCTGAATGCCTGATGTTGTCCAAGCTTTAAAAGAATTTGGGTAGATCCATGCCGGATAAAAGGCCGGATTTCTGATAAAAGAAAGGAGAGGATTGTGTGGAGATTGTAACTGATATTTGGTTTTTAGTTTATCCCAGAGAGATAAGAAGTGTTTAGTTATGGGATTATGAATTTTAAAGCGGTCTTTAGGATCAAGCCATAATAAATTTGATATTAATAGAGGGTCATTTTCTGAAGCTTCTATAAATACCCATAATGGGATTTCCTGTTTTGCATGGTATTTGGACAGACTGGCCAAATGTGCTGCTCTGTAGTAGTTAGTAAAATTAGGGTATCCCAGGCCTCCTTTATTTTTGGGAAGATGTAGTGTGTGTATAGGTATACGTGGTTTAGAAGAGCCCCATATAAACGAAGTTACTCTTTTTTGTACTATTATCAAAAAATAGGAAGGAATTGGAATAGGGAGGACTCTGAATAGATAAAGCAATTTGGGTAGAATAGTCATTTTGATTGCATTAATCTTCCCTATCCAGGATAAAGGAAGTTGCGACCATTGTTTTATTAGATTTGTGATCTGTCTTAATACAGGAGGATAATTGGTTGAGAATAAGTCAGAATGAGATGCTGTTAAATGAATTCCAAGATATGGGATTGATTTTTCTGCCCATGTGAATGGGAGTGCAGCCCTAGCCGGGATCAATTCCATGTTTGTGAGTGAAATATTAAGCACTAGGCATTTCTTAGGATTAATCATAAGGCCGGATAGGGCTGCAAATCCATCAAGAGCTGGTATTAAGTTAGGACCAGAGACCTGTGGTGATGATAGAAAAAGTAATATATCGTCTGCAAATATACATAATTTGTGTGTAATACCTCCTACTTCAATGCCAGTTATAGTTTGGTTTGTTCTGATGTATTGGGCCATGGGTTCGAGTATAAGGGCAAATAATAAGGGAGATAATGGGCAACCCTGTCGGGTACCTCTTTCGATATTAAAGGCTTCAGATTTGTATCCAGCATATTTTATATAGGCTTTGGGTTTATTATATAATGCTTTGATCCATGTTAAAATGTGGGGTCCAAAACCCCATTTTTGTAATGAATATTGCATATATTGCCAGGATACTGTGTCAAATGCCCTCTTAATATCGAGAGATAGAAAACATAAAGGGATTTTCCGTTTTTTAGCAATATGTGCCAATAACACTGCCCTGCGTATATTATCGCCTGCCTGTCTATTTGGCATGAAGCCTACTTGATCTCTATGTATTAATTTTCCTATAATGCTATTGAGGCGTTTTGCTATTATTTTTGCTAATAATTTAATATCAAGGTTTAACAGAGAGATAGGCCGATAATTCACACAGGAAGTATCATCAGAAAGGGGTTTTGGGATCATACAAACAATTGCCATTAGTGTTTCTTGCCGAAAAGAATGTCCATCTAGAAGTTTGTTAAAAGTTTCAGTGAGAATGGGAGAGAGTATTTCTGAGAATGTTTTATAGTATAAAGCCGAGTAGCCGTCTGGGCCTGGTCTTTTGTTAAGTTTTAGGTCTTTTATGGCGTTAGCAACTTCATCTATAGTTATAGGCTCATCCAAACTGCTTTTTTGATTCTGAGATAACTCAGGTAAGGTTATTTTTGAGAAGAAGGATTCAGCCTCTGTAGGATTAAATTCACTGTTTGTCTTGTATAAAGTTGCGAGATGTGAGTGAAATTTATGGACTATTTTAACTGGATTACAAGTGTAAACATTTTTTGATAATTTCAAACGTATTGGTTTGAAAGATTTGTTAGTTGAATTTAATGCCCGAGCCAAATATGTACCTGGTTTGTTTGTATTCATGTAGAAATTGTGTTTGGAGCGTTTGAGGGATTTATCAACTGACTCAGTGAGAAATAGATCGTATTCCAATCTAGATTTTTCCAGATGAGATTTTGTACTCTGAGATGGATTATCTTGAAATGATATGTAGGCTGCATTAAAACTGAGTTCTAGTTTTTTTGCTAGATTTTTGCGTTCCCGTTTAAATAGTGCCATTTGTCTTTGTATTGTACCACGCAAGACAGGCTTATGAGCTTCCCACAGTGTTATTGGGGGAGATGTCTGTTGTATTATTAATTGACATGTATTCCTTTAAAGCTTGTTCAATGGCCATCTGATGTAGTGGGTGTTTGAGCATTATGTCCGGTAAGTACCACGTTGGGTCATGCGCTTTTGGTATGGCTGAGGCTATAGTAGTGTATACTGCATTATGGTCAGACCACGGAATCGGAATTATATCTGATGCAATAATTTCTGGTATCATTCCTATTGTTAGAAAAATATGATCTATTCTGGTGAAGGTTTGATGAGGGTGCGAGAAATAAGTGAATTTCTTTTTCATTGGGTTACTTTCTCTCCATGAATCTACCAGATTGTATTTGGAAAGAAGTTGAGAAAAAGGTAATCTAGAGGTTATTTTGGATGGTGTAAAAGGTGATTTATCTAGAAATGGGAGGAGGACCTGGTTCGAATCCCCACACATTATCACTGTTCCTATTTTGTGTGTATTAATCACTTGTAATATATGTGAGAGGAATGGTGTAGGTTGTTTGTTAGGAGCGTAGTAGGAAATCACCGTGATTGCTGTATCCATTATATAACCCATGAGTATCAGGTATCTACCTTCTGGGTCTTTAATTTCTGATGATAAGGTGAATGGTGTGGATCGGTGAAATGCAATTAGAGTTCCCCTTTGCTTGGTACAGGCAGAAGCCGTGTAAATTTGTTGATAAAAAGGAGAAATATATTTTGGAGTAGAATCTTTGGTGAAGTGTGTTTCTTGGAGGCATACTATGTGAGCCTTCTTGTTATGGAAAGTACGGAAGGCTTTGGTCCTTTTTTGAGGGACATTTATTCCCTGAACATTCAGGGAAAGTATATTCAGTGGTGCCATGGCAATAGATAAAATAGTTTTGACTTACTTTTTGTTATGCAGAGCTGACTGCGCAGATCAACCTGTGTGGACTGAAGAGATGAATAGATAGAAAAGAAACCAGTGAATTCTGGAGTAAAGAGTAAACAAAAAACATATGAGATTAGATGATACATTGTATAAATTATTTTTTGCAAGTAATCACAATTTACCCGTGAAAGAGAATAAATATCTCTCTCAGGGGAATAAGTGCCTTCGTCACACTCCCACATAATATGGTTGGGAGAATGAGGAGGGCTAATGGGGGTACACGGATCTTCCGCTTACAGGAGAGAAGTGCTATGTCAAAAGACATCAAAATGATGTTTCATTAATTGGAGTGCAGAATATAGTTTTTGTTGAAATTATTTATTCCAGGGTGGTTGTATATGGTTAGTCTTGCCCTAGGCTAAATAATTCAGTTAGAAAGGTACTGTTAATAAGTTTGGTATTGATGAAGATAGTTTGAATTATTTTGGGATTTTAACCCTTTTAGAGTAAACAATTACATATTTTATTCATATGTAACTGTTTAGATATGTTAACTCATAAAATTGAGGTTGTATTGCTTCAGATTAGAATAAACAAAAACATAATTCTAGGAACTAGTTAGGTAATAATATATTTGTTTTAAGAAAAGAAAGAAAAAGCTTCCATTACTTCTGGATTATTGAACATATTTGTCCTAAAAAGTAATAAATCTATTGTTATTACCTGATAATATATAACTGAACAAGAATTTCCTTATTTCACTTATATATTCTAAGGCTATATGAATCAGAAGTAATAAGAAATATAACTGGAATGTAACATGATCCCACACAGTGTGTGACTATCAGAATGCAGTTACATTCAGTTATAAATATAGGTTTTTTATAGAGAACCATCTCTTAGTATAATAAATGAAGAGATATCAGGAATTAGGATGTCAGTCCATTGAATCTTCTTGGTCCATGGATGATGTGGCATAATGGCCTCTTTTGTGAGAATGATGATTCCCATTTTGTTCTGAAATTATCTGGGTGCTGCCTGAAGGTGAAGATGATGCCATTCTTCTGCATGTGGGAGTGTTGCTGCTTGTGGGTTCTGTCAGATTTAATTTTAAAAGGGTTTGTTGTAGTTCATCTGCTGATCTGCTTCTGTAAATTGTACCTTGGTAGTTAAATCTGACTGAAAAGGGGAAGCCCCATTGATACATAATGTTGTGGCGTTGCAGTTCCATTAGTTGGGGTTTCATGGATCGTCTTTTAGTAATAGTAAGTTGGGATAGGTCAGCAAAAATTTCATAATTGTGTCCTTGAAAATTAAGTTCCTTTTTTTCTCTTGCAGCAATTAGTATTTGTTCTTTCATTCTGTAATAATGAAATTTTGTGATTATATCACGTGGGGGTCCATCTTTCTTTTTGGCTGTGAGGGCTCTGTGTACTCTGTCCAGTTCTAAACGTTCAATAGGGATATCTGGCTTTAGTTCTTGTAATAGAGCAGTAATAGTAGATTGCAGGTCTGTCACAGTTTCAGGTATTCCCCTTATGCGCAAGTTTGAACGTCTGGCTCTATTTTCGTAATCTTCGAGCTTAGTTTGAAGTATTAAATTCTCTTTTTTTAATTGTTCCAATTCTGTTATATTTTCTTGGGTTGTAATTTCAATTTCATCCATTTTTATTTCTAAGGCTGCGGCGCGGTTTCCCAGCTCTCTTATTTCTTTGGTTAGGCTTTTTGTTATTTGGTCTGAGGTTTGTTTTAAAGCCTTATGAAGCATCTTTTCAAATTGTAATAATATTACTGGGGATACTGAGGAGGCTTGTGGAGAAGTTTGTGAGAGGATTTGTTCTGTATCTGACTCAAATGGAGAGTCTTGCTGTGACATTTTCTGTCTGTGAGAGCGCCCTGATGCTGTATATTGTGAGGTGACTGGAGCTGCTTCAGCTGCAGTGAGTGCCTGTGAGCTCTTTGTGAGGTGATTTTTATTTCTGCCACGGTTTCCTCCCAGTACCATATTTCCTGCCCAAACTTTCACAGTTTGTTCCCTGGGGCAAAAAGGTTCAAATGGATACCTTTTGAGCCTGCAGGCTCCGCTTTGTCCTTCTCTTCTCTCCTCAGCGGTGTGGAGCTCTAACAATGCATGTCTGCTCCGCTAGGCTCCGCCTCCTGCCCCCCCAGTATTTACAGTTTCTACTACACTTCTGGTGATGTATACAGTGCAACTGTTGTACACTTCAGGCGGTGTACACAGTATACAATGTAGTGTGGTGTTGCAGAACATAAAATACATCATATCTGGAAGGCCACCAAGGAGAGGCAGATGCTCACAGGCCACTAAAAGAGGGCAAGCAGCCTCTGTCTCTACAGTCAACATTGGTAGTCATGGACATGGTCCATCCTCTGCAGGTGGCTGTGGGGAACACTTGTCATTTTTTTGCTGCTGCTGGCCGTGTTATTGAGCCACAACATGCAGAAGAGATAGTGGAGTGGATAACAAAGCCTTCCTCATCCTCCTCATCCTCTGTCAACCAGGCTCAGTGTAGTTTGCCTTCCAATGCAGCTGCCAAAGTGGCCTATCCCAGCGGCTCCTTGTCCAAAGTAACTCCTTCCATAGCCCCACCATCATGCATGGAGGAGTCCCCCGAATTATTCGACCACAGTGTCGGTTGTATGCTGCGGGAGGATGCGTAGCGATTTGAAGGCTCCAATGTTGGCTCCCAAGTTGAGGAAAGGAGTAATGTGAGCCTAGAGAGAGGGGGTGCCACAGAAGGACAAGAAACTGGCAGTCATGTTTCACAGCAGGGCCCATTCCTGCGCCAAACAAGAGTATCTGTGAGGAGTTACAGTGTTATGGCACCACTACCATCCAGGGCCCAATTTTTCTGCCCCTGTGTAGCAGGGGCATGTAATTACAATTCTTGAATAGTATTTCACAGCAGGGCCCGTTCCTGCACCCAACAAGAGTACCTGTGAGGGCTTACAGTGTTCTAGTACCACCAACACCTAAGGCCCAATTTTCTACAGAGTATATAGGGCAGGCCATATAGTATATATAATGCTGTTTAGAGTATATGGTGCCTGGGGGCCCCCCACGCTATTTTTTTTAAAAAATTGAGTGCGGGTTTCCCCTTAATATCCGTACCAGACCTGAAGGGCCTGGTATGGATTTTGGGGGGGAGGGACATCCACACTTTTTTTTTTTTTTTTGGTATTTTTATCTATATTGCCGGGATCCGACAATACATTACAGCCGCGAGCAGTTTTAAATCACCTTTTTGTCCTTTAGAAATGTCATTTTGCTGTGGCACTGTTATAAACATGGGAAAGATGCGCTAATTAACAGGCATACTAGGGACACCTCCAGGCACGATATTTAAATTAATATTTCATTTTTATTGTTTCACTTTAAGCATTATTAAAATCACTGCTTCCGAAAAAACGGCTGGTTTTAAAACTTTTTTTTAAATTGATACATGTCCCCTGGGGCAGGACCCGGGTCCCCAAACACTTTTTATGGAAATTTTATTGCATATAAGCCTTTAAAATGAGCACTTTTGATTTTTCATGTTCGTGTCCCATAGACTTGAATGGTGTTCGCGCGTTCGAACAAATTTTTTGCCTGTTCGCATTTTCTGCTGCGAACCGAACCGGGGGGGGGGGGGGGGGCGGGTGTTCGGCTCATCCCTTAATACTACCACAGTAAAGGAGAATCCGCCAGTAAGAGTGCTATACCACCCATCCAGTCGTCTCTCTCTATATAGACATATTACAACACACAGATCAGTTTTGGTTTTCCAAGACTCTGATGAAAAGTAAACCCCTCTAAACGCGTTAGCCATTTTTTAATTTTATCCCTTGTATGGGCATCATTTTCTACTATTTTATCAAACGATAACATTGTTATTTATTTATTTACGAATGCATAGTATTTTTTTATGTATATACTAATTTGTTTAGAATAAACTTTCTTATCACGATTCATGCATCAGGCCACGCGCCTTCCTTTTTCTTTCGTGCACATTATAAGTTGTCCTACCTGACCAGTAAAGCTTAGAAATAGTTTTCCTGGGGCTACATTGCTCTTTTGGAGATTGGCTCTTGGACACTTTTGGAGAGCCTTTATCTCTGACAGAAGTTTTAGCAGGACTCTGAGGAGCAGTTGTAAGAGACTCCAGATAGCTTTTGGCTTTTGATGGAGATTTAAAAACCCTGTAGGCAATTGATGATAGAAGACCGCTGGATAAGCAAGAGTAAATTTTACATGTTTCTGGAAAAGAGTGGAACATATAAGGGCAAACGTGTTACCTGGGCGTGTGACTTCTATTGAGTAATCTGCAAAGTGTTGCAGTTTATGCCTATTGAGCGATCTTGCTTTCCTATAATTTTGAATAATCACCATTTTGTTGGTATAATTAAGAAAGTGGATTATAACCGGTCCAGGTGTTGTTTGATCTTCTGATTGTGCCCCAACTCTGTGAACCCCTTCTGCTATGCATGTTATGATTCCCACAGCCTCATGTGTTAGTTTAGAACAAATATCCATAAGCAAGTTCCCCTTTAAAGATTCTGGGGAACCTATACCTCTAAGATTATTGTGTCTAGAGTGATTTTCTAGGTCTTCCACTCTGTTCAACAAGAGTTTCTGGGGATTAATGTGTTGGAAATTAGTGAGAGATGCCTGCTCATCCTCCCATGTAGATATTCTCTGCTCAGCCTGTGTAAGCCTTTGAGTGGGCTTCTGTACAACCCTGCGGAAGTGCTCTAATCTCTGGGGAAACCACTTTATCCACAGCCTCTGTGATCTTTGGTGTAAATAAATCCATCACTGCTTATGCTATTTTGGTGTATGCTGTGTTCCCTCCATCAAGGTTATGTACAGTGAGTGGAGAGCACTCTGTGTCTGCTCCTGTGTCGGCTCATATTTTTGTCTCAGCAGCCGTCATAGGGCTTGTGTCAGCTGTGATGCCTTGCGGCTGGCAGGGAGAGGGTGTGACCTGGACCTTACTTTAAAACAGGCCATGAAGTTGTGGATACAGATGGGAAGCAAGTTGTGTGTGATCCAGATCAATTACTGGCTTTTAGGAGTGGCTTTCGGATTGTCTCAGCAGGAGCTGTGTGGATTACCTCCTTTCTAAGCGGCTCCAGAACCAGAAGTTCACATCATAGGTTGATGAACTAGAACAGAAACCGTACTTCAGTGTATAGAGGAATATATGACTTACTCCCCTTTTCTAAGATGCAGTGCTTGGGTCTAAATGGAACCAGACATTGTAAGGTGAAAGAGGGAACAAAGTCATTAACCTATCATTCAACATGAAGTTTACACAAGTTTTGGATTTGAAGCTTCAACAAAAAAAATGGAGCAGTGGGGAAGAGAGGAGGAGGTGAATAACACAGGGTGACAGGTGTTTTTTAAGGAAGACTGTCACTTTGCATTGAATTGGGAAGTGACAGAGTCTCTTCAACTGCTCTTACTGTAAAGACCACCTTCCTACTATAAAGACCCCCTTACACTGATAGCAAAACCTTGCTTCCTTCAGTGCCCTTTGTACAGCCCTTGGGGTAAAAAAGTTTATTCCCTCTAACTTTATTTTTCTACTCTGTATGTGAAATGTAGACAAAAATTGCCCAAGAGCATGTACAAACTGTGAAAATACTTATAAGCCATTAAAGCAGTAGTAAACTCTTTAAAAAAAAAAAGTTTCCACCTGCAAGGAAATATCATAATGTCCTAGTATGCATCGCTTACTAGGACATTATGAGAGATTTACCTTGAAACTAAGCCCTCCAGCGGCACGCTGTCACCACTGACAGGGCTTCCATATTCACCCGGTGTACCTTCCAGGTTTGCAGGCTCCAGCCATCTGGCTGAGCCATGATTACGTCACTCCCGTGAATGACTGCAGGAGTCTCAGCTGCGGCACACAGCTCCGTGCCGTTCCTTCAGAGCGCATGCACCGGTGATGTCACTCTAGCTGCTCGCCAGATATTTCCTACACAGTGCACGTTTTGGAGATATTCATTTAACCTACAGGTAAGCTTTATTATACTGTATAATGAGAAAATAAGAGTTTACTACCACTTTAATATTATTTGATTATGAATTATTAGTATTATTTATCATTTATTTTCAGTATTATAATGACAGGTTGATTGAAGAAAAAAAAGGAAAAACATGGATTATTATTGCTTTGTAACTTTAACACTTTCCTGCCCAGTCAATAGCAAATAGACATCCGAGCGGTGGTTTGGTTATTCTGACTGGGTGTCATATGACGTCCTATCAGGATGCACCAATCGCGCGGCCGTGGGGCTGGGTAGCAGCATGATCTGTCACCAGCCATGTCCATGGGGTCACATGATACAGAAGGTCACATGACAGTTGTAAACAATAGATGGCTTACTTTCATGCCATCCATTGAATACAACTGTGTTGCTAGCTGTGATTGCTAGTGTGATCACATGGTAAAGACAGGGCCAATCACAGCCCATCTGTACCATGTGATTAGCTCTGGCCAATCACAGCTAATCAAAACAAAACAGACTGAATGAATCAGTTGCATTCAGTAAAATTCTTGCTTATAGCAATGTAATGCACTGCTATGTATAAACATAATATGTAAAAAAAAAAAATCCTGATCACTTCCCCAGGGTAATACAAGGTTACTATGGTAACATTTTGTTGCTTTGGTCACAGTGTGTTAAAAAAAATTGTAAAAAAAGAAAAAATGAAATAATAATAATAATATATATATATATATATATATATATATATATATATATATATATATATATATATATATATATATATATATATATATATATACATTGAAAAAAATGTTTTTTTTGTACTGTCACAGTCAGTGTCCCTGATTACCGCCACACCTTTAATATGATAACGCTGTACTGCACTGGTGACAGTATGTTAAAAATGATTTTTTAATTTTTATTTCTTCCTTTTCCCAAAAATTCTGACAAAAAATGACAACTTAAAAAACTTGCCATGCCTCTTACTAAATACCTTGGACTGTTCACTTTCCAAAAAGTGTCATTTGGGGGGTATTTGTACTGTCTTGGCATTTTTCGGGCCTCAAGAAATGAGATAGCCCCACAGTACATCAGGAGTGATCAATTTTCAGATATTTATTCCATAGTCTGTGGACTCTATACCTTTCCTATAGACTAAATAATATACACTAATTTGGATTATTTTCACCAAAGAAATGTAGCATAATACACTTTGAACTAGATTTATAAGGAAAGATTATTTATTTGCAAAATTTTATAAACAGAAACAAAGAAAACACATTTTTTTTCAAAATTTTAAACCCAGTTGTGATTAAATACCATTAAAAAAAGCTCTATTTGTGTGAACAAAATGCTAAAAATGTAGCTTGGGTACAGTGTTGCGTGACTGCGCAATTGTCATTCAAAGTGTGTTAGTACTGAAAGCTGAAAACTGGACTGGGCAGGAAGGAGGTAAAAGTGCCCGGTTCTGAGGTGGTTAAAGTGGTTGTAAGCCTCTGGAATTAAAAGTCAACAAATCATATACCTCTACAGTGTGTACACACCTAGTGTGTCTGCTGCCTCCTCCCTCTGCTATCTGCATGAGTCACTTCTGACGGTTTAACTTTAACGCAACACCAGGCCACCTCCCCATGCAACACACCGTAGGTGACTGGCAGCCTGAGCTGTGCATGTTTCCCTATGGGACTGTGAAGAAGGGGTGTGTCCATTTCCTCCACTCAGGTCTGAGATTATACTTAGCTCTGTGCTGTGTAGTGTGACATTAGATCCTTGTCCTCTGCCTTCTGAAAGCTCAGAAATAGTCTTTGATCTGTTTGCTTTAGAAAACTCTAGAGAAGAGAGAGCTGCAGATAAACAGGTACAACTTATGTAGGAGGATTTGCTTCATTTCTGTGTATCACCTGAGGTTAGTCACTTCTGTATATGTGAGGGTTTACAACCACTTTAAGGCTGGTTTACTGAAGTTGAGAATCTTCACTTAATACCCAATCATGTGGAGATAAAATTAGTAAACAGTAATTTACTTTTCACCTGATTGGATGATTGATGTGAATATTTATTGATTGAAGATTCTCAAATCCTTTAGTAAATCAGCCTTAGCCTAGGTCCACACTGATATTATGCGGAACCAGCGCAATTACAGCGCTGGTTTCCACATCACATCTCTCCCGCAGGCAGTTCACACTGCATTCTGTGAACCGCTACATTGAAATACATTGTTAATGACACCCCCAGATCGGTTCACAGATCGCAGTGCGAACTGTGAACTTGCACAGGAATTGGATTGCCTAGGTGAGAACACCCATGCGATCCGATTTCAGTGCGGGGGGGGAAAAAGTCCCTGCACTTTTATTCCTGCGAATTTAATGCAAGTTCAGCCATACAACTGTATGACTGAACTCGCATCTCACAGACATTGCATGTGATCGGCACCTCTGCGAATCACATGCGATGTCTAAGATCGAGCTAGTGTGAACCTGGGCTTAATGTACATAGATGCTACATTGTGAACTGAAAATAGATGCCAAGTAGCATATTGTTTATGTATAACCCACACTTTGTTTTCTTAGTTTTGGATAGAGTAAGAAAAGATTAAAACCCCTATAAAGTAATGTGAATACGCACAACCACACAAAATACAATTTCCAGAGGGTTCTAATAAAGCAAGACTAAAGCCAATATAAAATAGCTCAGATAGAGTTGCAAGAATACATAAATGCAGAGAAACGGTGCAGGAACTCAACCCCCTCCCCACCCCTAGAACCCCCCCTAGGTAACCCCCATATCTCCACCCTCACACACCTATTTTCTTGCACAGCATAGCACAGCATAATACTTACCTGAGCCCATCTCAATCCAGCGATGTTGGAGCAGTGTCTGAGCTGCCCGGGACTCTCCCTCCTCATTGGCTGAGACGGCAGTGTGGTGTCATTGGCTCCCACGGCTGTCAATCAAAGTCAGTGAGCAAATGAGGAGAGAGAGGGGGCTGGGCTGAACGGTGGCTCCATGTCTGAATGGACACACAGAGCAGTGGCTTGGCTTGGGTGCCCCCATAGCAAGTTGCTTTCAGTGGGGGCACTAGGCAGGGGTGAGGAGCCAGAAGTGCCTGCAAGGGACACGAGAAGAGGAGGATCTGGGCTGCTCTGTGCAAAACAAGTGCACAGAGCAAGTGAGTATAACATGTTTGTTTTTTTTATAGAAAAAAATGAGACTTTAGTATCACTTTAATAACAGAACATTTGGGGTAACCCACCTGAACAACTAAGCCCATGGTTGAGGTAAATTGATGATGTCCTCCCACTTTGGGAGGGTGACTTGAGTTCCCTTGAGATTGTTTTCTAAAATCTAAATCAAAATGATAGAGGGATTATGCTACAACATGAGCCAAGCAATCATCAAATACATTTTTTAGATTTAAATATCCAGGCGGAGGATGGCCAGCTAATAACCACTAAGTATTTTAAGGAAACTGACCGTAATGTATATATTCCCAGGTCTAACTGCCAGTATCCCTCTGCTCTGAGGAAGCTTGGTTACAAGCGAAACATATAAGCAAGAAGCAAGACACCATCACGTCTTTTGTGATGTGAGTACCGATTTGTCCGCCTATACAGTAAACCATCTTAAACCATCCCAAATCCCCGCCAGTCCATATCTCTAGTACCGATTGGGAAACCTAGATTGGATAGTGTAGCATTGCCTGTATGGTGTGTGGACACGCTTGAGATACTACTATAAGGCAATCTATCCGGGGAAATACACTGTGCAGCGTGTGAAGTAAAGACTCTTGTTGAAACCATTCTGATGATTTTATCTCCATACCCTATCATCGAGGTGATTGGACCACACATATATATATGGATTTGAAATAAATGAAACAAAGGACACAGAACAAGATGTCAAAACGGTGAGCTGTATCTGCCCCCAAAATACAGAGGATGTTCATTCAAAGTTAAAAACGTTTTTGTTTCCTTGACTGCTGTCACCTTTTTATTCACCAGTTTGAGATCCAAGATTCACTTATATGATAAGCACACAATCAGTGTATTTCTGCAAAGCCTTCAATGAATGAACTCTTTCTCTCCCCCGCCCCGTTTTCTTTTTTCATCTTTTTGGCTATTTTAATGCCTAAATGGAAATCAGCAAAACCATACAAAGCACATGCACCTTTTTCTTAAACAGAGCTAACGAACTCTCAACATAGATCGGTTGTGTATACACATGCAAAAAAAAACTTTTTTTCATCCAGCAGAACCAGTATATATACTGTGTATGTATATATATATATATATATATATATATATATATATATACACACACACACATCTTCCTCTGGTCAAATGAAGTTTAAATTATAAAGAATATTTTTGAGTAGATTCAGATGGATGGGATGGATGAGAGTTGTGTATAGCTGAATGTGGTGTGTCTCATTAAGACTTTCTTTGTCTTAATTTTAACTATTTGTGTTGGAGGAGGGTATGTATAGATATATTTTTCTATAAATAAAACAAATGGTGGATATTTAATAAAGAAAATTAGTCCCTAAACCGGTTTATCTTCTTTGAAGAATATCTTTGGGAACCTTTCCCATCTTTTTTCTATATGCCTATGTATTCAGAGGATTGATATCCTGGAGTCTTAAGTTGAAATAATTTGCAGGTGACGGTACTTACAGACTGTGATATAGGTAGTAAAAATCAGGGATACATACATAAATACATATGTATCTCTGAAACCTATCCAATCTGGACTAGTTTGGATGAGCAATAGTGTCCTTTTTTCTCCTTTTTCTTCAGTATCCCTCCTGGCTTAATGCAGTTCCTAAAAGCCAACGTATTAGTCGTATTTGTATCAATTTTCCTGATTTCTATCAACAGGCCTCTGTCCTTAAGTTTAGATTTCTTGAGAAGGGATATTCTGAAATGAATATTGATGATACTATTGCCCAGGTTGGTAACGTAGATAAGAAAGGCCATGCTGTGCAAGAAGAGAGCCGATACTGAGGTGTCTATTGATAATAGGTTTGGGTGGTCCTTGACTACTAGTTATTCTAATCAACATTTTGCTATTAAAAGATTACTTAAAAAACATTGGGGAGTTCTTAAAAATGACAGGGTATTTTGCCCCGCACTCCCTGAACAACCTGCTGTTATTCATAAGGATGAACCGGCCTTGCAACATAAAGTTGCTCCCAATGTTATTGACCCCCCAAAAAAACTTTTTCAAAAAGTCTCTTTTTCAGTCTATGAAAGGCTTCTTCCCCGTCACAAATGTAATATTTGCCAGATCAATTCTTTTAGAGGTAGATGTTGTTTATCCTTTCAATCTACACAGAGGAAGATTACTTATGATATCAATACGTTTATTACTCGCACTTTGAAATACATTATTTATATGATTTCATGTCCTTATGTCAAACAATATATAGGACGCACTAAATGTGAATTACAAGCACGCCTGCCAGAACACGTTGCTAATAATAAACAAGGGTTTATGAGCCATAATTTATCTGGACATTATGCCAAATATCCTGGAGGGGTAATAATTTGGTTTGGAGACCGGCTGGATTTTTTGCATGAAGTCCTATATCCCCTTCGGCTTGAACATCAATTGGGACATAAACTGTTTTATTAACAATAGCTAATTCTTTCGTTTTTCAATTTTATTTTAATTTTATTTTTTCTTAGATTTTTTTCATTACTATATTCCCTTTATTTTTTATATATTAGTTTTTTATTGTATAATTTTTTGTGTATTTTGAGGTTTTATAATATGTTTTTTAGTTGCAGTGTTCCTATGGATTACCTCTAATGGCTTTTTTTACAAATATTTATAAAAATTGCTTTTGTTCCAGTTGAATTTCCAGCTCCATATTTGGAGACTAATTGTGTCTGTTTTTTCTCCATTACATGGCGGTAATTTTGTATTTTATTGCAGGTTTTTATTATATATTAACCTCCCTCCACTGGTGGCACTATTTTAATATGTATCTCTCAGTATGAGCATTTCATGGCCAGCAGTCAAGGTGGCGCTGCCGCTCTATTTATAACCTGCAAACGTGATGAGACATCACTTCAACCTATCCCTAGACAACGTCATATATGATGAAACTCGTAGGGTGGGGCCTACGATGGTGGCATCATCACGTTATTCATCCCTGATTGGTTGGCCTAATCTATGCCTAGAGGGGAGCCCGTGGGAACGTGGCACATGCCGGTTTTTGGACACTTGCTGAACTTTTTTATCCTAGAATCTGATAAGTGCCTCTTTTTACCTTGCCAATAAAATGTTTTATATTATACTGCGCTATGGGAGCGATTTACCTTTGAGTGTCATTGGAACATCATTAACTTTTGATGGTTGGAGGGAGGTCTTAATTTCCCGTGCTTGTTCTGACCACCTATGGTTTAGTGGTCAGTGTTATCTGGTAAGCAGCTTCAATATGCTGTCTGGTTTGTGGATTATGGTTTCTTTTTCCTGCCAATCTGGATAAGCATCACAGTTTTCTACACTTGTCTGTCATCTATCACAGCGCACAGAGGAGAACATTCTTTGATGATTATTGGACTTTGCTTTTCATTTTTAATATTGTTTTTACTATTTGTGTTCACTTTTTATTAATTATTTTAGCGCTGCAGTTTATTTCTATTATAATGCAGTGCTTGTGACCTGAGTAAAAAATCACTATGCCCAGGTGTTCTGTGAGGCTGGAAAATGCAAATGATCCAGAAGGTTTAACGGGATGTTTCCAGTGGCACTGACAGCAGTTTGTTTGTGGCACACAAGATACAATCTGGTACCTTACAGTTCCTACTATTTACATTTTGTTTGATTAATATATTTAACTACATTTAGGGAAATATAGATGTGTTTATTTGTAGCAAACTCTATGTTTGCTACATTAGTGGTGGACCCAAGGTCTTTGGGGGAAGATAGCCTCCTGGGGTTCTTAGAGTGTCTAGTAGTTGAGAGGTTAATTTACCTTCCTGCATTCACCCAAAGTTGATTATAATGTATTTATATTATGAATCCTCATAATTTTTAACAAGCAGAGCATTCCGACACAGGTGTACCGTAGATCTGTACTTCACAAAATGTTAGATATGTTGTTTTTCCCGGTAGGACAATGTTCACATAACGGCCCTTCATATCAAAACAATGGAAGGTCAAAGTGGTACCCAGTGGTATTGCTGTAATCTGAGCGCATCTGAAAAAACAGTAAACAGAGATTTCTTGAAGTAGGAGGGAATTGAAAAAAGAGAAAAGCACTAGGAAGAAGAAAAGTATAAGGTATAAGGATAAAGGTAAGAAAAATGAGAAAGGAAAGCATACAGAATAAACAAGGAGAAAAGGTATCCGAAAAAGGCCATGGAAGAGGAGGGGGAGGGGAGAGAGAAGAAAAGTAGAAGATAAAGTGTATGGAATGGGAATGTACAGAACAAGACTAGGAAGAAGAAAAATAGATAAGGAAGGATATGAAAGAGTAGAGGAAGGGAAGGGACATAACAACAACAGGAAAACAAAAAATAGAAGATGGATATGGAAAAGAAGGCTCCAATGAAGAAAAAAACATCCAAGAGGTGCTGGGACTTTGATGTAAGTTCATACAAAATAGTGAGAGGACAAAAACATTCAGAGAGCTCACTGGCTGCTCACAACAAACAAGGCTACCCTCCAGTGGGTACCCCAACATGTCACCAGAAGTAAAACATGCACTAATGGAAGGAGCACCAAACCAAATAATAAAAGAGTCCAAATTCCTTTATTCATACTAAAAAATAGCCAATGTGTTTTAGGGGAAAATCCTTCTTCATAAGGGCTAAAACAAAACTCAGCAATATAAATAACAACGTCACTTAAGAAAGATTGCCAGATAGCGCAGCCAATCCCATGAATAAGTCCCTTGTGACGAAACATGTCGGGGCGTGGCTACGAGGCAATCTGACGCGCTAGACGTAGGACGCTGTGACAGGAGGCGCCGTACGGGAAAGCGGGGAAGCGGCTCCAGGAGACTCGGGGAACGGGTGAGAGTGTGTCCGAACACCTAGCTGCCTGGGTCCGCCGTGACCACCATACGTCCGTTGACCATTTGGAGTGGTTTTTTTGGTGATGACCATGTTTGCTGTGCTATTCTGCTTGATTCAAGTTTATGAAATGTGAGTTTAATGGTGGAGGAGAGTGTTGCTTTTATTAAAGTTTATTGCGTTACTGCACTATTGGTTCACTTTTCTTTGTTTCATGTGGGGAGTACGCTTGTATATGCTCTGGACATCCAACAGGAATTGAGTGGCAATTATCACTGTACCCCTTACTGTGTGGGAATAGCCTGTGAGCCAAACACGAGAGTGTAAGGCAAAAGTAGCTGGTGAGTTTGCTCGCTGAAGGGGAGTGGAAATCACAGTTCACAGCGGTGTGGTGGAAGATTTTTTGTTCACTGAAGATCTTTATTATTTATGAATCATCACTCATATCACTACGTCACTGCTTATTGGACTTTTATTCAATATACACTGTATGAATTTATTACACTAAATTATTTTTTGATTAGTTTTGAGTGATACTTGATAGGTTGTCACTTTTTAGTTTATTATGGTAATTATACACATGTACATACAATTTTTGTTATAATCAGCGCTGCTATTTGATTTCACTTGAGGTAAGGGCAGGTTTTAGTGAATCATTTATTATTATTTTTTGCAATATAAATAACAAAAATTTAAATAATAATATAATGTAAATTTAAATATTTCCCCTTAGGCCCCTTTCTTGTGCGACTTGCTCTGTGACTTGGGACTGCAAAGTCGCATGACAAGTCGTTCCCCATGATTTCCAATGATAACCATTCATATATGTGCGACTTCAAGTCGTGCTGACTTCAAAGTAGTCCCTGTACTACTTTGGTCCGACTTTCATGCGAGTCCATATACCTAAAGTTTATACAGGAATTCCCTGAAATTGCATTGAAATCGCGTCAAAATCACGTCAAAATCACGCAACTTTGAAGTTGCGATAGTGTGAAAGGGGCCTAATAATGCCTTAATTATATAGTGACCAACTTCTGGCAATATTTCTGTTCAATGGTAGAATCTACCAACAAAAATGAGGCACTGCTATGGGCACAACTTGTGCACCTACCTATGCTAACCTATATCTAGGATGGTGGGAACGAACTAGAATATTTGTTGATGAAATTAATCGGTTTACATCATGTATACGCTTATGTTTTTGTTTCAATGATGATGTATTCATCCTATGGAAGGGCCCTAAAGAATGTTTTACATAATATGTAGCCCAATGAACATCAATAATATTGGTATGTATTTCACTAGTGAGATCCATTATGACATCATTAATATTTTAGATCTCACCATAAAAAAAGATGCAGGTGGAACTATTCGAACCAGTATATATATCGAAAACCGACCTCCACAAATGCCTTGTTGCACTGGGACAGTCATCACCCAGGATCTCTGAAACGTGGAATCCCACAGGCCAATTCATGAGAGCAAAGCGAAATTGCTCTTCTGAAGAAGCATTTCAAACTGAAAGTGAATTGTTAGTGGAACATTTTCGTAAGAGAGGCTACAAAACTCAAGATCTAAGAAATTCAGATTTTTAACATCATTAGACGATATTTGGGGATACTGCATGATGATAAAGATTTATAAAAGGTCCTTCCCAAGAATCCCATGATTACTTATAGAAGGGGAGGAAACCTGAAAGATCTATTAGTGCACAGTCATCTGGATAAAGTCAAAAATCCAAAAAAACGACATTCTAACTGGCTGCCTGAACAGCCAAAAGGCTGTTTTAAATGCGACCATTGCAAGGCTTGCAAATATGTCCCCACGATCAAGGAATTCTGTAACCCTAAGAATGATGATATGGTTCAATTACAGTCATTTTTTAATTGTAGCTCCGAAGGAGTTACCTATGCTGCTCAATGCCCATGTTCTCGCTAATATATTGGCACGACAATTCACCAATTTAGACAATGTGTCTTGGAGCATATAAGTGACATAACTCTAAAAGGAGAAAGAATTCTGGCACAACATATGCGAGAAAGACACAGTGATCAATTATTTCATTTAAAATTTTGGATCCTTGAGCTGATTAAACAGGGCAATCGAAAAGGGGATCTGGACAAAAGACTGTTAAAAGCAGAGGCAAGATGGATCTTCTGATTAAATTCAAGAGCAACTCATGGGTTAAACGAGGGTTTTACTTTTTTACCCTTTGTACACAACTAATATTAAGAATTAAATAGGCTGCGCAGCTGATACCTCGATACCCTGTAAATACACACATATATAAAGACAATATATATCTATATGTGTAAATAATTAAGAATATATTAAAGATAATGGCTTTGTAAAATAAAATAAAATAAAATGAAATAAAAAATATTCTTTATGCACTTTTCTGATATTTTTAGTTGGTGTATAATATTCATATAACATATACATTCTTATTATAGAACTCAGAGTGTCTTCTCCTATCTCTTCACAAGATGGCATTAAACAGCATTATGAATGCATGAAGGCAATTCCGCGATCGTGCATATAGATTCGCAATTATGCCAATATGCAAATGACGTCACACGCACGCAGACATAGCGGCCATTTTTGAGGGATTGTCTATAAATAGGAGAGAAAATAAACAAATCGGCCATTTTATGATTTGCCATATGGAAATATTTTTTTACCGCCCGCGTTTTTTTTGAGCAATATGCACTCCCTTTCTTTTATTTTTTGCATATTGGCGTAATTGCGAATGCAATTGCACCAATATGCGTAACTGCATTCGCATACCCTGACAAAGCCTTCTTTTAAGCGAAACATGTAGGTTATTTTGGGCTTTTAGTTCATTTGGGGAGTTTTTTGGTTGTGGGTATAGAAGGCTTCAGTGGGGTATAACACCTTGGTTTGATGAGAGATGAAGGGTGGTCATTAGAGAGGGCATATGATCTATAATAAGGTAGCATTTGTAGAACTACTGATATATACAGATTGGCTGGAGTAGAGCTGTAGATTTGATAGAAGAAACTAAGGAGATACTACAGATAGAACTAATGATACAATTATCTGAGCTGAGCTGTAGAACTGTTGAAAGATGTCTATTTATCAGACTATAAACAGTTTATAGGCATCTGTCAGGTTATCTATCGTATTGACAGGTAGGGTATTAAGGTAGCCTTCTGCAGATACAGTTTGCCGCAAAGCCAACAGATTGGATAGTTCTCTTATACAGCCAGAGAGATCCCGTTCAGACTAGGAGCAGGGAAGATATTTGCAGCATTAAAGACCCCAGGTCAGATTGGGACCACCGTGGTATTTTCTCATCTTTCATTTTTTGAGGTGACCCCTTTATAAAAACACGATACATTCTTTCACACACTTTTTCAATAGTTTATTTGTGAGCTAATTAAAGTTAGGTTTAAAGACCAGTTGGCTTAGGTGCGGTGGGATACACACCTTGGTGTTTTGTAGTGTAAATGTAAAAGTGACTGATACAATCAGAACTCTATGAAATCTATGATAGTTAGACTTATGATTGTATTAGTCACATTAACATTTATATTATATTGTGTTTTATTGTAGTCCTGATGAAGGGGGAGTTTTTTGTGACCCCCCGAAACACATTGGCTGTTAATTAGTATGAACTAATAAATACATTTGGACTCTTTTATCCTTTGGTCTGGCTCTCCTTCCATTAGTGCATGTTTTTTTATGGAAAAGGAGGGGCCAGAACAAGACTAGAAAGAAGAAACATGAAAATAGAAGTGTATGGAAGAGGAGGGGGGTAGAACAAGAAACTCTAAACAAAAAGCAGAAGAAGAAGGATATACTGTAGAAAAGGAAGGGTCTCAACAGAAATAGAAAGAAGTAACATACAAACAGGGCAAAGAAGAAGAAAACTAGAAGAAAATTATGGAAGGGGAGGGGACAAGACTAGGAAAAAGAAAAGAAGAAGGAAATGGTTGAGGAAAGGGCGGGTGGGACACAACAAGACTAGGAAGATGAAAGGAAGAAGAATATGAAAGAGGATAAAAGAGAAAGAGGCAAGAAGGATGCCAAGAAAGATAGGCCAAAGAAAAAGCTTTGGGAAAGAAGTAGACATGAAAGAATGGAAAATTAAGTGAAAAAAAATAAAATTTGCAAAGAGTTTTGGGCAGGTAGAAGCTTACCTTGCATTATTATTCCCGTTGTTGGTTAGTGAGTTTCCAATAAGAATTTCTGCTCCATTAATGTATTCTGCACAGCAGTCCCCTCTGTTGGTGATCATTATATGGGATATTTTATAGCTTGCCAATAAATCCACTCTCCACCAGGGTGACAGTTCATTTTTACTAGAGAAGCAGGACCTGGAGGCATATATTGGATCGGCATTCCCATCTATAGCATTCATTCCTAAGCCTAAAAATTCAAAAGTTGAGGACTGAGTTGCGCGGCCCTGAAGGGCGAGGTTATCTGGTTGAAAAGAGAAAAATTATTTAGAGAGGATCCAGGCACCTTTATAGATGTTTGGGCTATATATATATATAAATAATATGCAGCACTTTCAAAGACAATTTCTGTTAACTATTAAAATACTTATTCAACTACATGCCTTGAGAAGAAAATAAGGATTTTTATTGTAAGCACACTTTTTTTTTATTGGTAGCCATGATCATTGTGAATAAACAACATTATATTATTCTTCTTTTTAATACAAAGTCCACATATGGAGGTTGCAATTGCTGATCTGTATCTGGAAACACTAGCCAATTGTCTGTAAGCATTTAGTTCATCCAGCATTACTAACCCAGAAACTTTTCCCAACGGTTTCTGCTCTGAAGAAAAGTTTTTAGTTTTTCTCCATCCAGAGGGCCAATGCTACCTATAGGCAAGGTAGGCACCAGCCTAGAGCGCACATCAGTCGGGGGAACCGCCACCTGTAAACAGTGCAGTGCGATCTGCACTGAGTGCAGGCTCAGTGAAAGCGGGCTGCCTGACAGCGCTGTTCCGCACAGCCGTGGTACCCGACGCTTCAGTGACAGCCAGAGATCAGTGGGAGAGCAAGTCTCCTTCCTTGCTCCACCCATATGATAGAGCCGGTGTTCTGCTGAGAAAGTTCCCCTCGGCGGATAATGACCCCCCTGTAGTGCGCAGGCGCAGCCCTTGCGCAGTAGGAACAACAAGGGAGCCGGCGAAAAGAGCCGAAGTTGAACACCTGAGTCAGCTGTACACGGTGCCTGCGTGCCAAGACTATAGTAAAAAAAAAAACACTTTGTAACAGGCCCCTCGCGGGCTCGCTACGCTCGCCACACTTCGGGCACGGCCTCGCTGCGCTCAGCATTTTAATATTCTAACTCTATGTCCACTTGGATGGTGGGGCTTTAACGTGGACTTAGGTTAGAATGTAGTGTGCAGGCGCCGTATAGAGCTGACAATCAGCTGTTCTTCTTCGCCAATTTTCGGTGGCTCCATAGTCGTTGGTACTGTGCAAGCGCAGCGCATGCGCAGTACAGGGGGGTCCTTATCCACTGGGGGAAATTTCTCGGCAAGACACCGGGAGTACTTTTCTCACATGAGGTCCAAGCATGTGATGAGTAGGGGCGATG
Organism: Aquarana catesbeiana; assembly: GCF_042186555.1. NCBI lineage: Eukaryota > Metazoa > Chordata > Amphibia > Anura > Ranidae > Aquarana > Aquarana catesbeiana. The sequence goes on along the minus strand of NC_133327.1, from coordinate 53,661,327 downwards.
CCAGGTGAGTGCTATAGCGCCCCAAAAATTCCTCACAGCACCCCAATTAGCAGCCGCTTGTGTGTCTCAGGGAAGATGTCAGTTTGGAGTCCCGGTCTCCTGCTTGTCATGATGACTGCAGGTAAACCCGGCTCCTGATACCAGCAGCACCCCCCACCCCTGTGTGTACAAAACACATCTCCAGCCTGTCCAGAGAACGACACACAGCAGTAAGATGCAGGGCTGGAGGATGTTATTCGAGTGCCCCGACCATCAAGGGGAGGGAGGGATCTTTGCATTCCAATACTTTTCTCAGTCTTAGCCTATCATGATTTGGCCAACCCTTCCCCATTCCCATCCCGCCACATTTAACTTCAGTTCCAGAGGAAGAACAAGAAGCTAAAACGACCCCTCAGCTCTCTAACTCCACTGTGACTTTGTTTTTTTCTTTATGTTTACTCCAGGGAGGGGGAGAAGGAGGTTCTGAAGCAGCATAGACACAATTTGTTCTTTAAGTGCAGATTATGGAGGAAGAGGAGAACAGAACTAGAATTCTTTCACAAAGCTGTTTATGTGCTATTTATTCAGACACCAGACTGTTGAGGAGCCTTAGTGATAATGTCAGATAGACAGAACACCGACCTAATGCATTCCTTTCTACCAGCAGAAATCCTGTTTATTACAGACTCGGACTGGGGGAAAAGAATGCATGATGTCTGTGTGTTCTGTCTATCCCTCCCTCTACTTGCTTTATTTTTAACTCTTAGGCTAAGTTTACACTAGTGCGACTTGTTATGCGACTTGGGATTGCAAAGTCGCATGACAAGTCGTCCCCCATGATTTCTAATGAGTACCGTTCATATTTGTGCAACTTCAAGTCGCAGCAACTTGAAAGCAGTCCCTGCACTACTTTGATCCCACTTTGATGCGACTTGAGGTCCATAGTACTCAAGAATACACAGGCTTCGCTTCAAGTCACATCAAAATCACGGCAAAAATCGTGTGACTTTCAGGTCGCAATAGTGGAAGCCTAGGCTTACAGTTCATTCACACTAGCTTTGCTCTCTGAAGAGCAATCCACATTCAGATTACTCTTCAGAGAGCATTAGACAGGCAGTGAGGAGGCATTATATCACCTCCTCACTGCCTGCTTGAACCTCTAAAAAATGTGATGCAATATATAATACTGCTTTAACCACTTGCCTACCGGGCACTTTCACCCCCTTCCTGCTCAGGTGGATATAGGGGTAGTAGAAGGGGTATGTGGAGAAGTGGGTACAGGAGCAGTAGAAGGGGTATGTGTAGAGGTAGGTAAAGGGGCAGTGTAAAGGGTATGTGGAGAGGAGAGGTGGATATAGAGGTAGTAGAAGGGGTATGTGGAGAAGTTGGTATAGGGGTAGTAGAAGGGGTATGTGGAGAAGTGGGTATAGGGGTTAGAGAAGGTGTATAAGGAGAGGTGGGTATAGGGGCAGTAGAAGGGGTATATAGAGAGGTGGTTATAGGGGTAGTAGAAGGGGTATGTGGGGAGAAAGGGTGGGTATAAGGGCAGTAAAAGAGGTATGTGGAGAGGAGAGGTGGATAGTAGAAGGGGTATGAGGAGAGGTGGGTATTGGGGGAGTTTAAAAGATATGTGGAGAGGGGAGGTGGGTATTGGGGCAGTAGAAGGGGTATGTGGAGAGGTGGTTAGAGGGGCAGTATAAAGGGTATGTAGAGAGGAGAGGTGGATATAGGGGTACTAGAAGGGGTATGTGGGGAGGATGGGTGGGTATAGAGGCAGTGGAAAAGGTATGTGGAGAGGAGAGGTGGGTAGTAGAAGGGGTATGAGGAGAAATGGGTATAGGGGCAGTATAAAGGGTACGTGGAGAGGAGAGGTGGATAAAGGGGTACTAGAAGGGGTATGTGGGGAGGAGGGGTTGGTATAGGGGCAGTAAAAGAGGTATGTGGAGAGGAGAGGTGGGTAGTTGAAGGGGTATGAGGAGAAGAGGGTATAGGGGCAGTATAAAGGGTACGTGGAGAGGAGAGGTGGATATAGGGGTACTAGAAGGGGTATGTGGGGAGGTGAGGTGGGTATAGGGGCAGTGGAAAAGGTATGTGGAGAGGAGAGGTGGGTAGTAGAAGGTGTATGAGAAGAGGTGGGTATAGGGGCAGTAGAAGGGGTATGTGAAGAGGAAGGGGTGGGTAATGGGGATGATAGAATGGGTATGTGGAGAGGAGAGGTGGGTATAGAAGTAGTAGAAGTGTAAGAGCGGCCGGGGGAAGGGGGGGGTATGGTGAAACCATGTTTTACTAGCCTTGGAGGGGGGTGACACCATGTTATACCGCACCAGGTGACACCAACTTTAGTGACGCCACTGCCGGGGGGGCTTGTCTTCCGGCAGGGTCCAGAGGCACAGGGGTGGGCCTGGGGCCTGTGGACCACAGCTGGCATGAGGAAGCGAGCCGGTGCCGCCACTATTTGTCTTCAGGCTGAGTCCAGAGGTGAAGGTGGGGGCCTGCGGACCGCAGCTGAAGAAATAGGTAGAGAGGCGCCGCAAAAATCTCCAACACTGCGTCCTTTACCAAATACATGGCACAGGGGTGGAGTCAGAGGCGGAGCCAAGGGACGGTAAAATGAGGTTTCGCCTAGGGTGTCAAAAATCCTTACACCAGCACTGTCTCCGTCTCTTGTTTGTTGATACTGAATGGAAGTGACTATTTCATTATTAGTCAGCTGGTGCATTTGCAATGCTCTAATGATGTAAGCTGATGAGTCAGCATCAATTTAAAACTAATGAACCCTTTAGGAGCATTTCAACAAACAGGACATTTTTGTTGCAGAGGATGCCCTTAATCTGACTTGTATATTAGTGTAGACTTCTAGGAAAATCAGGGAGAAAATTGCACAAGCAGAAAATGACATTTCTGGGGGTGTCTGTACACAAACTGTGTACAAAACACCTCCAGGTTGCTATATTGCAGTGAATTTTACAAAATATTGCAGTGTTGCAGATTGAAAAAGAAAGGTAATTTTTGATAGCATTCGATTACAATATGTTTTTTTTTTTTTTTAATTTGCTATATGTTTGCCCATGAAAGTGGAGTTACCCTTTAAAGAAGGAGAGGTCAACAATGAAAGTCTAAATATTTTTCGCACTAGAGGTTTCTTTTAAACATTCACTAGTAATTAATCTTTGATCTGTACTGTAAATTGATTCAACCCTCAGCTTATAACAATTTTCAGTGTAGGCTTTCCGGGAAAGAACACAGGGATGTATCTGGCCCTGGATATTTGACATAAGTGCTGAACAACTTTTAGCAAGGGCAACTACAATCATCTTGATGGACCTCTCACTTCAGCTTCTTCAAAGAACTTACGTATATGGTCCAAGTGAATATTCATAAATTTGACCCCTTGTCTGCTCAGTATGCCTTACAGATGCATAAAAGAGGGTCCAAGAAGTGGTCACATTTGTTGGCCCAAATTAATAGAACAGTTTCCATAATCTTTAACAGAAAATTTTAGAAGATTCTCTTTTTCCACCTTCCAAAAAAGATCAAAGCCTGACAAGTTCTGGTAACTGCTCTACAGTTCATAGCTATGGCTGACAAAATCAAGTCTGAGCCTCTCAAGAACTCAATAAACTTGATATTGCTAGCCAGAAAAGCTGTGCTTTGATAAATGTTATACCCTAGGATTCTACCATTCCTTGGCAATATGATAATCTAAATTTTATGAACCCCTCTGGTTTAAATAAAGTAGACCTATAGCTAGTTTATTCGTTTAGTAGGATTCGTTTTAGATCCACTTTCAAGTTGTTGTTGTCGTGGTCTCTTTTTGGGGCATTCACTTTCAGTTGAAGTTCTGATTACTGCTGTTACTGGAACATGAAATGTGGGTAGACCTACTGTAAAAATTTTGTGGAATTTTGTTTTAAACCAATCTATCTCTCATGCACTTTTTTACTTTACGGCAGTAAAGTGCTAAATGAAGGATTGTTTGATGTTATACGTATATCATTTTTAGTTACTTGAGTAAGTTGTTGTTTTTTTTTTTTTTACTTCGATCAGGCGTACCTACGATTATAGTGGCCCATATATGCATGGAATGTTTCTACACATACACTATATTACCAAAAGTATTGGGATGCCTGCCTTTACACGCACATGAAATTTATTGTATCCCAGTCTTCTTCCATATGGTTCAATATTGAGTTTGCCCACCCTTTGCAGCTATAATAGCTTCAACTCTTCTGGGAAGGCCGTCCACAAGTTTTAGGAGTGTGTCTATGGGAATGTTTGACTATTCTTCCAGAAGTGCATTTGTGAGGTCAGGCACTGATGTTGGACGAGAAGGCTTTGGTGTTCTATCGGGTGGAGGCAGGCCAGTCAAGTTCCTCCACCCCAAACCTGCTCATCCATGTTTTTATTGTCCTTGATTTGTGCACTGGTCCTAATCATTTGGTGGAGGGGGGATTATGGTTTGGGGTTGTTTTTCAGGGGTTAGGCTTGGCCCCTTAGTTCCACTGAAGGGAACTCTTAAGGCATCAGCATACCAAACATTTTGAACAATTTCATGCTCCCAACTTTGTGGGAACAGTTTGGGGATGGCCCCTCCTGTTCCAACATGACTGCGCACCAGAGCACAAAGCAAAGTCCATAAAGACATGGATGAGCGAGTTTGGGGTGGAGGAACTTGACTGGCCTGCACAGGGGCCTGACCTCAACCCGATAGAACACCTTTGGGATGAAATAGAGTGGAGACTGCGAGCAGGGCCTTCTCATCCAACATTAGTGCCTGACCTCACAAATGCGCTTCTGGAAGAATGGTCAAAAATTCATATAGACACACTCCTAAACCTTGTGGACAGTCTTCCCAGAAGAGTTGAAGCTGTTATAGCTGCAAAGGGTGGGCCAACTCAATATTGAACCCTACGGAATAAGACTGGGATGCCAATAAAGTTCATGTGCGTGTAAAGAAAGGCGTCCCAATACTTTTAGTAATATAGTGTAAATGGACTATATACCCCTGTGTAGGGGCCGGTGTCACAGCAGTTGTTTGATGTTTGGGGTCCTTATATTACACTATACACTATATCTTCATTTGTACCTTTTCTTAAGCAGACATAGTGTTCATCATTGGGCACAGGTGTTCCAAAGATCTGAATTTCACAAAATGTGAGGTATCCTGTTTTTCCACGCAGGATTAAATTCACATATCGTCCCTTCATATTAGGACAACGGAAGGTGTTAGTGGCACTTAGTGGTATTGAAGTGATCTGAACACATCTGCATCAAGAGGATTTATTAAAAAACAAAAAACTGTATTAAACAAAGGAGACAATTAAACTAGAATAGGAGAGCAGGGAATGAAAGCTGAAGTGGAAGGAGTTAAAGGTGGAAAAAAGAGGAGGAGAAGGAGGTGGAGGAGAAAGAGGAAGTCCAATAGCAGTAGGAAGAGAAAGAGAGAAGGTAGATGAAGAGGAGGAAAGGGAAAACAAAAAGCAGAGGATGGAGGGAAAGTGGACGAGGAGTAGGAAAGGTTTTGGGAAGAATAAGTTCACCTTGGATTATTGTTCCCATTGTTGGCCAAGGAGTCTCCGACAAGTATTTCTACTCCGTTAATGTATTCAGCACAGCAGTCTCCTCTGTTAGTGACCATTATGTGGGAAATTTCATACGTTGCTAACAAATCCACTCTCAACCAAGGTGAAAACTGGTTGGCACTAGAGAAGCAAGACCCCTGGCTGTAGATTGGATCTGTATTGCCATCTATGACATTCAATGCTGAGCTCAGAGCGTTCACATTTGTGGAATGAGTTGCACGGCCATAAAGGGCAAGATTTGTACCTGTTTAAAAAAGAGAACAAAAAATTACATGATGCCAAGCTGTATTGATCTTTTTCTTACTACTGCAATACTGGGCTTAAAGAAAAGTTATTTAACTGTATGCCACCTGGCTCACGCTGATATACGTCGGCAGAATGGCACGCCTTCGCAAACTGACGTATCTGTACGTCAGTCCGCAAAAGCAGGATAGTGAGCGTACGCACGCCTGCCGCGCTGGTCTCGCGGACTCGATGTCCATTGGCGGCCTGCGATCAAGGCGAGGAGAGGCAGGACAGGGAACTGCCTATGTAAACAAGGCATTTCCCTGTTCTGCCTAGTAACATGACAGATTTCTACTGTTCCCTGTCATCGGGAACATCGATCTCTATCATGTCAGTGGTAGCCCATCCCCCCCACAGTTAGAACATGCTGAGGGAACACACTTAACCCCTTGATCGCCCCCTAATGTTTAACTCCTTCCCTGTCAGTGACATTTATACAATAATCAGTGGCTATTTTTAGCTGTGATAGCTGTACAAATGTCAATGGTCCCAAAATAGGGTCAAAAGTGTCCGATCTGTCCGCCGCAATGTTACAATCCCGATAAAAATGCGATCAAGGCGAGGAGAGGCAGACAGGGACGTCTGCCCGAGCAGACGTCCTATGACGAAATGCGTAGGGCGGGACTTATCCACGTTATGCGTCACCTTCAGAGAGACCAGTACTGAATACCGCGGACTGTGTTTTACTATATGCTTACCAGTATCGTTCAAAATGTGAGTAAAAGGTTTTATTTATGGCACAATAAAAACGTTTTTAAACGGGTTCACGCTATGGACATTCCCACTTTTCCATGGTGAATACACCATAAGCCGACATAGCAACACTCCCAGCACGGACCTGAGACATCCAGAGCAGCCACACAGGGGCTTACACTGTGACCACTCATACCCCTACAGGGGTGTCCCTATTTGGTGAGTGCAAGCACAATAAGACCTCGGCTAAGGAGCACCATCACAAGACCAGCACTTGAATTCAGAGGGGGGTTTTCATAAACACCAGCTTCAATGATTATTAACCCTCTCCATAATGCAATTTGAACAAAAGACTTTTAAATCATTGAAATAGTCAAAAGACTTTCTTTTTCATTATAACATTACACCATTATAGCAAGTACTGGGCTTATGAAGCACAAATCACCTGTTTATAGCATAAGCACCAGTCACCTTATAACCTATAAGAAATAGCATGTTATTGCACGTATGCTTGCACTTTAGCTGAATGATGTGTAATATAAGCATTCACGTATGTATAATCACCAAGTCACCTTTATCTTAATCCTGTAATATTTATTTATTATACATTCACGTATGTACAATCACCAAGAAGTTTTGTAATCCTGTGATATTTATCCATAGGCTTCTGTATTTTTTGCATTTTTATATATTTATTTTCTACTGATTTATTTATTTATTGCACAATTTGCACATTTTCAAGATTTAAAGGTATAACTTATTTTACATAAATTTTTTTTTTATTTTTTTGTTTTTTTACCATCATAATATTCACACCAGCAGATGTAAACATAGTGAATAATAAGCACTAAATAAGAATCAAGAATTCACCAGCCTTTTGGCCACTTCACCCAAAAAATCATTTTTATTTTTTTCAATAAGCAGAATTTGGTTTAAGTTATACTTCCTGTAAACAAATTAAGCCTTCTATGTATTTTTCATCTATATAACCAAGAATTTTGACAACCACATTAAATCGCATAAACAGCAGAGCAGCGCCACACCTACACCCCTATCTTTCACATCACAGTATATTTCCACCTAGGTGGATTTATACCTGTAGGGGCAGCAGCTCCCCACGTAGAAGATACCTTAATCCATAGAGCTGATTTATTACTCTTATTCATTTCCCTGTTCTGCCTAGTAACATGACAGAGACCTACTGTTCCCTGTCATCGGGAACATCGATCTCTATCATGTCAGTAGTAGCCCATCCCCCCTACAGTTAGAACACGCTGAGGGAACACACTTAACCCCTTGATCGCCCCTAGTGTTTAACTCCTTCCCTGCCAGTGACATTTATACAGTAATCAGTGGCTATTTTTAGCTCTGATCTCTGTATAAATGTCAATGGTCCCAAAATAGTGTCAAAAGTGTCCGATCTGTCCGCTGCAATGTTACAATCCCGATAAAAATCGCAGATCACCGCCATTACTAATAAAAAAAAAATTATAATAAATATGTCATAAATCTATCCACTATTTTGTAGACGCTATAACTTTTGCGCAAACCAGTCAATATGCACTTATTGCAATTTTTTTTTACCAAAAATATGTAGAAGAATATATATTGGCCTAGACTGAGGAAGAAATTTGTTTTATAATATATATTTTTGGGGGATATTTATTATACCAGAAAGTAAAAAAAAATTGTTTTGTTTTTTGCATAATTGTCTTTTTTTGTTTATAGCGCAAAAAATTAAAAAAAGGCAGAGGTGATCAAATACCAGCAAAAGAAAGCTCTATTTATGGGAAAAAAGACACAAATTTCATATGGGTACAGCGTCGCACGACCGCGCAATTGTCAGTTAAAGCGACGCAGTGCCAAATTGTAAAAAGGGCTCTGGTCAGGAAGGGGGTAAAATCTTCCGGGGCCGAAGTGGTTAAACTGGCCATTGGCATCCTATTCTTGTACTTAGAATTTCAATTTGTAGGCAATCATCTCCTCTCATATGATCATTGTATTTATTATTTTTTTTCTCTGTATATGATCTCAAAACTGAATACAATAATTAACCTTTTCCAAAAAGATATAAATATGTGTTGTCAATTCACTTTACTCGTAACTTTTGAATATACAGTAGGTAAGCTTTACATTTGGCCTACACTACAAAAGATCTCAAACACTACAAATTTGCTATGTTATAGAGAACATATAGAAATAGTAATTGTGCCTAAGCAGAACCCTGAAAAAATACCTTTTGTCTTGAATTATTTCCCTTGCCTAGAAAACCCTGTTCTGTAGCCACAAACCTGTAGAACAGCAGTATAAGATCATCTAAGGCACTGCTGGCTCTGACTGCAAGTCTCAGGAAATTTGGAGTGAGAGTTGTTAATGTCAGTACCACACTGCTCACTGTTTTCTTTGCTGGAGAGGAAGCTATACTTAAGGACCTGAAAAGGATATCCCTGCTTCATTTATCCTTGTAGATCTACAGTTTCTGAACCTCTCCTGATGTTTTTTAATTATTCCTCCACCGATTATCAGGGGGAGCTCTGATATGAAGTAGCAGAGTCTTGTTTCAGCAAGATCTCCCCCTCCACATAGAGGCTTGGTGCACAACAAGGCATGGTAAGTCAGTAATGCACAAAATCTGCAAGGAGACCATAGGCAATACTGGTGACTAGTTCTTTGGCTTTTGCCTGCCTTGTTTTTGGACACAACTTGTTATCATGCATGTTTATTTTTAATGTTTAATTCATAGTGCACATGTAACATTTACTAGTCTAGAGACAGTGCCTTAAGCTGGAGTGTACCTTATTAAATTCAGTGTGTTTGGATCTAGGATGTAGTTAGCCTCAGCTTTGTTTGTTATCGGTGTTCAATGGGCCACACCAAAGCCCAGGACATTGATTGCTTCTGCCTGCTGCTATTGAGTATTCTCCATAATGGGTTATGAATATTAATTCTGCCTTAGCCAGTCACCGATGGGTTTATTCCAGTGATGTGGGCTCAGAAAGAGTATAAATATTTGGAAGGGTCTTTGCCACCTAAGGCTGTGCTTGTCTAGCTGGGTTAAGACTTTGCCTTCTAGGCCTTTGCCCAGGGGAGGAAGCTCTTAATGAAAAGGATTTTGTTCTCTTAGGGGTCTGACCCTTGGCCTAAAGAATACAAACCTGGCCTATGACAGAGGCTCAAGAAATAGGAAGATAGCTGCCTATCTGGAGCTTCTTCAGAGGAGTTTGCTGTGCTGTATTGTGTTCTAAACAACCTGGAAGAAGCTGCTGGAGGACATTGCATGGGGATTTATGTTACGCATTTAAAAATTCAAGGACTGTGCTGTTATAGAGAGTCAAAAGGGCCAATCTTTTCTTGGGGGGCTGTTACTAAAGTATTAGTGCCGCAATCATCTCTGCTGTTGAAGAAGGCTTCTCTTAATGAACCACTGTGAGTTTGCTATTATGTAAAGGCCTAAGATGCGTTTTCTGTTTTTTTTTTTTTGTTCTTGTATCCTGTGCCCATCCTGTGCCCATTGCCCTCTCTTCACACATTGAGTGAATACACTTTAAAACCAATACATCTTGGTGGTGACAAATGGTGGGTCTTTGGGTTTTTAAGTGCAGCTACAGGGTGGGTCACTATTAGGAAGTCAGGTGTCTGGGCCTGGACATGAACCTGGGACCCCTTCTATGTCTAGCAATGGCTCTCTTCTCACTGAGCTACCTGAGATGCTGGACACGACCCTGTCTGATCCATTGGGCAGCCCTGCCTTGTTCCTTGACTTCTGCTGAACCTTGAACTCTTTGCTCTTCTCATGAACTTCCTGATTTAAGCCAGGTCTCTGCACTTCCTGTTTGCCAGATTATTGTGCACTCTTCAACCAATATCTCGCTCTTGTCTGTCCTGCTGCTGACCTGGTAATAACACACAGCAAAACCCATCTCCACCATCAGGAGCTCTGGTGAACACCAGTTACTACTTAGACTCCGTACCTCAGGTGGACCTGCATCATCCGCCAGGGTGACCTGTTTGTATACCTATCCTGCTGGTCGGTGGGAGTCCCCCTACTGCTATAGCTACTGGTCTCTGAACCTGACCCCTGATCGTGAGGGAATAATCTGCCAAACAGGAAGTGCAGAGACATGGCTTTAATAAGGAAGTTCATAGGAGGAGCAGAGAGTTCAAGGCTAAGCAGAAGTCAAGGAACAAGGCAGGGTCGTTCATAGGATCAGACAAGGTGCTGTCCAGTATCTCAGGTAGCACAGCGAGAAGAGTCATTGCCAGGGGACCCAGGTTTATGTCCAGGCCCTGACAGCAGAAGAGCCCATACAATTTTAGTAGCTTTGTTGAGAGTAAGTGCTACACTACAGATTTTTATTGCAGGCTGTGTCCTCACTGGAGGGGTTTTTGCCTCACTTTGTGGGCTAAAGGCTTGTTACAAAATGAAAAAAAAATCACCTGATTGTGAGGTGAAATTACAACTTTGAGCAACTTACTTGCATTTCTGTCACCCTCAGTCACAGGTACTCCATAGATCTGAATTTCACATAATGTGAGATACCATGTTTTTCCCCGTAGGATCAAATTCACGTATCGTCCCTTCATATTAGAGCAATTGTACGTCTGAGTGCCACCCAGTGGTATTGATGAAACTGTGGCACATCTGCTCAAACAGAAAAAAAGCATTATAATAAACGTGGAGAATAAAAAGTTAGTTGGCCATGTTTTATTTTTCCAAAAGGAAGCAAAATTAGTAGTAGAGAAGATGAGAGGAAAAAAACAATTGATATGGAAAAAGAAATAAAAGACAGGATGTTAAAGACTAGAGGAGAGGAGTAGGGAGTAAGGTGGGAAGATAAGTAGAAGAAAGAGGGCAGATGATAAAAGGAGGAAAGAAAGGGGAAGGAAAGGGAAAGGGAAAAGAAGGGATAGGGGAAAGGGAAAGGGGAGGGAAGGGGAAGGGAAGGGAAGGGAAGGAGAAAGGGAAAGGGGAGGGGAGGGGAGGGAAGGGAAAGGGGAAGGGAAGGGAAGGAGGAAGGGAAAGGGAAATGGAAAAGGAAGGAAGAGATAGCAATTTTAGAATGGACAAAGGGTGGAACAGAGGGCAGTGGGGAGTAAGGAGTAAAGGTAAAGAGAGACAAGGAGGGCAGCACGTGAAAGAAAGAAGGGTCAAGATGGAAATGGAAAGAAAGGAATGAATGTCAGGAATAAGAGGAGAAGAAGAAGAAGAAGGGGTAAGATGATAATGAAGATGAGGACAGGATTACAGGGAGTACAGAAAGAGGTGGAATGGTGAGAAGGGAAGGAATATAAAGAAGGGCAGGCGATGAGAGGAAAGAACAAATAGTAGAGCCGGAGATAAGAGAATAGGAGGAAGGATTGGGCTAAAAAGGGAGGGAGAGAAAAGGAAGGCAGGGATGAGGAGGGCAGGGGGTTTGGTTTAAGTATGAGAGGAAGAAGAGGAAAGAATGGCAAAAATGAAAGAGGAAGAGGTGGTGTAAGTTGGGAAGTAAAGATGAGTAAAGGAGGACAAAGGATGAGAAGATGGGAGGAATGAAAAATGTGAGGTAAGAGAAGAAAGGGAGAAAAAAAAGGAAAGGAGAAGTGGAAAAAAAATAAGAGGATACAGAGGAGAATGAGACAAGTAATATAAAAAAGAGATTGAGGAAGAAGGGAGGGCAGAGAAAAAGAGAGATACTGTATTGAGAAAGAGCTTGAGAGAAGGGGGAGACGGCACAGGAGGAATAAAAAATAGAGAAAGAGAAGAAGGAGAGAGAAGATGGACAAAAAGAGCAGCTGGACAAAGAAAGGGGATGGGATTGAGTGAAGAGAAAGGCAAATGAAAAGACGAAAGACAAGAGAGGAGATGGAGAAGGATAGAAAGTCAAGAGGAAAGAAGAAATCATCAGAAGAATGCAAGGACAAGAGGAGAAGGTTTTGGGAAGAGGGGAAAGAGAAGTAGATAAGAGACACGAAAAGAATGAGGGAAATGGTGGGAAAAATTTAAATATGAAATATACTTTTGATTGTTATTGCCATTGTTGTCTAGTGAGTCTCCAATAAGAAGTTCTGCTCCATCAATGTAATTTGCACAGCAGTCCCCTCTGTTGGTGATTATTATGTGGGATATTTCATGAGTTGCCAATAAATCCACTCTCAGCCAAGGTGAAGCCTGAGACTTAGTAGAGAAGCAAGACCCTTGCCAAAAGTTTGGATCCAAATTTCCATCAATGGCATTTATTGTTGAGCTTAAAGAATCAGTAGAAGATTGAGTAGAGCGGCTCTGAAGGGCGACATTGTTATCTGGTTAAACAGAAAAATAATCCAATAAGATTTCCAAAGTAATGTTTAAAATACTACTGTTTTTCTCCTGGTGATTTAAAGAGGTTAGAAAAGTTTATAAGCATTTAAGTAAATTGCAAGTTTTCTGTTTTATGATTGAAGTAAACTATAGAAGCTAGTGGTCCCTGTTCAATTCAGTAGTTTAGGACCTCAGCATCCCTCTTATGTAAGAGCTTGATCTGTTGAATAGATGGCTGGTCAGTCAATCATCAGATTCTGTTAGATATAAACTGTGCACACACAAACCAGGCAAAGGTCTTAAAGCAGCATTAAACCCAGAAGCAAGAATGTTATTATATTGCAGCTTACTAATTCTTAGATGTGATAGATGCATTCATTTAATTTTTTAGGTTTCCTTTTCCTTTATTTTCACCTGGTAATCTGGCCAGTAAGTCTGTTGTGTTTTTAACATAACAAGTTGTCCTGCTGATGTAGCAATTACAGGGTTGAGATAAACAAGGAGACTATTTACTACTGACAGGGGTACTTTCAATAATCAGCTTTTATTTATTCATGTAAAGCCTTTATCCAAAAAGGAAAAAAGTTCATGCAACTGCTTATAAAATGTTAGCTGGAGTTTGGCTTCAATGTGTTAGTTTATCTAAATCTGCCAGTACACCTAGTGGCACCCTACTCCCAGACTAACAATGCTGCTGTGTGCTGTCCAAATATGTCTCTGGAATCTGAAAATTAGACTTTAATGGACCCCTTGATTTTCTCCGGCCATATCTATAAGTGCTTTCAACAAGTTTTCTCAGCAGGACAATGTTTACAAATGACAAAATGTAGGCATGTGATGAACCATGCTCCTGAAAAAAAATCATATTTGCTAACACATGTGCCTGGTATGATGCTCCATGTATTCTTTTTCTAGGCATGCCAAGATAAAAAATTGTTTGGAATATTGTACTTACAAATCTCAGTGCTGCCAGCCAGCGTCCACAAGAGGGCGCAAGTGAACCAAATCATGATTCCTGAGTGTAGACTTGTTCTTTAATGGCATGGGTGAGTAAACCTGAACAAATAAGAATAAAGTCACATGAAGGAGGAAAGATTTTAGATGATTCAGTTTCATATCTTGTCCTGTGTACATTGAACATTTCCATAACAGAGACAACCAAAGAATTACAATAGGACCAATTTGTTAAAGCAGAACTCCGGGTACATAAAAGGGGACAGATACAGCTCTGTAATCATTATTACATCAATTATTTTTTTTAATCAAGTCAATACCGGGCACTTTCACCCCCTTCCTGCCCAGGCTAATTTTCAGCTTTCAGTTCTGTCGCACTTTGAATGACAATTGCGCAGTCATGTAACACTGTACCCAGATGAAATTTTTATAATTTTTCTGAGAGAGACAGAGCTTTCTTTTGGTGGTATTGAATCAACACTGGCATTTTTTGCTAAACAAAATATATATATATTTTTTAAAAAACCCTTTTTCTTATTTTCTGTTATAAAATTTAGCAAATAAGTAATTTTTTCTTCTTTGCTGATGTGCGCTGATGAAGCTGCACTGATGAGGCTGCACTGATGGGCAGGGTTAAGGCTGCACTAATGGGCAGGGGTAAGGCTGTACTGATGGGCAGGGGTAAGGCTGTACTGATGGGCAGGGGTAAGGCTGTACTGATGGGCAGGGTTAAGGCTGTACTGATGGGCAGGGGTAAGGCTGTACTGATGGGCAGGGGTAAGGCTGTACTGATGGGCAGGGGTAAGGCTGTACTGATGGGCAGGGGTAAGGCTGTACTGATGGGCAAGGGTAAGGCTGTACTGATGGGCAGGGGTAAGGCTGTACTGATGGGCAGGGGTAAGGCTGTACTGATGGGCAGGGGTAAGGCTGTACTGATGGGCAGGGGTAAGGCTGTACTGATGGGCAGGGGTAAGGCTGCACTGATGGGCACTGATGAGGCTGTGCTGATGGGCACTGATGGGGCTACACTGATAATCAGGACACTGATTATCAGTGTAAACAATGTACTCACCTCTGTTGCCAGCAGTTTAGACATTAATGGCTGTGTGTTGAGTTATTTTGAGGGGACAGCAAATTTACCCTGTATATAGGTTTTGACTGCTGCTATCCATCCAAACCAGGAAAGGCAAAATTTGCTCCATGTGTTTAGAAGCAATTTGATTTTGTTGCTCATGGATGGGTAATTTGCAGAAAACAATGTCAGGTAATAAAGTCAACACCAAGGTACTGCAATTTGTCAGTAACCCATTGAAAGTCAAAGAATTTGTTGTAAAGAGTGCGCAGTCGTTTAATGTAGGAAAATATTAAGGGCTTTAAATTTAACGTTGTTTATAGACAATCCAGCTTTTTTCAACAGAATAGAAAATAGCTATAAGCTTAGGTATTAAGGTGTGGGGATTTGAAACAAATAGTAGCCAAGTGTCTCTGCACCTGAACCTTTAAACTTAGGAGGTCCTTACTAAAGGGGGGGGGGGGGGGTAATGGCAGCAAAAGTTTCTTCAGTCTTTCCAAACCCCTTCCACTGGCCAGTACAGTTGATTTGTTGGGGCCCAAAGTTCCTGCATTGGAGCAACTCAGGTTTATATGGATCCCACAGTACAAAGTGTATGTACCCATATTGTACCCTAAGGTAAGGTGACATCATCCCTTGAAGAAGTAGGCAAGCAAGTTGCGGCTAGAGTCCTCTCAACACCATGCAGTCTGTGAATAAGCCTTCTCCCTCTCTCTGGTATCTGGAACCGGTAATGTTGGTAGCAAATATTTTTTTATGTTTTTTGGATAGCATAGAGAAGGGTTAACACCCCTGTATTGTTTGCTTTGCTGTCTGTGCCCCTGTTCAGAAGATTTCACCTCACTTTATGTCCCTGTGACTATTGGATTTTGAAAATTTTGCTTTGTCGTGGAAACAGGGATTGCAGATAAAGCTTTAGTGGAGACACATTTTTCCCCATATTAACTCTAATGCCGTGTACACACGAGCGGACTTTTCAATCGGACTGGTCCGATGGACCGAGTCCGGCGGACAATTCGACCGTGTGTGGAGAAAAGTGAGTGGTGATTGCACTGTGACAAAAGGAAAAAGGGGGAGTGGAAGTGGAAAGGGCTAAATAAGATGCATAGAGAGGTGGAAACGGCCGAAATGAGTGCTGCCACACAAGCTCTAAACACACATACACTGAAAGAACAAAAATGCTAGCATAAATAAATAGTTAAAATTCGTGGCAAAATGAGTGTAAATAACAATAATAATAAACCACTCAAAAAATCTCAAAAAGTCCAAGTGAATGAGGGCTAGTATCAAACTAGAACATAAATGACAACTCAGCAAGCTGATAGTGACTAATCCAAATAGGTAAGTGGATGACAGTCCCGCCACCAAATAATGCGAAATTCCCAAATAATAAACAGTTCCAAAAAAGGGGGAAAATCTTCAGTGGGGACACCTCTGTGTTCGCAAGCAGCTCACCTTACTGCTATAAGGTATACAGCTTGTACTTAAATGCAAATCACTGGCAGGCATAGGTATCCCATCCGGTTATTCAGGCGATTCCGATAATGGATATTCAGGGTGGTATATAAAAAGACATAAACAAACAATATATAGTGTAACTCCGTGAAGGCCAGAGTGGAAGGGAGGCAAGACACAGAAGGGGGGTGCACTCACTTTTTAAAAAATGAGTGTGGGCATCAATCCACGAACGCCAAGTTCATATGCCTCAATAGGTGTCTTCAATCTGTCCCTGTTCCTCAATGCTCGTCAAGTGGGGTAAGTATATATGGAGTGTAGGGAGAAAGTGCACATAGCGTAATCCCGTTTAACCACTTAAGGACTAGCCTCGTTTTGGATTTTAGGTGTTTACATGTTTAAAACAGGTTTTTCTGCTAGAAAATTACTTAGAACCCCCAAACATTATATATGGTTTTTCTTCTAACACCCTAGAGAATACAATGGCGGTCATTGCAATACTTTTTTTTGCACCGTATTTGCGGAGCGGTCTTATAAGCGCACTTTTTTTGGAAAAAATTCACTTTTTTGAATAAAAAAATAAAACAACAGTAAAGTTATCCCAATTTTTTTTAATATTGTGAAATATAATGTTACGCCAAGTAAATTGATACCCAACATGTCATGCTTGAAAATTGCGCCCGCTAGAATTATTGCTCTTGCTCTACCGGTCGCTGTGATACCTCACATGTGTGGTTTGACCAGCGTTTTCATATGCAGGCGCTACTCGCGTATGCGTTCGCTTCTGCGCGCGAGCTTGTCGGGACAGGGGGGTTTTAAAAATTTTTTTGTTTATTTTTATTATTTATTTTAAAATATTTTATTTATTTTTACACTGTTTAAAAAAAAAAAAAAATTGTCACTTTTATTCCTATTACAAGGAATGTAAACATCCCTTGTAATAGAAAAAAGCATGGCAGGACCTCTTAAATATGAGATCTGGGGTCAAAAAGACCTCAGATCTCATATTTACACTAAAATGCAATAAAAAAAAAAAAAAAAGTCATTTAGAAAAATGACATTTGAAAAAATATGCCTTTAAGAGGCGTGGACGGAAGTGACGTTTTGACGTCGCTTCCGCCCAGCAGTATCTTGGAGACGAGTGAGCGCCATCTTGGCCTCACTTGTCTCCTGACACACAACGGCAGAGGACGCGATCGCCTCCGCCGCTACCGACGGCTCCGGTAAGCGGCGGAGGGCACCGGATCGCGGCGGGAGGGGGGGGGCCCCTCTCCCGCCACAGATAAAAGTGATCTCGCGGCGAATCCGCCGCAGGGACCACTTTTATCTGAAAGCCGGCCGCCGCGCGAAAACGGGGATACCGGGGTTATGGCAGCTAGCTGCTGCCATAACAACGATATCCCCGTTCAAACTTAGGACGTATATAGTCGTGCGGCGGTCGGGAAGTGGTTAAAAGTCAATATATTAAGTTAAAACAACCTGATAAACTTACATTCAGCAGTAGGCTATGGTAAAAACCATCCATGAGCGCCGAGCTCATCTCCTGCCGTCAGTCTGTGACGCGTATCGTCACGTCACGTGACTTCATCAGAGGATGTGTGGGCTTCATCGGACCTGCAGCGGACTTTTTCGGTCGAAAATCTGACGGACTTTAGATTTGGAACATGCTTCAAATCTTTCCGATGGACTCGAGTCCGGTCGAAAAATCCGCTTGTCTGTATGCTAGTCCGACGAACAAAAAACGACGCTAGGGCAGCCATTGGCTACTGGCTATCAACTTCCTTATTTTAGTCCGGTCATACGTCATCACGTAGGAATCCATTGGACTTTGGTGTGATCGTGTGTAGGCAAGTTCGGTCATTAGAAAGTCTGTCGAAAGTCCATTGTAACTCCGTCGAAAGTCCGTCGGAAAGACCATCGGACGTTTGTTGTCGAAAAGTCAGACCATGTGTACACGGCATTACAGGGGTAGATTTCCTCTTACTTCCCAATCTCACTCTGTTTGTAAGTATGAGTAGTCGGATGTTTGTAACTCAGGGACTACCTGTATAGCAGTGTGCAGAGGGTTCATCCAGAATTTCAAATGTTAACATGTGGTCACACCCCTTTAGCACTTGATAGATTATGTACATGTAGAAGCTATTTGAGCGTTAAGCACATGTATATTTTAGTTCCCTCACAGAACCAGAGGCACTCCATGTAGATGTGGCAGCCCAGTCCCTTTCTCTCCAACATTTGCGGTGAGCACTACAGCAGGCAGCTTTCCAACACAGCAGCCCACTTGGATGGTCATGTCTCATTTTCCCCACCAGACTGCCACCAGCTGGGCTCCTCTCTTTTCTTTTTATTCAGCAACTCTCTGTCCTGGAACTTCTAGATCCATCCAGTCATTGGCTTAATAGATTACTATCACCCCAATAATTCCAGTTGGTTCCCAGCAGCCTTTTTCTCTCTCAGGTTGCACAGCAGCCGATCAGTGTCCTCTACTGTCCTGGGCAGTGGACGGGGCTCTCCCATTGCTCACTGTAGCTATAAGCACAGACTTAACAAATGTCCTCTGGCTATCTTTCTTTCTCTTCATATAGTATTTCTGCAAACCTCACTGGTGGCCAGGGAGAGCGAAAATGACAGCTACAGCCTGGCTGTGTTGAGGATGGCTGTGCTGCAGAATAGAGCAGAGCTGCTCCCTGGACTACATAGAGTATGTATCTTATTAGTCCTTATCAGCTGGACCAGAAGCTCTATGGCAAGCACAAACAGCAAGGTGTAATCCTGCCTGGTCCACACATAATATTAAAGTGGAGTTCCACCCACTTTTACAACTCTTCAGCATCCCTCAATAAACTGTGCACTGTAAACAAACTGGATATTTTTTAATGTTTTTTCTCAGCACCTACTGTATCTGCTGTATTCATTTTTCACTTCCTCCTCCCTGGCCGCGGCCCATTGCATCATTTCCTGTTTGCAATGCTTTCTGGGAAGGGGAGGCAACTTCCTCTGAAACTGCCGTTGCTATAGAAACCTGACCTGAAACCTATTACACTGCTTGTGCTGCACTGAGCATGTGCGAGATCTGCAAGGATGAGATCCAGGAAGAAATACAGTCTGGCTTCAGATACCCAGACTTAAGATGGCCACGGCCTGCTGTAAGTTTATAAAATAACAAACTACTGCTATAAACTAACAAAACAGACCTTAGTTTACAGACTAACTTTACTAGAATACATTAAGCTTGTGTATTATAGGAGTATTTTTATTTAAAAAGTATAATTTCGGCCGGAACACCACTTTAAGTAGAGTGGATTTAAAACAAGAGTACCTCACAAAGGCTTTTGGAGAGTGGTAGAGCAAAGGAATTTTATTAATAAAATGAAGGTTGCACACTGAAGGTTTTTTTCCTTCATGCATTAAGGTAAAAAAGATCTTCAGCCTTTACAACCACTTTGAGTCTGGATTGGTTGGTATTCTCATTTTAGTTGGGGAAGATGGAGTATCCTCTCCTTTTTCAGGTGAAACAGTTTGAAAAAGTGTTACTGCCTTATGCACTTTTCATAGAATAAAGCAGGGGCCTCCAAACTTTATAAACAGAGGGCCAGTTTACTGTCCTTCAGATTTTAGGGGGGAGGACTGTAGCCAGTGGGAGTAGAAAATTCCCCCGTGTCATTAAGAGTAAACAAGACCTCGGGCTTTGTGGTCAGTGGGAGTCAAAAAAATTACCTAGTGCCTGTGGTAAGTAGGAGCAAGATTGCCCAATCATTGTTATAGGTGGGAGGAACAGTGCCCTATCGTTGGTGTCAGTGGGAGGAATAGTGCCCCATCTCTGGTATCAGTGGGAGTAATAGTGCCCCATCTCTGGTATCAGTGGGAGTAATAGTGCCCCATTGTTGGTATTAGTGAGAAGAATAGTGCCCTATTGTTAGCATTAGTGGGCGGAATAATGCCCCCTCATTGGTAATAGTTGAAAGAATAGTGCGCCCTCATTAGTAATAGTTAGAGGAATAGTGTTCTATCATTGGTATCAGTGGGCGGAATAGTGCCCCATCATTGGTATCAGTGAGAGCAATAGTGCCCCATCATTGGTATTAGTGAGAGGAAGAGTACCCCATTGTTGGCATTAGTGGAAAGAATTATGCCCCCTCATTGGTAATATTTGGAGAAATAGTGCCCCATCATTGGTATCAGTGGACGGAATAGTACCCTGTCATTGGTATCAGTGGGAGGAAAAGTGCCCCATCATTGTTGTTATTGGGAGGCATAGTGCCCCATCATTGGTATTAGTGGGAGGCATAGTGCCCCATCATTGGTATCAGTGGGAGGAAAAGTGCCCCATTATTGGTATCAGTGGGAGGAAAAGTGCCCCATTATTGGTATTAGTGGGAAAAATAGTGCCCCATCATCGGTATCAGTGGGAGCAATAGTGCCCCATCCTTGATATTAGTGGATAGAATAGTGCCCCATCATTAGTATCAGTGGGAGGAAAAGTGCCCCATCATTGTTATTAGTGGGAGGCATAGTGCCCCATCATTGGTATTAGTGGGAGGCATAGTGCCCCATCATTGGTATTAGTGGTAGGCATAGTGCCCCATCATTGGTATTAGTGGGAGGAATAGTGCCCCATCATTGGTATTAGTGGGAGGAATAGTGCCCCATCGTTGGTGTCAGTGGGAGGAATAGTGCCCCATCGTTGGTGTCAGTGAGAAGAATTATGCTACACTGTTGATGTCCTTCAGAGGAATAGTGCCCCAAGCACCAGATAAGGGCTGCATTCAGCTCATGGCTGCAGTTTGGAGACCACTGGAAAAGAAGGATGTATGTGAGTTTGCCTGTTGTGAAGCATACATAGGCAGCAGTGACTACCACAATGTGTTTTAGAGGTTATATACTGTAGATTATGGGGATAGCTAGACTAGATCAGGGGTCTTCAAACTGCGGCCCTCCAGTTGTTCAGGAACTTCAATTCCCATCATGCCTAGTCATGTCTGTGAATGTCAGAGTTTTACAATGCCTCATGGGAAGTGTAGTTCTGCAACAGCTGGAGGTCCGTAGTTTGAGGATCCCTGGACTAGATCATGGGACATCATGGGATCTAAGGGACAAAAACTGAGCTTATGCTTGCTTATAGAAACTACCCAACCAATACATTCAAAAAGAAATGGAGTACATGCAGTGGCGGCTGGTGCTCAAAATTTTTTTTTTGGGGGGGGGCTCAAACAAACTGAAAATTTCTTTATACTTTTAAAAAAAACATCAGTTGCAGCCTCACTGTGCCTATAAAATTTACCACTTTGCCCATCCATTGCAGCCACTGTGCCATCAATTGCAGCCACTGTGCCCATTAAATGCCACCACTGTGCCCATCAAATGCAACCACTGTGCCTATCAAATACGGCCATTGTGCCCATCATATGCAGCCACTGTGCGCAAAATTCCTACACATGTTCGGAAACAATTCGACGCATGCTCGGAAGCATTAAACTTCATTTTCTTGGCTTGTCATAGTGTTGTACGTCACCGCGTTCTTGACGGTCGAAAGTTCAGAGTAGTAGTAAGTAGTACAGAGATGATAATAATAATAAGATTTTTTAGGTGGAGGTGGGCTAGTCTTCCCTGAATAGCGTTTTCAGGGATCACCTAAAGGTGGAGAGATTAGGACATTACAGAAAATATTGGGGTAGGGAGTTCCATGGCATGGGAGCAGTTATGAAGAAGTCCTAGAGCTGAACATTAGATAGATAGATAGATAGATAGATAGATAGATAGATAGATAGATAGATAGATAGATAGATAGATAGATAGATAGATTTCCATGGGGCTGATTTATTAAAAGAATAGAGCACAGTGAAGTAAAGCATATACTAACTTTTAGTTTAGTGAATGAGGTGAAGCTGTGTCAGTTTAAATTGCCCTATCCCTTGCACATGCTCGAGTGAACACAGCTTTAGTTTATTTACTAATCTAAGTAACCATGCATTTTGATAAGTGAATATCCTTTACTTATTTAGTAAATCACCCACAATGCAGATGCTCTTAGAGAAAATGTAAAAAAAAAAACCCAATGCATTATTTCCCAGTAATTAAAAAAAGATCATACAGTAGATGTTGGAACCAAGTATGAGATACATCATCATTACCTTGAATCAGCCTGGGATTCTCTACCTGCTGCCGAGCCCTGTTTACTGTATGAGGAAACTGATGTTATGATGTTTATATAGCTTTCCAGATAGGTGTGCCACCCGTACCTCTGACATAATCACACATAACAATCAAGGAAATATAAAGCTGGCAAGATCTAACTGTTTTTATTAATTTTCCTGTTGGTCAGAACCAGTTTGATTACAATTCCTTTATCCCTTTCCTCTCCTACCGGATGTGTCCCTCTATTACTGCACCATTTATCTATGTTATGTGGATTCAAGGATGCTTTATTTGATTCAACTCCGTGTCTCCCTGGACGAATCATCTAAATTACTATGCTGTTAGCTTTTGGTTTCTTTTGATGTAAATATTGGGGTGTCCGTATATGTTATGCCCATTAGGGTTATGTTTGCATATATGTACATTTTGCTTTTTTCAATTTTTTTGCCTTTATGTGGGTTTCCATCTGGACTGGCGGCCGGCGTTGTGGAATTTTTGCACCATACTTGTGGGTCTCCATTCATCCTATCCGGCGCATGGGGGCCCCTCATGCAATCTGTGTGTGGGGGGCCTTTATATGCGCCCGTCTTGCGGCCCTGCATCTTTGGCGCCTGGCGCTTTGTCTGCTGCTATGGCCCACTGGTCGGGCCGGTGGGTGGTGCCTGCAGGATGCCATTTTCACAGGGTGGTCCCCTTGGATTGGCTCTGTGGGGGGCGCTCTGCATGTATCGCCCAGGGTCCCTATGGTGGCAATCTTGGTGCACTCCTGACTTTCAGGTGTTAGGACAGGCCCCATGCATTGTTTGTGTGCCTTTTTTGGCATGCGCACAGCATGGGCTTTGTCTCAGTTTTAATTTCCATTTTTTATGGCTCCTTTGTTTACCGGTTGCTAATGCAACCGTTGTGCACACTCTTCCGGCAGTTCTTTGCGTGCTCGCGCTATTAGAGCATTGAGGCTTTGTTGTTAGCTGGGTGGCGTCACGCCCGTTGCCATTGTGACGCGATGCGCGGTGATGTCACCACGCCGAACGCCGCCCTGACTATCCTTTATAAGGCCGGCGTCAGCTGTGCATGCCCTGTCACTGTGTATGACGATGATTACATGCATCTGATGCCCTGGGATCCGCATGGAGTGGGTCATCCTAGGTCTAACATTACTCCTCAAGGTATGTTGTTTGTCCTACTAAGCTCCTGATTAGTTAACTTTCTTTTTTTGGCAGATTTCATGTCTGTAGAGGATGAATCCCTCTGACATCCCTCTGACATGATCAGCATTTAAAACACTTGGTTACTATAGATATTTCTTTTATATATCTTCATAGATTTATACCCAAACTTGAAGATCGATATACATCTGTTTGCCTTTGACCACTGTGGCTCCTCTGCCTTACTCCCACTGTGCATCAAGGTACTAAGCTCTATATAAGGGACAAAGTTTTTTCTGGCTAGGGTGCAGTCTGATAAACTTCCCATATATATAAAATACTGCCTTCATATTTATTTTCATTTTATTTTCATTGTTATTTTTATTTTTTGTCAGATTGTGCACTTTGGAGCGTTTTCTATAAAATTCCGGGATTCAAATTCACTGGTGCGCCGCCTTTTGCTGCCTCAGTGTGGGACGGTTTGGATGACTGGTGGCGCACTCAGTATATCTGTGTCCTTGTGACATGCTCGGTGTATGTCTGCGATGCCTTTTTTGCCCCCAGTCCAACAGTGTAACTACACGATGACCATTCAGGGTATGCCTTTATGTTTTTTTCATACTGTATGTACAATGATGCTAATAATCATTTTTGTAATTATTGCTTCTTATTTATGTATTTGATTTCTACACAGTGTGATTCCTTCCTGACTTTTTGTTCCTGACGAAGGGACGTTTGTGTCCTGAAACGCGTTGGGCTGTCTGGACCTTGGGAATTCATCGTTATTGTCATCTATTTTTTAGTGGTTTGTCACTATTGTACGTATATATATTTATTTAATAAAATTTGTACTTTTGTATAATTGTTGTCGGTAAAGTCCCAGTTCCTTGGGGGGTACTTCCTTCTCCATATAGTTTGATTATAATGATTCTCATGCCAAAATTGCTATACCTGTTACACAGTTCCTCTGTAGTGAATGTCTGTTGAGGCTTTTTGCTATATTTAACTGAGATTTAATGGAGCAGGCATAGCACATTAATTATTTAACATTAACTCTGAGAGGGTCTGCTGATAATATCTTAATCTTTGGTCACTTTAATATGGTCCCTGAGATGGATAGATTTTTTGCTGTGGCAGGCCCAACTTCTGATCTCTCTGATGCCATTTCACAGATGTCTGGCAGTGGCTACACCCCGCCACTAGGGGATATACTTGCCACTTGGCTACTATGAAACCTTTTGCCATGATATAGTTTATGGGGAGGGGGGGGATGTCTGTCCTTTCTATGGTTTGGGACATCTCCATACTACCACGTGGTATTTCAAACCATGCCCCACTGGCTTTACTACTGCTTCGGAGGACAGTTTGTGGCATCTCTCTCAGTTTTGTCTCTCCAACTCGAGGGTTGATGTGCCGTACAGGAGTGACATCATTCATTTTTGGAATGATCAGGACTGATTGGTTCCTCTCTCTATCACTTGGGATGCCTTTAAGGCATTTAGAAGAGGTTGCTTTCAGCCTCATATATGAAAGGTGCGAAGGTGGATCTCCACCAGGCAGAACTTAAGGCTACTCCCTTAGAAATGGCTTATGCTCAACTGCAGGACCCGCTGGTTTATTTCTCCCTGCAGATGGCTTTATGGGAAGTACTTCTTCTCCGTACTTCTACCATTAAAATTCACCTATTGCACCAGAGAGATCTCCTTTTCTCCTTAGCATATACTTCCAAGCTCACTAAAACTTTTCGTAAATGGCAGACTGATCTTCCAGCAGTGACAGAAAAGGATTGGGATAACTGCTTGACATCTACTTTGATCTCTGCCAGAAATCATTTCATCCAAATCAAATTTTTACATAGAGCCTACTATACACCCCAAGGGTTGATGGCAATCTATCCTCTACCCCCTTATCTTGCCCCCGCTGTGATATGCCAGAAGTGTCTTTTTTGCACATGGTATGGTCCTGTTCTTCTCTCCGCTTCTTCTGGATGGGAACCCTGGCTGATATTAACAAGGTTTCTAACTTATCCCTTAAATTGGACCCCAAACAACTTTTATTGAATATTTTTGAGGATCTAGTTATGGGTCATTGTGCTAAGCTGTTTGTTTGTTAAGCCACCTTATGCACGCAAGGAAATACACGCAAGGAAATACTTCTTCACTGGAAAGTTCCCACTCCACCAACAGCCGTCGCATGGCACTCTACTCTTAATTCTGTTTTGCCACTATATATGCTTACTTACACTAATGCCGCGTACACACGAGCAGACTTTCCGACATACTTGGTCCGGCGGTCTTTCCGACGGACTTTGTCCGCTAGGTGCACCGGACTTAAAAACGGACGGACTTGGACACACACGATCACTCCAAAAGTCAGATGGTTTTTGAACGCGGTAATGTACAGCACGTACGACGGGACTAGAAAAAGGAAGTTCAAGCCCCACTACGGCACCCTTTGGGCTCCTTCTGCTAATCTCGTGTTTATCACGTGTTAGTAGAAGTTTGGTTAGAGACGATTCACGCTTTTCACACTTCACTTTCAGGTCGCTCTTCATAGACCTTGCTGTTCTTCAGTGCGTTTGTTATAAGTTTGTTTGTTTGACCAGCCGACCGTTTTGAAGCCATGTTGCGTGGACGTACTCGTTCTCGAGTTCGTGCTGCGTGGGAACTTGGTGTTAATACTTTGACCCGAGTCCAGTCCATGAACAGGGCAAGAAGGAGTTCATGGACCAAGAATTGGTTGCGCCAGCGTGACCAGTTCTGTCACATACCTTTGCTCCGTGAGATCCGTGAGAATAATCCTGAGGATTTCAGGAATTATCTCAGGATGACGGACCCCGTTTTTGAACGTCTGCTGGCTATGCTGACCCCCTATATCAGCAGGCAGGATACCTGCATGAGGCAAGCCATCAGTCCGGAGCAGAGGCTAGTTGCCACTTTACCTTACTTGGCGAGTGGGAGAAGTCTTCAGGACATGAAGTTCTCGACAGGCATCTCCCCCCAGGCTCTAGGTTTCATAATCCCAGAGACCTGTTCTGCTATTATTCAGGTCCTGCAGAAGGACTATATGAAGGTAAGTTTTATCCTTTAACATTACATGATATGTATTTAATGTTTGCTAATGTATTGTCTAAATGTCCTTGTTACCTAATTACCATGCTTGGAATATGCTGTGAATGTCCCCTTAATCTTCATGCATGCCTGTTTTTTTACATTAATCATTTTTTGCCCTACATGCATATTTACCTTCAATAACCTCCCCACCATGCAATCCTGGGTCCATTTATGTCTCTAGCCTATAGTCCCTTGAACAATGTATATTGTCAGCTCCATTGTACTGTTTGATCCTCCCCCACCCCCTCATATGTTTGCATCTGTCAGGTGTGTTTTTTACCCAAATTAGAACCCCTCCCCCCACATTCAAATTGATCAATGGGACATCAGAGGGGTGAGTAATCTTATAAGTGGGCCTTATGTTTTTTGGATTTTTTTGAAAAAAAAACACATATTAATAATGTTCGACTGCTGTTGTTCAAGAATGTTTTTGTGTAATCTGATATCAAATTTATGTTTAAAAGTACTTATCTTATTTTTTTTCTTGTTTCACTTCACAGTTTCCTTCGAGTACACAAGAATGGCAGACTGTGGCCTCCCAGTTCGCTGACCGTTGGGACTTTCCCAACTGTGTCGGGGCGATTGATGGGAAGCATGTCCGCATTGTGCCACCACCCCGTTCGGGGTCTTATTTCTACAATTATAAGGGGTTCCATAGTGTAGTTTTGATGGCGGTGGTCTCTGCACATTTGGAATTTATGGTCGTGGACGTGGGGAAGAACAGCCGGATGTCTGACGGAGGAGTCTTTGCACAGACTGAGCTGTGCCAGCATCTCCAGACTGGTGGCCTGGGATTGCCACCTGATGACCAGAATGTGGATGGACTCCCCTCGCACTTGATGAGGCCGTTCCCCCAAAGGACACTCACCCCTGAGAGGAGGGTATTTAATTACCGGCTGGCCAGAGCAAGAAGAGTAGTGGAGAATACCTTTGGGATTCTGGCCAGCCGGTTCCATTTGTTCCTCTCGGCCATAAATCTGGCGGAATATAAAATAAATCATGTGATAATGGCTTGCTGCATTCTCCATAATTATTTGAGAAGACATTCTGCTACATATATAACCTCTGTTGGGCCTGAGGCCGGACTTGTACTTGAACAACCACTCACAGGCCTGGAAAGTGGCCGTATTGGCTTGGCCCCCCAAACTGCACGTCAAGTGCGTGACCGATATATTAATTATTTTAATGGTCGGGGGGCCATTGCAATGCAACAAGAGCTATAATTTCTTTAAAAAATAAAGAAAATTAATTTTTGCAAAAATATCTTGTTTTTATTCTTGTTTGCATTTAGTTTTGTCTGTCTCCTAGTGCACTTGTAGTGGCAAGTGCATTTCCCTTTAGTTAATAAGGCCCTTTGTCACTGTAACCACACAAAAATTAACAAAAAATCTTATTGATAAATAATCAGCCACACACATTGTAGTAGTGAAAACATTTTACTGTGTCCACATTAAAAAGTTCAATTTTTTGGAAACGTGTTTATTTTTATTTTTTGGGTTTCTTTTTTTAAACAATCTTTTTTTTTTTTAGGCATATTTCAACAAAAATAGACCTTGTTTACAACATTTAAATTAACAGGGTTTTTAAAAACATACAAAAAAAAAAAAAAAAAAAAAAAAAAAAGGACCTTACAAAGTTCAACATGTTAATAACGGTGCTGGTGATGTCACCCTTGTAAAGCCAAAAATTTGCAGATGCTCAAAATTGGGGATTAAAAAAGGTTCAAGTCAACATGTGCTATCTCCCATCATGGGGGAGCAATGTACGTGTTTTGTGTGTGCAATCCCTTTGTTCCTCTCACAAACTAACATTTTGATGATGAAGGGGTTGCAAACACAAAACAAGTACATTGATATCCCCTGTTGGAAGATAGCACATGATGACACACCGTGTGCATCTGCAAATTATTTGTTTTTTTTTTTTTTTAAGTTACAAAATTTAAGAAAAAACAAACTTGACAATGAAATGAAGAACATGATTAATGTTTTTAGGCAAAAAGTTATTAGATTCTGCCCAAAACATCAATCATGTTCTTCATTTCCTGTTGCATGGTGTCCAGCCGAGTTCTCATGCTGTCAATTTGGGCATTCCACACCATTATCTGGCCAATGAGTCTTTGTGCTCCGCCGCTTGGCCTTCCACAACCAGAACACCTAAAATGTGTGGATAAAAAAATTGGTTAAAATATGCACGCCTAAATAGATTAACTTAAGCTGGGGTGTCAGTCACTCACTTGGTGGGGTTGAAAGCTCACACACTTCCTCCACCTCTCCTTCCTCCAGCTCGTCCGGTGGGCGTGGTCTTGGGCTGGGGCTTGGGGTATATTCAGCTTCAGGCTGATTACTTGGGGGGGGCTCCTGGTATCCTTGGACTGTTGTCGGAGTCTTTTCTCCACTATGATAATTAAAAAAAAGGTATAGTTAAAACACAGTGATATTTCTTTTTTAAAAATATAATATGAAACGTTGGTTAGGAGTTGGGACAATTGTAATTTTTTTGCCACAAAAATTTAGAAGACAGGATGAAAATTCCCTTGAACAAAAATTATAAACAATACACATTTTCATGCAAGTTTCACAGATGCAGACACCTCAATGATCTCCTATGTGAATTACCCCTAAAAAATTCCTTTAGGATCACATAGTACACTAGTGCTCGTGAGTCCAGATGTTGAAACAGCTGCTGTGTCCTGTCCTTACATTACACTGAATCATTTTTGAAGAAGCATTATATTTTCAAAAACATCTACACAACATCACCCCATTTTTGGAATACGACAAATTCTCAAGACCTTAATGTATGTCCAACCCTGTACCATCGTTTTTGGTGGAAAAAAAACATCATTTTCTTAGTATCATATGTATTTTACAAACAAAGGTCTTTACGAACGATGCTGCATAAACGAAAAACATATGGATCAGCAGGCAAGTTAAGTATCTCAATAGGAACACACAACAAGTACTTACTTTTTTTAAGAAGCTTCTTTAACCACTTGACCACTGGGCACTTAAACCCCCTTAATAACCAGACCAATTTTCAGCTTTTGGTGCTCTCACATTTTGAATGACAATTACTCAGTCATGCAACACTGTATCTATATGAAATTTTTGTCCTTTTTTTCACACAAATAGAGCTTTCTTTTGGTGGTATTTAACCACTTGAGCCCCGGACCATTATGCTGCCTAAGGACCAGAAGTCTTTTTCCAATTTGGCACTGCGTCGCTTTAACTGCTAATTGCGCGGTCATGCAATGCTGTACCCAAACGAAATTTGCGTCCTTTTCTTCCCACAAATAGAGCTTTCTTTTGATGGTATTTGATCACCTCTGCAGTTTTTATTTTTTGCGCTATAAACGGAAAAAGACAGAAAATTTTGAAAAAAAATGATATTTTCTACTTTTTGTTATAAAAAAAGTCCAATAAACTAAATTTTAGTCATACATTTAGGCCAAAATGTATTCGGCCACATGTCTTTGGTAAAAAAAATGTCAATAAGCGTATATTTATTGGTTTGCGCAAAAGTTATAGCGTCTACAAACTAGGGTACATTTTCTGTAATTTACACAGCTTTTAGTTTATGACTGCCTATGTCATTTCTTGAGGTGCTAAAATGGCAGGGCAGTACAAAACCCCCCCAAATGACCCCATTTTGGAAAGTAGACACCCCAAGGAAATTGCTGAGAGGCATGTTGAACCCATTGAATATTTATTTTTTTTGTCCCAAGTGATTGAATAATGACAAAAAAAAAAAAAAATATTTACAAAAAGTTGTCACTAAATGATATATTGCTCACACAGGCCATGGGCATATGTGGAATTGCACCCCAAAATACATTTAGCTGCTTCTCCTGAGTATGGGGATACCACATGTGTGGGACTTTTTGGGAGCTTAGCCGCGTACGGGGCCCTGAAAACCAAGCACCGCCTTCAGGATTTCTAAGGGTGTAAATTTTTGATTTCACTCTTCACTGCCTATCACAGTTTCGGAGGCCATGGAATGCCCAGGTGGCACAAAACCCCCCCAAATGACCCCATTTTGGAAAGTAGACACCCCAAGCTATTTGCTGAGAGGCATATTGAGTCCATGGAATATTTTATATTTTGACACAAGTTGCGGGAAAGTGACACTTTTTTTTTTTTTTTTTGCACAAAGTTGTCACTAAATGATATATTGCTCACACAGGCCATGGGCATATGTGGAATTGCACCCCAAAATACATTTAGCTGCTTCTCCTGAGTATGGGGATACCACATGTGTGTGACTTTTTGGGAGCCTAGCCGCGTACGGGGCCCCGAAAACCAAGCACCGCCTTCAGGATTTCTAAGGGTGAAAATTTTTGATTTCACTCTTCACTGCCTATCACAGTTTCGGAGGCCATGGAATGCCCAGGTGGCACAAAACCCCCCCAAATGACCCCATTTTGGAAAATAGACACCCCAAGCTATTTGCTGAGAGGCATGGTGAGTATTTTGCAGCTCTCATTTGTTTTTGAAAATGAAGAAAGACAAGAAAAAACTTTTTTTTTTTTCTTTTTTCAATTTTCAAAACTTTGTGACAAAAAGTGAGGTCTGCAAAATACTCACTATACCTCTCAGCAAATAGCTTGGGGTGTCTACTTTCCAAAATGGGGTCATTTGGGGGGGTTTTGTGCCACCTGGGCTTTCCATGGCCTCCGAAACTGTGATAGGCAGTGAAGAGTGAAATCAAAAATTCACGCCCTTAGAAAGCCTGAAGGCGGTGCTTGGTTTTCAGGGTCCCATACGCGGCTAGACTCCCAAAAAGTCTCACACATGTGGTATCCCTGTACTCAGGAGAAGCAACAGAATGTATTTTGGGGTGTAATTTCACATATTCCCATGGCATATTTGAGCAATATATCATTTAGTGACAACTTTGTGCAAAAAAAAAAAAAAATTTGTCTCTTTCCCGCAACTTGTATCGCAATATAAAATATTCCATGGACTCGACATGCCTCTCAGCAAATAGCTTGGGGTGTCTACTTTCCAAAATGGGGTCATTTGGGGGGGTTTTGAACTGTCCTGGCATTTTATGCACAACATTTAGAAGCTTATGTCACACATCACTCACTCTTCTAACCACTTGAAGACAAAGCCCTTTCTGACACTTTTTGTTTACATGAAAAAGATATTTTTTTTTCCA
This sequence comes from Aquarana catesbeiana, assembly GCF_042186555.1. Taxonomy (NCBI): domain Eukaryota; kingdom Metazoa; phylum Chordata; class Amphibia; order Anura; family Ranidae; genus Aquarana; species Aquarana catesbeiana. The sequence goes on along the minus strand of NC_133327.1, from coordinate 53,629,474 downwards.
AAAAAATTACTTTGAACCCCCAAACATTATATATTTTTTTAAAGCAAATGCCCTACAGATTTAAATGGTGGGTGTTTCATTTTTTTTTTTCACACAGTATTTGCGCAGCGATTTTTCAAACGCATTTTTTGGGGAAAAAACACACTTTTTTAAATTTTAATGCACTAAAACACACTATATTGCCCAAATGTTTGATGAAATAAAAAAGATGATCTTAGGCCGAGTACATGGATACCAAACATGACATGCTTTAAAATTGCGCACAAACGTGCAGTGGCAACAAAATAAATACTTTTTTAAAAGCCTTTAAAAGCCTTTACAGGTTACCACTTTAGATTTACAGAGGAGGTCTACTGCAAAAATTACTGCCCTCGATCTGACCTTCGCGGCGATACCTCACATGCATGGTGCAATTGCTGTTTACGTTTGACGACAGTCCGCCGCTTGCGTTCGCCTTAGCGCGAGAGCAGGGGGCGACAGGGGTGCTTTTTTTTTTTTTTTTTTTTTTTTTTTTTCTTTATTATTTTTTTGCTTTTTTAAACTGTTCCTTTCATTTTTTTTTTTTTAAATCATTTTTATTGTTATCTCGGGGAATGTAAATATCCCCTATGATAGCAATAGGTAGTGACAGGTACTCTTTTTTGAAAAAATTGGGGTCTATTACCCTAGATCTCTCCTCTGCCCTCAAAGCATCTGATGACACCAAGATCGGTGTGATAAAATGCTTCCCCAATTTCCCAATGGCGCTATTTACATCTGGCGAAATCTAAGTCATAAAATGCTCGTAGCTTCCGGTTTCTTAGGCCATAGAGATGTTTGGAGCCACTCTGGTCTCTGATCAGCTCTATGGTCAGCTGGCTGAATCACCGGCTGCATTCTCAGGTTCCCTGTTGAGACAGGAGAGCCAGAGAAAAACACGGAAGACGGTGGGGGGGGGCATTCCCTCCCACGGCTTGTAAAAGCAGTCTAGAGGCTAATTAGCCGCTAGGATTGCTTTTACATGAAAGCCGACCGCTGGCTGAAAAGAATGATACCAAGATGATACCTAAACCTGCAGGCATCATTCTGGTATAACCATTCAAAGTCGTGAATGGCGTACCTGAAGACAAAAAAATGGTTAACAATAAAGCACAGTAAACGGTAAAGTATAAATAATTACATACCTGAAAAACAAACATGATAAAACATAATAACAATAAAACATTGCAGAATAGAATACAGTAAAAAAGAGCAGAACAAGAGAGAGAGAATAGAGAGAGAGAGAACAATAAAACGACAACTATTTTTTTTTATTTTATATATTTTTTTTTTTTTTTACACTTTTTTTGTAACTAACTTTTATAACGGTAACCGGTTCCAGGTTCGGGTCTCTCAAAATGCGATGGCATCTTGGGAGACCCTGTGAAAGTGTGCCTAGTCTGTGCAATGCTGTACCCTACGCTAATACTCAACTAGTGAATGGTAGCGTTCAAAACATTCACCAATGCAAAGACCAGGATTGTCAGGACAGGAGGGACAATAATAGCGGGTGTCACGCCTATATCCGCGCTTGCTGCAGACACAACATCTTTTTTGGGGGGCGTTGGGTAGGGGTACTCGGGAGGACATAAAGAAAATGCCTCTCATGCAGCCGACTGCATTTGGTTGGGGATGTGAATGGGGGAAGTACGGGTGCTGCAGAAGTGGTGGGTTCCCAATTAGGATTGGCGAATGCAGCAGGAAGGGCACTATGGGCACGACGGGCCTGTGTTTGTCTTCTTGGTGGCAGCGGGACACTACTTGTGCTTGCCACCTCACCAGCTTGAACTGCACTTATGGGACTCGCCACGTCACCAAGTGTTACTGCAGTGCTGGTTTGACTACGACCGGGGTGTACTTGGCCGCTGGTGCTTGCCAGTTCAATAAAAAGCTACCAAAAAAACTGTTAGCGATCGCAGGGATCAAGCCTGACTCTGCGAATGCTGCAGTTTAGTTTAGTGTTTTGTAAGTGACAGTGATCGATCGATACTGCACTTGGGTGGGCTGGGCCGGGCGGAGGGGCAAAATGCAGGTGCTAGCAGGTATCTGGGCTGATCCCGCTAACACTGCGTTTTTGGGAACCCTAAACTGCTGGGGACGCTAGTATAGATCTGATCGGATCAGATATTGATCCGTTCAGATACTATACCACTAAGGGAGGCGTATGCTGCATGCGTGGGTGTTAGCGGTACTGGCGCTAATCTGACGCTGCTTGGGGCTGGTGCTTGCCAGTTCACCAAAATACTACCAAAAAAACTGTTAGCGATCGCAGGGATCAGGCCTGACTCTGCGAACGCTGCAGTTATGCGTTTAGTGTTTTGTAAGTGACAGTGATCGATCGATACTGCACTTGGGTGGGCTGAGCTGGGCCGGGCGGAGGGGCAAAACGCAGGTGCTTGCAGGTATCTGGGCTGATCCCACTAACACTGTGTTTTTGGGAACCCTAAACTGCTGGGGACGCTAGTATAGATCTGATTAGATCAGATATTGATCCGATCAGATACTATACCACTAAGGGAGGCGTATGTTGCGTGCGTGGGTGTTAGCGGTACTGGCGCTAATCTGACGCTGCCTGGGGCGACGCATATCACCGCCGGGCGATCAGGGGGCTAAACCTTTATTCGGTAATAAACGGCGGGTGCCCTCACACTTAAAAAAATAAACAAACTAACCAGCGTCACCCGTAACACTTATACGGTGATCAGTGGTGAAAGGGTTAACTAGGGGGCCATCAAGGGGTTAAAACATTTATTAGATAGTATATGGGGGTCCCTGTCGCTATAAAACGCTGACGGCGAACCTAAATATTTACCTCACTAACTAGCGTCACCAGCGACACTAATACAGCGATCAGAAAAATGATCGCTTAGCGACACTGGTGACAGGGGGCGATCAAGGGGTTAAAACTTTATTAGGGGGGGTTAGGGGGGTATCCTAGACCTAAAGGGGGCCTAACACTCACTGCCCTAACACTGTAACTGTCACAAACTGACACCAATACAGTAATCAGAAGAAAAAAAAAAAAACCTGCTTGGTGTCAGTTTGTGACAGGGGGGGGGGGGGGTGATTGGGGGGGGGATCGGGGTGCTTTGTGTGCCTGGCATGTTCTACTGTGTGTGTAGTGTTAGTGCACTCACAGTGAAGTCTTCTCTCCTCGGCGCTGCAACGGAATACCGAGCCGAGGAGAGATGACATCATTTCCTTTGCTGCTGTTTAGCATACAGCAGCAAAGGAAGTTATCTGATTGGCCGGCGGCGATCGCGAGGGGGGGGGCCACGAACGGATGGCCTCCCCCTCACCTCCGATCGCCGGGGGACCAAAGACGACCGCCTCGGGCACCGGGGGGGGTCCGATCGGACCCCCCACCCGCGGAAGGCAAATCACGTATATATACGTGATTTTGCCTGTCCGTGCCACCTTGCCGACGTAAATCGGCGTGAGGCGGTCGTCAAGTGGTTAATCACCGCTGGGTTCTTTATTTTTTGCGCTATAAAAGAAAAAAGACCGAAAAATCTGTAAAAAAATACATTTTTCTTCGTTTCTGTTATAAAATTTTGAAAATTAGTAATTTTTCTTCATATATTTTGGCCAAAATTTATACCGCTACATATCTTTGGTAAAAATAACCCAAATTAGTGTATATTATTTGGTCTTTGTGAAAGTTATAGCGTCCACAAGCTATGGTAACAATATCTGAAAATTGATCACACCTGAAGTACTGACGGCCCATCTCATTTCTTGAGACCCTAACATGCCAGAAAAGTACAAATACCCCCCAAATGACCCCTTTTTGGAAAGAAGACATTCCAAGGTATTTAGAAAGATGCATGGTGAGTTTTTTGAAGTTGTCATTTTTTCCCACAATTCTTTGCAAAATCAAGTTTTTTTTTTTTTTTTTTTCCACAAAATTGTCATATTAGCAGGGTATTTCTCACACACAGCATATGCATACCACAAATTACACCCCAAAACACATTCTACTATTACTCCTGAGTATGGCGATACCACATGTGTGAGACTTTTACACAGCGTGGCCACATACAGAGGCCCAACATGCAGGGGAGCACCTTCAGGTGTTCTGGAGCACCCAGGCCAATTCTGACATTTCTCTCCTACATGTAAAAATCATCATTTATTTGCTAGAAAATTACATAGAACCCCAAAACATTATATATGTTTTTTTAGCAAAGACCCTAGAGAATACAATAGCAGTCATTGCAACTTTTTATCTCGCATGATATTTGCGCAGCAATTTTTCGAATGCGTTTTTTTTGGAAAAAAAACTGTTTTTTGCTTAAAAAAAAAACAAAACAGTAAGGTTAGCCCAATGTTTTTGCATAATATGAAAGATGAAGTTACACCGAGTAAATAGATACCTAACATGTCACCTTTCAAAATTGCACACGCTTGTGGAATGGCGCCAAACTTCGCTACTTAAAAATCCCCATAGGCGACGCTTTAAAATTTTTTACTGGTTACCAATTGTGAGTTACAGAGGAAGTCTAGAGCCAAAATGATTGCTCTCGCTCTACCGATCGCAGCGATACCTCACATGTGTGGTTTGAACACCGATTTCATATGTGGGCGGGACTTATGTATGCGTTCGCTTCTGCATGCGAGCACACGGACAGGGGCGCTTTAAAAAATTTTTCTTTTTTTTATTGTTCATTTTACTTTATTTATTTTAGTTTGACACTTTTTTCCCCAAAAAATTTTTTTTGATCACTTTTATTCCTATTACAAGGAATGTAAACATCTCTTGTAATAGGAATATGGCATGACAGGTCCTCTTTACAGTGAGGTCTGGGGTCAATAAGACCCCACATCTCACCTCTAGGCTGTGCCTGAAATTTAAAAAAAAAAAGATCCTGGCTTCGATCGTAGCGGTGAGTCGGTAGAAGCACCGGAGGGCGGCGGGAGGGGGGGACGTCCCCTCTCGCCTCCCGTAAGAACAATCAAGCAGTGTAACAGCCGCTATGATCATTCTTATGGTGTAGGGAATCGCCAGCTGAAAAAGCTGATATCTGAATGATGCCTGTAGCTGCACCCATCATTCAGATATCCCCGCACAAAGTCAAGGACGTCGTATGACGGAAGGCGGGAAGTGGTTAAAACGCTTTTTTTTTTTTTTTAACACAAAGTTGTCCATTTATACAATATTTCTAACACATAGCATGTACATACCAAAAATGACACCCCAAAATAGATTCTCCTACTCCTCCTGAGTACGGCGATACCAAATGTGTGAGACTTCCACAGCCTGGCCACATACAGAGGCTGGGTATAGCTGAGCATGGCCGGGTATGGCTGAGCATGGCCGAGTATGGCTGAGCATGGCTGGGTATTGCAGAGTATCGCCGAGTATGACTGGGTATGGCAGAGTATGGCTGGGTATCACCGAGTATTGCAGAGTATGGCTGGGTATTGCGGGGTATTGCAGAGTATGGCTGGGTATGGCAGAGTATTGCGGGTTATGGCAGAGTATTGCAGATTTTTGCGGGGTATTGCAGAGCATGGCTGGGTATGGCAGAGTATTGCAGAGTATGGCTGGGTATCACTGAGTATTGCAGAGTATGGCTGGGTATTGTGGGGTATTGCAGGATATTTCGGGGTATTGCAGGGTATGGCAGAGTATTGCGGGGTATTGCGGGGTATTGCAGGGTAAGGCAGAGTATTGCGGGGTATTTCGGGGTTTTGCATAGTATTGTAGGGTATTGCAGGGTATGGCAGAGTATTGCGGGGTATTTCGGGGCATTGCAGGGTATGGCAGAGTATTGTGGGGTATTGCAGAGTATTGCAGGGTATTGCAGGGTATGGCAGAGTATTGCGGGGTATTTCGGGGCATTGCAGGGTATGGCAGAGTATTGCGGGGTATTTCGGGGCATTGCAGGGTATGGCAGAGTATTGCGGGGTATTTCGGGGTATGGCAGAGTATTGCGGGGTATTTCGGGGTATTTCAGGGTATGGCAGAGTATTGGGGGGTATTTCAGGGTATGGCAGAGTATTGCGGGGTATTGCAGGGTATGGCAGAGTATTTCGGGGCATTGCAGGGTATGGCAGAGTATTGCGAGGTATTTCAGGGCATTGCAGGGTATGGCAGAGTATTGCGGGGTATTTCGGGGCATTGCAGGGTATGGCAGAGTATTGCGGGGTATTTCGGGGCATTGCAGGGTATGGCAGAGTATTGTGGGGCATTGCAGAGCAGTGAGGGATGGCTGAGCATGGATGGATGGATGGCTGGATGTCTCTGTGCAGCGCTGTGGGCACTACACATGCAGCCCACAACGCTGCAGCCATCCATCCATCCCCCTCTCTGCTCACAGTGTACCGATCGGTACACAGGAGGGGAGGAGAGGAACCTGTGTCATCAGATGACGCCGGTTTGTTTACATGTGATCGCGCCGTCATTTGACGGCGCGATCACATGGTAAACGGCCGCGATTAGCGGCCATTTACCGGGATCCGTGATGCGCCGGGTCCTCCGGACCCGGCGGTCACGGATGCTCTCGAGTGCGCGCCCTAGGGGGTGCGCAAGAGCCGAATTCTGGGAGGACGTCCCTGGACGCCCTCCCAGAGTTAAACAACCGCCCTGTAGCCGTCATTTGGCTATGGGCTGGTTGTTAAGTGGTTAATCGCCAATATTGTTCAGGCTCCCTACTTTTGAGGTCAGACCACCGCTTCCTCAATTGTTCTTTCGCCCGTTTAGTGCCAAATTTTGCTTCTAGAGCAGTGACAACTGAGGCCATTATTTTGTCCTTCCGCATATTGGGTCGTGTGTACGGTCCTTTTTTCCCATCGTCGTCCTCCCTTCTCAATATGAAGAAGAAAATATTACAGCGCACACATGCAAAAAAGACATTTACCTCCAGCAAGGCTAGTTTAAAAACACCTAAACATTTTCAAAAAACATTATAAAAAAATATGGGAAATGTCTTGTTTCCGTGCGGAAGTAGCGAGCGTCAGAAACGAAGGTAAGATTAAATGTGGGGGTGTGTGTGTGTGTTTGGTGAATGTGTTTTGTGTGTGTATATGTGTCCCCTAGATTCTGCCAAAAATAATCCTGGGAGTTCTGACTGACATTACAGTTTTTATCTTGTGTCTTGTCTTTCAGCAAAAATGAATCCCTTTAAGGAGGCTGAATTTTTGTCAAGATTCATTTATTTGTATCAGGAAAACAAAAACCTGTGGGAGGTCAAACACCCATTATATTCCAATAGAGATGTAAGGAAGGCAACACTGGGCACACTTTTGGAATTTGTGAAGACTCAAGTCCCCCAGGCAGACCTCAAGTTTGTGGACAAGAAAATTGGTTTCTTGCGCAATATGTACAAGCGGGAACACAATAAGATCCAGGAGTCGCTCAGATCCGGAGCAGCAGCAGACCAGGTTTATGTACCCAGGCTGTGGTACTACCAAGAAATGTGATTTCTGGACGACCAGACAGAAGCAAGGCAATCACTTTCAACCCTTCCCTCCAGCCTTCACTCCACCTCCACCCCAGCTGAGGAGTCCCAGGAAGAACTGGGCCCTTTCATCCTTGATGAAGTGGATGCGCCCAGCTTCAGCCAGGTATACTTTTTTTGGAATTTGTGATTGTGTAAATATTAAGTTTTTAAGTGCTTCACCAAAAATGACTGCATCACAAATATTAATATGTAGACATATCACTAGACAGTAGTGGCAAAAAATATACTTCACTTCAGATATTAGTGAGCAGCTATAATAATGGTGGGGTCAAATAGATAGCCTTTACTATTTGTTTAGAATTATATTTGCAAGTCATGAGCTGAAAATTGTGTGTGATTGCGGAACCCAAAATTACAACTATGTTCCTTTTTTTTTTTTTACCCAGGATGAGCTCAGCCAGGAGGAGGCCTTGCCCAGTGGGAGAGAGGAGGAGGCCTTGCCCAGTGGGAGAGAGGAGGAGGCTGTGGCTGGGCCCAGTAGAACCCGCACGGAGCGTCAGATGCCTCCCCTCCACATTACCACCAAAAGGCCCAGAAAAATGACCCAAACTGAGGAGGAATCACTAGCCCTCATTCGTGAAGCCAGCCAAATCCTCAGCACACCACCCAATGCAGAAGAGGCGTATGGGCAGGGCTGGACTTACCATTGGGCTTGACTGGGCTCAAGCCCATGGGCCCCGTCCGATAGGGGGCCCCGCGGGCCCCAACCAAGTGTACTTGGCTATACTTGGCTAGTTCCGCTCACAGTCACGCCTAGTCCCGCCCTATGATGGACATAACACAGGGACTGGGCGTGACTGTGAGCGGAGCTAGCTGAGTACACTTGGCTATGTATGTATATCGGCGGCTCGGCTCCGCTCTCAGGACTGCGAAAGGAGCCGAGAAAAGCAGACAGGAGCCAAGATACACAGGACTGGCTCTGTGTATGTCAGGATGCAAATGACACTGACAAGGCTGCAAATGACACTGACAAGTCACTGCAGTTTAACTCCAGCCTGGGCAAGGCTGCAAATGACACGGACAAGGCTGCAGATGGACACTGATAAGGCTGCAGATGGAGGCTGCCAGGCTGCAAATGACACTGACAAGGCTGCAAGGCTGCAAATGACACTGATAAGGCTGCAAATGACACTGATAAGGCTGCAAGGCTGCAAATGACACTGACAAGGCTGCAAATGACACTGGACAAGCATGCAGATGGACGCTGTGCAAGGCTGCATTGATGAGCATTTAAATGTAATTTTTTTTCCCTAAATAGTTTTTTCCTTTTAATTCCTTAAACTCTTATCTTGAGGTTTGCTGATTGGTTATTGGCAGTTACGTAGTGCCTCGTTTACTGACGTTGAGAAAACCTGTCTGCATTAGACAGTGATGTAATGGCGGACAAACGGTATCAGAGTGGCGCGCTTAAAAGAAAAGGTTTAAAGTAATGTATAGAAGGTAGGGCCCAAAAGTGACTCAAGCCCAGGGGCCCCCACCAACTTAAGTCCTGCCCTGCGTATGGGACATATATGGCCACCAGATTGCTGGAACTCGAAAAGGGGCAACGCTTCCTCTGTGAGGGTCTGATTTTTCAGGCGTATCAGAAGGGCTTGAGAGGGGAGCTTACTGCTAAAACATATCTAGCAGATGAAGCCACTCCTCCTCCTCCTGCCCCAAGTACACCACCAGAGGCACAGCCTCCAAGGAAGGCTGCAGGGCAGCGTGCAGGGAAGGCTCCACGGAAGAGTCGAAAGTGATCGCCTGGCTTCTGTCTGGTCTGACTGTGCTCCCTAGTCGCAAGATACCAATTTTCTTGTCCTAAAACTTGATGTGTGTCCTGGGGGACGAAAGGCTTCACAGATTCCAAAAGTGTCTCCAGTGTTGCCTTTCTCATTTTTTTATTTTCCAAAATAAATGGATATTTTCTTTACCTTACATTATTGACTATGTGTTTTGATTCAAAAACGGCATTTGGTTTGGGAGTAGGCAGGTACAGGTCAAAAAGACTATGTGGGTTTTTTCCAAAATCATTTTGAAAATCAAGTGCAAAGTACTAGTGAAAAGTGCACTTTAGAAATTGCACTGCAAGTGCACTTGTTGGAAGTGCAGTCGCTGTAAATCTGAGGGGAAGATCTGAAATGAGGGGAAGCTTTGCTAATTTTATCATGCAATCATGTGCAAGAGAAAGGTGTTTTTTTTTGTGGTTCCTTGCATGTGCCCCTCAGATCCACAGCGAATGCACTTCCAAATGCTCTTTCTGTGCAATTCCAAGTACAATTTGCACTTGTAGTGAAAAATGAATTTGCCTTTGGAAAATAAACCCCCCTATGTCTAATTAACAAGGGACACCAACCTCATTAAGGTTCATTAAAACAACACAAAATATTAAGGTTATTGTGGTAACTTGAAACTCCAAAAAAAAAAAAAAAACATTTTGTATAATTTAGCACACATTGTAAAATAGATAGTTTTTAAATCTAAAAAAAAGAAAGATGAGTCGAAAATCTAATTTAATACTTTATTTATGGAGATCTGGCTTTTTAAAAATATCATATTAGTCATGGCATGAGGATAAATCATGAAGAAAGTAGTTTGTGAGAACTCTGTGTGAATATAAAGCAGCAAAACAACTTCATTCCTCTCGCATTATAAAGAAAAAAAAGCGCTGTATTAAAAGGTCACAGAAGAGGAATGTGCTAGCTTTAATACGAAGGCTAGTTTTACCAGACCGAGCGCTTCCGTCTTGTACTTGCTTCAGAGCATGCGTGAGTTTTGGTCCGTCGGACTAGCACACAGACAACCGGTTTGTACGCTAGAAAGCCGAGTCCGTCGGACAGATTTGAAACATGTTTCAAATCTAAGTCCGTCAAACTTTTGGGGAAAAAAAGTCCGCTGAAGTCCACACACGATCGAATTGTCCAACGGACTCCGGTACGCCGGACAAAGTATGCCGGAAAGTCCGCTCGTGTGTACGCGGCATAAGGCTGCTTTCACACTGGGGTGGTAAAAGCGTCGGCGGTAAAGCGCTGCTTTTCGGCCGTTAGCGGGGTGCTTTTAACCCCCGCTAGCCCGCCAAGAAGGAGTTAATACCGCCCGTGTAGAGTCGTGGCCGAAGCGCTTCACAGGAACTTCGGCAGCGCTGCCCATTCATTCATTCTCCGCTCCTCCACTGCCCCAAAGATGCTGCTTGCAGTACTTTTTCTAACGTCCTGGAGTGGTGCGCTCCAGTGTGAAAGCACTTGGGCTTTCACACTGGATTGACAGTAGAGGCGCTTTGCAGGCGCTATTTTTTCGCGCTAAATGGCCTGTAAAATGCCTCAGTGTGAAAGTGGCCTAACAGAAACTGCCCCAAAATTTTTGATAAAATATGCTCTGATTGGATAGACTTATGGGGTTCTATGGTGATTAATGTTTCTCCTCCAAGGTTAGATGGTGAGCTTTAATTTTTGTCCCTTTTTCTGTCTAAATGTTCTATTTGTTAAAAAGTATGTGATGTATGTCTGCTTCCTATTTCGTGTCCATTCCCACTCTTTTTCCTAAATTTCCTTCCCTTCCCTCCCTTTTATACCTAGAAATAAAGTGATAATATAAAATATTCATAGGCAATATTTTATATCAATCTCATATTTCAGTTTTTAGTAGATACTGGAGAGTATTAATGTAGTAATTTTCTCACTGACATTAATGTTCAGCACTAATAAACTGATCTGCATATTCTGCCTGGAAGCTTTTTTTTATTTTAGTGTAGATAAAAGCCTTTTTCAGCCTTATTATCCTCTCTCATCTGTAGTGTTGCTGTTATTATGGCTGTCTTCTCTAAGGTCACAATCTTTAAAGTATAAGGCCTAACAGGTCTGTTGCATTTCACAAAACTTTTAAAACGTCTGTTGTCCATATTATAACATAAAATAATGTTTAATTGTTGTAATGATTCAGGTTAGGCTGTGGCTGTCAAGAAGGATTAAAGCCAGGGGCATATCTAGCATGGGGCAAACAAGGCATTTGCCTTGGGTGGCATTTTTTAGGGGGGGCAGCGCCCGCCTGTGCAGTCCCCAGTATGTTGGGTCCACTGCAGACTAAGCAATCAACTCTATTCTACAACCTTGAGAGGAGCGCAGCTTCGGGTGTCACTGAGCAGACGCCAGTCCTGTTATCACCAGGTGGGCGGCAGGTGTGCATGAGGCCAGTGGTGGGTAGCGGCGGAGCTGTTTGGGCGGGTTAACGGAGGAGAGCAGTGGGACTGTGACTGGCAGGTTATGGGAGATGCGGGGCTGTGGGAAGTAGGAAGGGTTAGGGGAGGAGAGGATCTGCCAGGGGCAGAGTGGAGCCCCTGGCAGGAACTGTTCCCTGTGAGGCTCTTAGTGACACTTAGAGACATGGCAGTGAGGACTCGAGCCTCCCGGTCCAGGCTCCTGGAGCTCCTCTTGCATGATCACTGGGTGCTGGGAAGTTGACTGCTGCTGCCTTCGGATTACGAGGTCTCCCTTGTTTACCAGGCTAAAGGACAAGATGGCACTATCCCACAGGTATCTGGCAAGATTGCCCTGCAACCTAGATGAGCTCCTAAAACCAAAGTTCCCTCTTTAGCAATGTGACAGAATGGCGTGAAGAAGATGGGGAAGAAAGTGACCCTGGAGATTCCCCCTCCACCTCCCGCAAACCAAGACTCTAGTGGAAGGGACTCATGGAGTGCTAAAAGTCCACAGGTTAAGCCTAGTACACACTATTAGTTTTTTTTCATTCAACCCAGTGGGCTGAACGAAAAAAAACTGATGCACTCGTAAGGAACCGCTGTACTAACAATCTTATGTTAGTGCAGTGATTTCCCCCACTGAGCTATTGTGTTCTGACAGGTGCCAGAATACACTGATCAGCACTCTCAGCCTTTTTCAGTCATACCCCTTCAACAGAAGGCAGCCGAAAGGCCAACTTCTGTCAGAACGGCTGCTGAACACACAGGCCCTTTTGGGGGAGCAAATTACTTGCCTTGCCCCGGGCGCTGACAACTCACGCTACGCCACTGGCGGCTCCGCCCCCAGGCAGAAAGGACACTACAAGCAGTGGCGTCGTCACAGGGGCGTAGCTCACTTGGCAGAGCAGGTCGGAATCCTGGGCTGTGATCATGCCTCGGCAGCCTTGGTCCACACAACTGGTCAAAAGTAGCCATCAGGCTTTGGGAAGGGGAGAGGTAGGTTTAGCTTTTTTGGAGGGGCATGGGAGAACCTCTTGGTGTAGTATGGGGGGATAGGGGTGCCTCCCTCTCTCACCCCGCCCCTCTCTCATACCCCCCCTTTCGCTCTCTTTTGCCCCTCCTCTTTCTCATACCCCCCTTTTCGCTCTCTTTCACCCCCCCTCTCTCTTTCTCTCTGTCCACCCCCCTCTCTCTCCCCCCACCCTCTCTCACCTCCCTCTCTCTCTCTCTCACACCCCTTCTCTCTTAACCCCCATCTCTCTCCCCGCCTTTTCCCCCTCCCTCTCTCTCTCACCCCCTCTCTCTCCCACCCCCTTTTCTCTCACCCCCTCTCTCTCTCTCTCTCTCTCTCTCCCCCCCATCTCATCCTCCATCTTTCTCTCACCCCCTCTCTCTGACCTGCCTTCTCTCACTCAAACCCCTCTTTCTTCCATCCCCCACCCCGTCTCATTCCCTTCTTTCTCATCCTCCTTTCTCTTCCCAACTGTGAAGAGGTGGAGACTAAAGAGGAAGGGGTGGGGTTTACAGATGATGGGGTGGATCTTAAACAGGAAAAAGCAGGACAAATTTAGATGGTGGGGCACCCAGTTTTAGTCTTGCCTAGGGCAGCACAAAACCAAATTACACCACTGATTAAAGCACATCTAATGCTATGCTTCTGCTTCACCCTATCCTAGTCATCCTGTTCATCCTATCCTGTTTATATTCTATCCTTCCTGTTTATCCAATCGTATTCTTCCTCTCTATCCTGTCCATCATTTCTATCTTATTTTTCCTATATTTTAAAAAAACTGGTCTTTTTCCAGTGTTTCCTGTATTTCTCTGTGTAGGGTACAGAGCCCAGACCGGCTGTTCATAGCACATTCACAGCCCTGGATGACCCTATCCCAGTACTGCCTGCACATTCTGAATGTTGTATAAGAAGGTAGTTGCTCTGCTTCCAAGCTGACAATGTGAGTTTAAAAAAGATCCAGCTGTGGGTGCCCTGGCACATCGGGATACATCTCACCCCTGAATTACATCCGATAGTTGAAAGAATAAGCTATTCCACTGCTATATACTTTTTTTCAATGAACCTTATTTATCTCTAAGCAATAGCATCCCAACAGTCAACGGCTCCTCCCCTAACACATTTTATATTAGGGCTTAGTAAGGGAGCAACGTGTCAAAGGTCAGCCTGTGTTACTTCAAATACAAGACACTGTAATGCAGTCATACGCAAATTGGGCAAAATGTTATTCTCACAGAGTTAGCAAATCTGTCAAAAAATATGCTTAAGTTACATTTATAGCTTAATGGCATTGAAGTCAAAGGAGGTGAATTATGATGAAAGAACAAGGAGAGAGGCGTCTCTGGGTGCAGATGTTTTAATAAACTTTACTATGTCCGTTGAGAAAGGAGCGCGGCTTGCCAGGACATCGCAGCATGCATGCTCAGGAAACACGTCCACTTTTGATGATGTCATCCCCTGTGCCTTGCGCCTCACGCCTCGTCTTGAGCTCGTCTTCCGGAGTTGGTTTACCATCCATTACGGCGGACCCCTCACTGACCAGATCATCTGGACATAGGAAGCAGGACTCAGGAGTGTCACCAGGACATTCCAGTTGTGATAACCGCAATGCCTATTACATTCAGCTTAAATGTGAGTTTATTAAAACGTCTGCACCCAGAGGCGCCTCTCTCCTTGTTCTCTCTGCAGCTTCCTTGAACTTGGTTTATGTTCAGATATGATGGCAGCCCTGTTTGCTTTGGGCTTTTAACCCCCTCCCATCACCTAGCACATGGACTTATATAGACTGTGCTTTTAAAACAGATTTATTGTCATTGGGTATTTTATGGTTTCAAGTTTTTGCGCCTCCACTTGCATTTTTCGCGAATTATGATGAAAAATTGTGTGTTGGGCAAGCTATTGCCAAACAAAGGTAATTAGCAATGGGAAAATAAAAGAACTCCTTTAAATTACAGGTTTGAGGGTGTGCCTTAAGCCCGTACACACGGGCAGAATGTCGGGAGACAATTGCTGGTACAAAAAATACCAGCCAACATTGTGCCCGTGTGTAAGTCGGAAAACCAGCAGCCAACCGACTCCCAATCAGTGTTCTAAAAAATGGTAGAGAGCGCTGATCGGAGTGTTGTGGCGGGGAGGGGGAGGGCATCCTCGCATGGTTGATACAGCGGCTCCTGACCGGAGCGGTCAGTTTGTGTGTTCTGGCACCATAAAAACGAACTCTTTTTTCTTGTCCTAAGCTGGGACTGCCCTGGGGAAGGATGTGTAGTGCAGTTCCAACACACTTATTTGAGCAAGTCCTAAAAAAGAGAAAATTAAGTTCTGCTCTAAAACAACTTTTACTGAACTGCGGGAACTTGTTACGCTTCTTGGCCCTTGCGGGTGTAACTAGTAACTACAGATCAGAGTATCCTTAGTGGTCTATACTGTCTATCTGTAGCCTCAAATTATGGTAACCACAACGGAGGGGTATAGACAACAGAATGAAGCTGTGACGGGACTCTATATATAAATTACACACCACTGTATATACAACAGAGACTTATTTGTGTTGCTAAACAAATCCAGGCAAGTATTTAAGAATGGATTTAAAAGTTCAAACAAAAGTATAATGTGTCTCCCCGGCCTCTGCAAACACATCCACCCTTAGAGTTACACAACAAATATTTGTACAGAATTCAGAATGATCATGACATTTTTATGTTTTCCTTAGGCTTTCCACCTGCTAAAAGTGGAGCCTTAACCATTTCTGCTTTTCCTGTTTGTTTTGAATCTACAGAAGATAGCAGGGATAGGAACGGACCAAGGCTGTAGTGGACATTTTCCAAAGTATAGACCTTAGTGAAGAACACCTAGGTACATTTCAAATTAAAACCATCAAAAAACTCTGTCTACTCTCTGGGCAAGTTCTACAAGTAAAAATAAGTTTAAAATAACATTTATATAAAGACTGCTTGTGGTATGAGATTGCATGCATGGCACATGGGACAGTCAGAGATTGCATGCATGACACATGGGACAGACAGAGATTGCATACATGACACATGGGACAGACAGAGATTGCATACATGACACATGGGACAGACAGAGATTGCATGCATGACACATGGGACAGACAGAGATTGCATACATGGCACATGGGACAGTCAGAGATTGCATACATGGCACATGGGACAGTCAGAGTCTGATATTGCATACATGGCACACGGGACAGTCAGAATCAGAGATTGCATGCTTGGCACATGGGACAGTCAGAGATTGCATAAACGGCACATGGGACAGTCAGAGTCTGAGATTGCAAACATGGCTTATGGGACAGTCAGAGTCTGAGATTGCATACATGGCACACGGGACAGTCAGAGATTGCATGCATGGCACACGGGACAGTCAGAGATTGCATAAATGGCACACGGGACAGTCAGAGATTGCATACATGGCACATGGGACAGTCAGAGATTGCATACATGGCACATGGGACAGTTAGAGTCTGAGGTTGCATACATTGCACAAGGGCAAGGCCGGTACAATAAAATACAATATTATACACAACTTGCCTCACCTATATCTAGACTGTGCTGTACACTGCCAACCCCTTTAAAACTCTGGCTCGGCCGCATCTGGAGTAGGGATGAGCCGGACACCCCCCGTTTTTGTTCACACCAGAACATACCGATTAGGCAAAAAATTCGGCAGAACACATGAACACCGTTAAAGTCTATGGGACACGAACATGAAAAATCAAAAGTGTTAATTGTAAAAGCTTATATGCAAGTTATTGTCACAAAAAGTGTTTGGAGACCCAAGTCCTGCCCCAGGGGGCATGTATCAATGAAAAAAAAAAATTTAAACGGCCGTTTTTTCGGGAGCAGTGATTTTTTTTAATGCTTAAAGTGAAACAATAAAAATGAAATATTCCTTTAAATATCGTGCCTGAGGGGTGTCTATAGTTTGCCTGTAAAGTGGCGCATTTTTCCCGTGTTTAGAACAGTACCACAGCAAAATGTCATTTCTAAAGGAAAAATTGTCATTCAAAACTGATCGCAGCTGTAATGAATTGTCTGGTCTCGGCAATATAGATAAAACTCATTGAAAAAAAGAGCATGGGATCAACCCCCCCAGTCCATTACCAGGCCCTTTGGGTCTGGTATGAATATTAAGGGAACCCCTGAACCAAAATTTTAAAAAAAACTGCGTGGGGGTCCCCCTAAAATCCATACCAGGCCCTTCAGGTCTGGTATGGATTTTAAGGGGAACCCTGCACCAAAATTTAAAAAAAATGGTGTAGGGGTCACCCCAAAATCCATACCAGACCCTTATCCAAGCACGCAACCTGACAGGCCGCAGGAAAAGAGAGGGGGACGAAAGAGCACCCCCCCTCCTGAACCATACCAGGCCACATGCCCTCAACATGGGGAGGGTGCTTTGGGGTAGCCCCCCAAAGCACCTTGTTCCCATGTTGATGGGGACAAGGGCTTCATCCCCACAACCCTTGCCCGGTGGTTGTGGGAGTCTGCGGGCGGGGGGCTTATCGGAATCTGGAAGCCCCCTTTAACAAGGGGACCCCCAGATCCTGGCCTCCCCCCCGTGTGAAATGGTAACGGGGTACAAATGTACCCCCTACCATTTCACAAAAAAGTGTCAAAATGTTAAAAACGACAAGACACAGCTTGGATACAAGTCCTTTATTAAAAAATAAAAAAATAAAAATGTTCCACAATGTCCATTCATCTTCTTCTATCATGCCGTGACAGACCGAAAAAGAAAAAAAAATCGTAACCGACCCGCCTCCATGGGAGGCTACTGCAGTGTGACACTTCTTGGCTTGTGACAGTTCTTATATAACTGGTGACCCCGCTCCCTCTGACACCACGGGACTTCCCCATGGCTTACCCGTGGCGTCAGAGGGGTCCCCCCCTCCCACCGCCTCCCGCAGCTCTTACAGGGCCTCCCGTTCCACCATCAACAATCCGCTTCCTCCGGCGGCTAGTGACAGTCTGGAACGAAGCCATAAGCGGCTTCGTTCCAGTATTCTGCGTGTAAACACGTGTAAACACGGAAGCAACGTCATTATGTCACTTTCCGTTTACTCGGCTGCCAATGGCACTGGTTTTAAAAAAAATATACAGTATTCAGAATCACAGAAAATGGCGATCTGAATACTTTGAAGTGCAAAGGAGGGATCGGGGGTCTTTTTTGCTCATCAGAGCAAGAGCAATAATTCTAGTACTAGACTTCCTCTGAAACTCTAACCTGGTAACCGTAAAAAAATTTTAAAGCGTCGTCTATGGAGATTTTTAGGTACCGTAGTTTGTCGCCAATCCACAAGTGCGTGCAATTCTAAAGCGTGACATGTTTGGTATCTATTTACTTGGTGTAACATCATCTCTCACATTATACAAAAAAAATGGGCTAACTTTACTGTTTGTTTTTTTTTTTAATTCATGAAAGTGTCTCTTTTCCCAAAAAGTTGCGTTTAAAACACCGCTGCACAAATACCGTGTAACATAAAATATTACAACAATCGCCATTTTATTCTCTAGATTCTCTGCTAAAATATATATATATATATATATATATATATATATATATATATATATATATATATATATATATATATATATATATATATATATATATATGTATATATATATATATATATATATATATATATATATAATGTTTGGGGGCTCTAAGTAATTTTCTAGCAAAAAATACGGATTTTAACTTGTAAACACCAAATGTCAAAAATAGGCTTAGTCATGAAAGGGTTAAAAGACTCTTGGGCGTGAATCTTAGCAAAAACAATATACGGGGATATGGGAAATGATTATTCTACACACACACCGACACCGGTTAAACTGGATGGACTTTTTGTCTTTATTGAACCTTAAAAACTATGTAATTGCACTCCTCCTGGGCCTTCTGCTGGCCTTGGACCCTCCCCCTGGTCTCACTCAGCTCCAGGCTCCTTCCCGGGCTCCATCTCTTCTCACACACTCTGTGTAATGCTGAAATGGTGGCATTCCTGACCCTCTCAGCTACCAGGTGGGAGGGATATTTTTTTTTTCATTATCCAGGCAGCAATCCTCGCTTCGAGGGCTGAAGACAAGATGGAGGGGTGGTCTTTGAGTCAAGTGTGTTACAGTCTTGCTCGCTCTGTAGACCCTGCAAGGACTGCTCACAGACATCAGTGTCCTTGTATGGAAACCTTGCCGATCCCTGGTAGATAGATAGATTTGGACTATACAATCATGCAGCAAAGAACATCAGAGACAAATTAGAACTCCTTTATCTGCTTGTTCCAGGTTCATAAGAACCAATAAAACTATGTGTATCTGAATTTGCTAAACCGAATAATAAAAGAACACCTGTTTTCCAAACTTGTGCGAAGTAGTATTCAATAACTTTTTTTGCAATATGCAACTGATTAAGTAATAGTGGTCTGTTAAGTTCTTTTTTGTTTGGTTTATTCAAATGTGTGTATACTTAGGGCTCCACACCACTTTCTATTTCTTTTCATGAGAACATATCATTTGTACCTTTCTGTCCAACAGTTTTCTGTTTGACAGAGTTTTGAATTTAAATTGCTACCAAAGTTTGTTCCTACTTGTCCCTAAAAAAAAAAAAGCACTAGGTATAATAAGCACATAAAAATGTTCGGAACCAAGACTTTACTAGAATGTAAAAAAAATACTCTAGGACTGAGGTGTATTTAGAAAAAAAAAGGACTCAAGTGGTTATAGAGGAATTATCAACCAACAAGTGGCTGTTAACACACTTCTATTAGTCTTATCCCCTCTACCATTATAACATCTGTCCCTGTGCCTGTGTAATGTAAAAAATCTGCTGATCTGTACGGATATAAGCTCCGCTCCGGACGCTCAGCTGATTCCTCTCCTCTCTTCTCTCTCCGGCTCACAGCTGCAGTGGGCGGGGCCGAGCCCTCCCGCTGATGTCAGCTGGGGAGGAGGGGGAGAGAGGAGCGAGAGAGCGCCTACGATCAGCTGAGCGCTGGGAGCCGTGTTTATACAGGTAAAGATCGGCTGATTTTTTACATTACACAGGCACAGGGACACATGTTATAATGGTACAGAGGGGACAAGACTATTTGGTAGCAGATATGGGAGCAGCAGGACCAGGGGGCACTGGTACGAGCAGGGAAGAAGGGGACAGAGGAAACATAGACACAGGAGAGCTGCAGATAGCAGGCTGCGGCTGACGGAATCAGGCAAACGGACCACAGTATCAGGGGCTCAGCAGCCATGATTATCGTGGTCAGTTTGCAGAGGGGAGGGTATAGCCAGGCAGGATCAGCTAGGTTTTTTAGGGTATACAGGGAGCCAAATGACACAGCAAAAGCACTGTGCTGTATAACATGCTTTAAGGGAACAGAATCTGGTATTTTTTTGGGGTTAACAAACGCTTTAAGGACCCAGCCTTTTTCTGACATTTGTTGTTTAAGTAAAAATCTGTATTTTTGCTAGAAAATTACTTTAGAACCCCCAAACATTTATATTTTTTTTTAGCAGAGGCCCTGGAGAATAAAATGGCGGTCGTTGCAATTTTTGCGCAGCGGTTGTTCAAATGCAGTTTTTGTGGAAAAAATACACTTTCATGATTAAAAAAAAACAAAACATAATATATACCCCAATTTATGTATAATATAAAAGGTGATGTTACATTGAGTAAATAGATACCTAACATGCTATAAAATGGCGTGCGCTCGTGGAATAGCACCAAGCTATGGTACTTAAAAATTTTCCATAGGCCACGCTTTAAACATTTCTACAGTCTACCAGTTTAGAGTTACAGAGGAGATCTAGTGCTAGAATTATTGCTCTCGCTCAGACATTCATGGCAATACCTCGTATGTGTGGTGCAAACACACTACTGCGCACTACTGAGGCGCTTACTGTTATTGCTATTACAAGAAATGTAAACTTTCCTTGCAATAACAATACAGCATGACAGACCCTTTTTATGGAGAGATCTATCGGGTCTAAAAGATGCCTTGAATTTAACTGTTTTGGTAAATAGGTCAATCAATGAGTTTAGTTCCATGGCCTTAGAGATGCTTCCCTCATAGACCAGAGCAGTTTTAATGGTTAAGGTATTTGTCTATTGGTTTGCCAACTACGCAACCACTACTTCATACCAAAAAGATATATTTTTCACAAACATTGTCAATAGTTTTGTCTTAGGCGTCTATTTATAAAATAGAGAATATGACACAGGGAGGGGGAGAGAGACTGCAGCTGCAGGAACATGTTACATGTTCCACCCTAAATACAGGTGAAATATGTAACATATTCCAAAAGGTCAACTTATCCTTTAACATGACTCTGTCATCATGTAACAAAAGCTTTAAAAACGTGATAGGAATTAAGTATTTTAATACTTGTGTCTTTGTCCACACCAAAGTTTTCCTCTGTATTAAGAGATACCACTGCCTGAAGAATCTTACACGGTTGGTTGGGATCATGGTCCCGTGTTGAGCATTGTAGTTCCTTGAGTTGGCCCTGTCTGTCCTGTAGTGGTGTAGAGGTTAGTGGGAGGATCGGCAGAACGTAGAGGGGGACCAGGTATCCGACACTCTTGGAGGTGTTTGAAGTGAAGATTCTTCGGTCAGTCATATCTAGAGTACAGGGAGGAACGGCGATGTGGGCAGAGGGACAAGTAATAGTGGACTTCTTTTCCATGCAGATTTATTTTATCTTAGTTATACACTCACCGACCACTTTATTAGGTACATCTTGTGTAGCCGACAGCGGACTACAGTTATCTGGCAATGCAGACTTACCTTCTCCCCTCCTAGACAGTCTCTGTGTTCCTCTAGTGGTGGGCACGGATTACATGCATCAAATTCTTGAGTCAAGCAGAGAGCATTGTGGGAACTGTAGTCTTCTGAACAGACATCCTTGATCTGCAGAACTATCCATGAACTTCACCTCCCAGAAAGCCATCCGCTCCAGGGAGAGAACTCTGGGAGAGGCTATAAAGGGGTCAACAGACCAGGCCCAAGCTCTCTTGCTTCCTGGATCTCATCAAGTACACAACCCCTTCGCTGCTGTGTGAGAGGACTGCGGCCTACCACACGGCAACACGGTGCTCCCAGCTCCGACCCAGGTGGGTCTGACACTGTTTGTTACACAAGGGGCACCACTGCAGCATTGTTGTAAACAGCAGGCTCAGACGATTCACTGTTCCAGAGGCCAGTCCGTTATCTCAGTCCATTCCGCAGAAAGAAGAATCAACTCTTCAGGAAGTTCCTACACTGTCTCCAGATTTGTGAGCGGGCACCTGCCCACAAATTCAGTACCAGTCACTAGCGTACTCCACAGGACACTGTATACAGACACCCTATCCCTGAATTACCCTAAGGATTACTACTGGTCAGTCTCAGCTGCTTTGCCTTGACTGCAGATCACTGTGCCACATTTAGAAGTCTTGTTTCTTTGCACTCCAACTGCCGGTGAAGATAACCGCAAGGCCTTGCATTTTTGAACACTGCTATTCTATCTCTTTTTAAAGGGACACACCACTAGTACTTATATTACTTCATCTCTCAATAGGTTTAACCACTTGAGCCCCGGACCATTATGCTGCCTAAGGACCAGAGGTCTTTTTCCAATTTGGCACTGCGTCGCTTTAACTGCTAATTGCGCGGTCATGCAATGCTGTACCCAAACGAAATTTGCGTCCTTTTCTTCCCACAAATAGAGCTTTCTTTTGATGGTATTTGATCACCTCTGCGGTTTTTATTTTTTGCGCTATAAACGGAAAAAGACCGAAAATTTTGAAAAAAAATGATATTTTCTACTTTTTGTTATAAAAAAAATCCAATAAACTAAATTTTAGTCATACATTTAGGCCAAAATGTATTCGGCCACATGTCTTTGGTAAAAAAAATGTCAATAAGCGTATATTTATTGGTTTGCGCAAAAGTTATAGCGTCTACAAACTAGGGTACATTTTCTGGAATTTACACAGCTTTTAGTTTATGACTGCCTATGTCATTTCTTGAGGTGCTAAAATGGCAGGGCAGTACAAAACCCCCCCAAATGACCCCATTTTGGAAAGTAGACACCCCAAGGAAATTGCTGAGAGGCATGTTGAACCCATTGAATATTTATTTTTTTTGTCCCAAGTGATTGAAAAATGACAAAAAAAAAAAAAAAAAAAATATTTACAAAAAGTCGTCACTAAATGATATATTGCTCACACAGGCCATGGGCCTATGTGGAATTGCACCCCAAAATACATTTAGCTGCTTCTCCTGAGTATGGGGATACCACATGTGTGGGACTTTTTGGGAGCCTAGCTGCGTACGGGGCCCCGAAAACCAATCACCGCCTTCAGGATTTCTAAGGGTGTAAATTTTTGCTTTCACTCTTCACTGCCTATCACAGTTTCGGAGGCCATGGAATGCCCAGGTGGCACAAAACCCCCCAAAATGACCCCATTTTGGAAAGTAGACACCCCAAGCTATTTGCTGAGAGGCATATTGAGTCCATGGAATATTTTATATTTTGACACAAGTTGCGGGAAAGTGACACTTTTTTTTTTTTTTTTTTTTTTTTTTTCATAAAGTTGTCACTAAATGATATATTGCTCACACAGGCCATGGGCATATGTGGAATTGCACCCCAAAATACATTTAGCTGCTTCTCCTGAGTATGGGGATACCACATGTGTGGGACTTTTTGGGAGCCTAGCCGCGTACTGGACCCCGAAAACCAATCACTGCCTTCAGGATTTCTAAGGGTGAAAATTTTTGATTTCACTCTTTACTGCCTATCACAGTTTCGGAGGCCATGGAATGCCCAGGTGGCACAAAACCCCCCCAAATGACCCCATTTTGGAAAGTAGACACCCCAAGCTATTTGCTGAAAGGCATGGTGAGTATTTTGCAGCTCTCATTTGTTTTTGAAAATGAAGAAAGACAAGAAAAAACATTTTTTTTTTTCTTTTTTCAATTTTCAAAACTTTGTGACAAAAAGTGAGGTCTGCAAAATACTCACTATACCTCTCAGCAAATAGCTTGGGGTGTCTACTTTCCAAAATGGGGTCATTTGGGGGGGTTTTGTGCCACCTGGGCATTCCATGGCCTCCGAAACTGTGATAGGCAGTGAAGAGTGAAATCAAAAATTCACGCCCTTAGAAAGCCTGAAGGCGGTGGTTGGTTTTCGGGGCCCCGTACGCGGCTAGGCTCCCAAAAAGTCTCACACATGTGGTATCCCCGTACTCAGGAGAAGCAGCAGAATGTATTTTGGGGTGTAATTTCACATATTTCCATGGCATGTTTGAGCAATATATCATTTAGTGACAACTTTGTGCAAAAAAAAAAAAAAAAAAAAAAAAATTTGTCTCTTTCCCGCAACTTGTGTCGCAATATAAAATATTCCATGGACTCGACATGCCTCTCAGCAAATAGCTTGGGGTGTCTACTTTCCAAAATGGGGTCATTTTGGGGGGTTTTGAACTGTCCTGGCATTTTATGCACAACATTTAGAAGCTTATGTCACACATCACCCACTCTTCTAACCACTTGAAGACAAAGCCCTTTCTGACACTTATTGTTTACATGAAAAAGTTTTTTTTTTTTGCAAAAAAATTACTTTGAACCCCCAAACATTATATATTTTTTTAAAGCAAATGCCCTACAGATTAAAATGGTGGGTGTTTCATTTTTTTTTTTCACACAGTAATTGCGCAGCGATTTTTCAAACGCATTTTTTGGGGAAAAAACACACTTTTTTAAATTTTAATGCACTAAAACACGCTATATTGCCCAAATGTTTGATGAAATAAAAAAGATGATCTTAGGCCGAGTACATGGATACCAAACATGACATGCTTTAAAATTGCGCACAAACGTGCAGTGGCAACAAAATAAATACATGTTTAAAAGCCTTCAAAAGCCTTTACAGGTTACCACTTTAGATTTACAGAGGAGGTCTACTGGAAAAATTACTGCACTCGATCTGGCCTTCGCGGTGATACCTCACATGCATGGTGCAATTGCTGTTTATGTTTGACGACAGACCGCCGCTTGCGTTCGCCTTAGCGCGAGAGCAGGGGGCGACAGGGGTGTTTTTTTTTTTTTTTTTTTTTTTCTTTATTATTTTTTTGCTTTTTTAATCTTACTTTTAAACTGTTCCTTTCATATTTTTTTTTTTAATCATTTTTATTGTTATCTCGGGGAATGTAAATATCCCCTATGATAGCAATAGGTAGTGACAGGTACTCTTTTTTGAAAAAATTGTGGTCTATTAGACCCTAGATCTCTCCTCTGCCCTCAAAGCATCTGACCACACCAAGATCGGTGTGATAAAATGCTTCCCCAATTTCCCAATGGCGCTATTTACATCCGGCGAAATCTAAGTCATGAAATACTCGTAGCTTCCGGTTTCTTAGGCCATAGAGATGTTTGGAGCCACTCTGGTCTCTGATCAGCTCTATGGTCAGCTGGCTGAATCACCGGCTGCATTCTCAGGTTCCCTGTTGAGACAGGAGAGCCAGAGAAAAACACGGAAGACGGTGGGGGGGGGGGGCATTCCCTCCCACGGCTTGTAAAAGCAGTCTAGAGGCTAATTAGCCGCTAGGATTGCTTTTACATGAAAGCCGACCGCTGGCTGAAAAGAATGATACCAAGATGATACCTAAACCTGCAGGCATCATTCTGGTATAACCACTCAAAGTCGTGAATGGCGTACCTGAAGACAAAAAAATGGTTAACAATGGTTAACAATAAAGCACAGTAAAGTGTAAATAATTACACACCTGAAAAACAAACATGATAAAACATAATAACAATAACAATAACAATAACAATAACAATAAAACATTGCAGAATAGAATACAGTAAAAAAGAGCAGAATAGAGAGAGAGAATAGAGAGAGAGAGAACAATAAAACAACAACTATTTTTTTTTATTTCATATTTTTTTTTTTTTTTACACTTTTTTTGTAACTAACTTTTATAACGGTAACCGGTTCCAGGTTCGGGTCTCTCAAAATGCGATGGCATCTTGGGAGACCCTGTGAAAGTGTGTCCTAGTCTGTGCAATGCTGTACCCTACGCTAATACTCAACTAGTGAATGGTAGTGTTCAAAACATTCACCAATGCAAAGACCAGGATTGTCAGGACAGGAGGGACAATAATAGCGGGTGTCACGCCTATATCCGCGCTTGCTGCAGACACAACATCTTTTTTGGGGGGGTTCGTTGGGTAGGGGTACTCGGGAGGACATAAAAATGCCTCTCATGCAGCCGACTGCATTTGGTTGGGGATGTGAATGGGGGAAGTACGGGCGCTGCAGAAGCGGTGGGTTCCCAATTAGGATTGGCGAATGCAGCAGGAAGGGCACTATGGGCACGACGGGCCTGTGTTTGTCTTCTTGGTGGCAGTGCGACACTACTTGTGCTTGCCACCTCACCAGCTTGAACTGCACTTATGGGACTCGCCACGTCACCAAGTGTTACTGCAGTGCTGGTTTGACTATGACCGGGGTGTACTAGGCCGCTGGCGCTTGCCAGTTCACCAAAACGCTACCAAAAAACGTTAGCGATCGCAGGGATCAGGCCTGACTCTGCGAACGCTGCAGTTATGCGTTTAGTGTTTTGTAAGTGTCAGTGATCGATCGATACTGCACTTGGGTGGGCTGGGCCGGGCCGGGCGGAGGGGCAAAACGCAGGTGCTAGCAGGTATCTGGGCTGATCCCGCTAACACTGCGTTTTTGGGAACCCTAAACTGCTGGTGACGCTAGTATAGATCTGATCGGATCAGATATTGATGCGATCAGATACTATACCACTAAGGGAGGTGTACGGTGCGTGCGTGGGTGTTAGCGGTACTGGCGCTAATCTGACGCTGCCTGGGGCTGGTGCTTGCCAGTTCACCAAAACGCTACAAAAAAAACTGTTAGCGATCGCAGGGATCAGGCCTGACTCTGCGAACGCTGCAGTTATGCGTTTAGTGTTTTGTAAGTGTCAGTGATCGATCGATACTGCACTTGGGTGGGCTGGGCTGGGCCGGGCGGAGGGGCAAAACGCAGGTGCTAGCAGGTATCTGGGCTGATTCCACTAACACTGCGTTTTTGGGAACCCTAAACTGCTGGGGACGCTAGTATAGATCTGATCGGATCAGATATTGATCCGTTCAGATACTATACCACTAAGGGAGGCGTATGCTGCGTGCGTGGGTGTTAGCGGTACTGGCGCTAACCTGACGCCTGGGGCTGGTGCTTGCCAGTTCACCAAAATGCTACCAAAAAAACTGTTAGCGATCGCAGGGATCAGGCCTGACTCTGAACGCTGCAGTTATGCGTTTAGTGTTTTGTAAGTGACAGTGATCGATCGATACTGCACTTGGGTGGGCTGGGCGGAGGCACAAAACGCAGGTGCTAGCAGGTATCTGGGCTGATCCCGCTAACACTGCGTTTTTGGGAACCCTAAACTGCTGGGGACGCTAGTATAGATCTGATCGGATCAGATATTGATCCGTACAGATACTATACCACTAAGGGAGGCGTATGCTGCATGCGTGGGTGTTAGCGGTACTGGCGCTAATCTGACGCTGCCTGGGGCGACGCATATCACCGCCGGGCGATCAGGGGGCTAAACCTTTATTCGGTAATAAACGGCGGGTGCCCTGACACTATAAAAAATAAACGAAATAACCAGCGTCATCCGTAACGGTTATACGGTGATCAGTGGTGAAAGGGTTAACTAGGGGGCAATCAAGGGGTTAAAACATTTATTCGGTAGTATATGGGGGTCCCTGTCTCTATAAAACGCTGACGGCGAACCTAAATATTTACCTCACTAACTAGCGTCACCAGCGACACTAATACAGCGATCAGAAAAATGATCGCTTAGCAACACTGGTGACAGGGGGTGATCAAGGGGTTAAAACTTTATTAGGGGGGGTTAGGGGGGTACCCTAGACCTAAAGGGGGGTAATACTAACTGTCCCAACACTGTAACTGTCACAAACTGACACTATGCAGTAATCAGAAAAAAAAAAAAAAAAAAAAAACTGCTGGTGTCAGTTTGTGACAGGGGGGGGGGGAGGTGATTGGGGGGGGATCGGGGGGCGATCGGGGGGGGGATCGGAGTGTTTTGTGTGCCTGGCATGTTCTACTGTGTGTGTGTGTGTTTGTGCACTCACATAGATGTCTTCTCTCCTCGGGCCGGAACGGAAAATACCGACCCGAGGGGAGATGACATCACTTCCTTTGCTGCTGTTTAGCATACAGCAGCAAAGGAGTGTTTTCATTGGCCGGCGGCGATCGCGAGGGGGGGGCCACGAACGGATGGTCTCCCCCTCATCACGGATCGCCGCTGGACAAAAGACGACCGCCTCGGGCACCGGGGGGGGTCCGATCGGACCCCCCACCCGCGGAAGGCAAATCACGTACCCTGTACGTGATTTTGCCTGTCCGTGCCACTTTGCCGACGTACATCGGCGTGAGGCGGTCGTCAAGTGGTTAAAGGTATTATGGGGTTCCTCTTTACCAGTGGTATTATATACAGCAATCAGTAGCCCTTTTTTAAGATCCATTAATTTATTGCCTGCTTTCAGTATGCCTTGATATTATGTATCTGTAATTTCAAGCTGTCAATTAATTGCTTTGAGGAGTCTTTCAACTGAGTCTTGGCTGTTTATCCAGGATTTGGCTGACTAATACCCTGTTATAAGACTCTCCTCTTGATTAAGTAAAATCTGAGAGAGCTAATCAATATACCTTGTGTCAGTGTGTTAGTTAAAGGTATACACAACATGTTTGAACCTAGAGTGTCAGGAGGGATGGAAAGTTCACAGAGTCAAGGCAGCGCAGGTGCACATGCAATTCTAAGCAACCCCCAAGGGGGCAGTGCTACACTTGCTAGTATAGGGTTGGACCCCTTTTGCCTTCAGAACTGCCTTAATTCTTCGTGGCATAGATTCAACAAGGTGTTGAAAACATTCCTCAGAGATTTTGGTCCATACTGACATGATAGCATCACGCTGTGGAGGCCATTGAAGTACAGTAACCTCATTGTCATGTTCAAGAAAGCAGTTTGAGATGATTTGAGCTTTGTGACATGGTGCATTATTCTGCTGGAAGGAGCCATCAGAAGATGGGTACACTGTAGTCATAAAGGGACGGACATGGTCAGAAACCATATCCAGGTAGGCTGTTGCATTTAAAAGATGCTCAATTGGTGCTAAGAGGCCCAACGTGTCCAAGAAAATATTTCCCACACCATTACACCACCAGCCTGAACCATTGATACAAGGCAGGATGGATCCATGCTTTCATGTTGTTTACAACAAATTCTGACCCTACCATCTGAATGTCGCAGCTGAAATCAAGAATCATCAGACCAGGCAATGTTTTTCCAATTTTCTATTGTCCACTTTTGGTGCGCCTATACGAATTGTAGCCTCAATTTCCTGTTCTTAGCTGACAGGAGTGGCACCCGGGGTAGACTTCTGCTGCTGTAACCCATCTGCTTCAAGGTTAGATGTGTTGTATGTTCAGAGATGGTATTCTGCATAACTTGGTTGTAACAAGTGGTTATTTGAGTTACTGTTGCCTTTCTATCATCTCAAACCAGTCTGCCCATTCTCCTGTGACCTCTGACATCAACAAGGCATTTTCGTCCACACAACTGCCGCTCACTGGAGATTTGTTCTATTTTGGACTATTCTCTGTAACCCTAGAGATGGTTGTGTGTGAAAACCCCAGTAAATCAGTCGCTTTTGAAATACTCAGACCAGACCAACAACAATGCCACGTTCAAAGCCACTTAAATCCTATTTCTTATCCATTCTAATGCTCTGTTTGAAATTCAGCAAGTCGTCTTCACCACGTCTAGATGCCGAAATGCATTCAGTTGCTGCCATGTGATTGGCTGATTAGCAATTTGTGTTACCAATTTGTGAGTATATAATGACATGGTTTCTTTAAAATAAGTGTTAGGTGCAAAGTACTGGTTTCATTCTGCTGCAACCTATGTAGTTTATTACATTATAATAATGTTATTGGTACAAGGCGTGGTGAGGTTAGTTACAAAACCTTGAGTATTTTTTATACACCACCATAAAAAGAGCTCTATATAAAAAATATTACCTATAAAATAAAATTGACATTTAAAAAAAGGGAGATAAGGACTGTGTGCAAGATCATAGGTTGGACACCCAACAAAGGAGAACCTTACCACACTACAGCCACCTACACGTCTACGTTTTTTAACACTCCCAACACAAATAGAACATTTTCAGTAATAAAGCGACGTGCATAATTCTATTGTTGATTACCCCATGAATATGTGTGGCATAAGGCCGCATGGGCCTAATGCTCACGTTACACATATATGCATGCATGGTGCACCGCTATTTACTACTTGCTCCCAGCTCATTGCCTGAGCTGTCAGTGACAGCTTCTGGTCTACAGTTACGAATGGTAGGTGGTGGGAGGTGCTACTGAACATGTGACCATTATGATCACATTGGTTACATGACCAGGAACTCTGCCTCCATCTCCCATCATTCAGAACCCCTTAAAGGTCGGCAGGATGTGTCAGCAAGGGATTGAAAAAAACAGACACGTACAACACTCAGCACAATCATTAGATTGTTTTTTTTTTTAAAGCCAGTGGCGTGCAAAACACATCCAAAAACTGCCACCCGGTGCCAAAAAATAAAGAGTAAAACACGAAAACGTGCAACAGGTGCTACACTGTCCTCCACTAGGGCAGGACCTTACCCTGATCCCCCGGGGCATTAGGCTCCAGACGGGGACTGAGGAACTTCACATGGGACCATCTGGCCGAAACCAGACGGACCCCCGTTCTCTTTTAGGTCTGCCGAAACAGACCCACCCAAGTACTAGGTGGGACTCCCCCGAATGGAGACCCCATGAGAGAGGGCGAACTAAGCCAGAAGGCCTATGTCCACCCCTCCCCCCAACACTTTCAGAGTAGGCCCGAGGACCCACACCTTACTCATCCCACTGTGACAAACTGTGACAACACCATACAAAAAAATACAAAAAAGTGACAAACACGGGGATAAATAAAAAGAAAGTTGGGAGAAGGAAGTGGGAGAGTGAAAAGTGACCATTGTGTAATACGATGGCCAGCCCTCCGTCCAGGAATAAAAATTTCCCCTGGTCCTAGCCAAAAGGCTTGGCCTTGGAGGCAGGTGTGAAAAAAGTGTATGAAGGTGAAGTGACCTTGGTGCCAATGCTTAAAGTGCCCCTTAATACTTGTGAGATTATGGCACTAGGGTGACCACATTTCCAAACTGCCATTCAGGGACAATTTTGCCAATGACCGGGGGGGTTTGTGTTGAATGTAGTCTCGGGGTTGACGAGATTTCGGCGGCGGGTGATTGGCTGGTTTTAGCACTTATATCATCCCAACACCGTGCTTGATATGTATTTCTATTACTGCATTAAGTATAGACCTCCCTCCGTCAGTACGTACCCCCTTCTCCACTAAATATAGACCTCCCTCCCTCAGTACGTACCCCCCTCTCCACTAAGTATAGACCCCCTCCCTCAGTATGGACCCCCTCTCCACTAAGTACAGACCCCCCCCCCATAGTACTGACCCCCTCCCCTTCCACTTGTGCTTGTAGAGAGGTGGAGGTCGGAAATGTGCTGGGGGGGGCTATTTACCTTTTTCCTGATCACTGTCCCTGTCCCCCTCCTCAGTCCATCTATATATATATAATAATGTAATCTTAACAACAGACCTCAGATCAGAGAACAGCATGGGGGGGGGCGTAGAACAGCACAGGGGGGGACCGGAGAACAGCACGGGGGGGGGGCCTGGAGAACAGCACAGGGGGGGGCGGAGAACAGCACGGGGGGGCCTGGAGAACAGCAGGGGTGGGGGACTGAAGAAGAGCACAGGTGGGACCAGAGCACAGCAGGGGGTTGGAGAAAAAGGAAGATCACAGAGGGGCCAGGAGAGCGTTGATGGACCTGTGGGCAGCAGAAGTAAACAGTATAGGAGGGGCGGCATGTAGAGGAACTGATGCCCTCCATGTTCTTCTTGCAGTCACTGAATGCCCGCTTTTCCTCCTTTACCACTTGCAGGCATTCAATGGCTGCAAGAAGAACATGTAGGGCATCAGTTCCTCTATATGCCGCTCCTCCTATACAGGTTTAGAGGGAAGCTGCATGAGCCCCCTGGAGTATGAGGTTGGGTTGCAATGGCGACCCCTGTAGTTACACCGCTGCAGTGGAGAAAAAAAAAATTCTGGCAGGTTGAAGGAGCAATGAATGGAATGCTGGCAAGATTCTGAGGCTGTGATAGTTGCAGATGAGAGATGGGCCACTGCTGAGAGGATTGCTTAGCATACAGAGGGGTTAAGAAGACTAGTAGATGAAAAAGTGACAGAACATGAAAGGCTGAGGATGAAGGGGGGGGGGGCTGCAGGTGTAGTGAGAGCCAAACAAGTAGTGGGAGAGAAGAGACAGTGAGCAGCTGGACAGAAGAGCCGGGTGTGAGGAGTAATCATGTGTGCAATGATGAGGGAAGCATCTTCAGCTCTGAGAGGTACATGCTGGGACCTGTAGTTTTTCACTTTTGGAGGGGGGGTCACATCCCCAAAAAGTGAAGGATTTCAAGTCCCACTCTGCCCTGATATCTAAGGATGTGTCCTCCTTCCATCCAGGGCGTAATCTCATCTGTCAGTGTCCTCTCCTGCTCTCCAGCCTGACACACACACACACACCCGAGGATTTTAACACTGATGGATCTGTCATGTTGGTGAGTGTTTAGCATTTTACTTGCCTTTCTACCATCTCTCCTTTCGTTTGTGCCCTGCAGTCTGTCTCAGAAGTTTCTTCATGCCTGCCGCTGCCTGGCTGGACTCAAGAACATGCAGGGAGGAGGTGGGTGGAGCTAAACAGTAGGCGTGGAGGAGGAAGTTAAATCTCCTCTGCTGTGATTGGTCTCTGCCTCTCTCCTGCTCATGACGTCACTGGTTGCTACACGCCAAGCGTGCGGCAGGTAGCAACCAGTTTGGGCACTGAGCCAGCGGCGATGATGAATTAAGTAAAAAGGGTCTCTGCCAGCTAGAGACAGTGAGAGACAGACTATGCAAAGGCTATTTTAGGGGACATTAGATTGACCCAGGGCTATTCCGGGACACTGTATTGTCCAGGAATGAGGGTGCCCGGACCTGGGACAGACCTGCTTATTGCGGGATTGTCCCGAGCAATCCGGGACACGTGGGCACCCTATATGGCACCCCTGAACTGCCACTTCAGTGGCACATTCACCACGGGCTTTTCTCTCAACCCTGACCAACAGCCCAGACCGATGCAGCCCCGCCCCAGCCAGGAAGGTATCAGAACATCATGAGAGCCACTTAGGAAGACCAATTGGCAAAATCTCCCCATAGGTCCCAGTGTTGCCACCTAATTATATTCGACGGTACAGGCTAATCTAGGCCAGAAGACCAGGGACCCGACCCTTCAGCCGGACCCAGTGGTTCTCCATCCCCATCAGAAGGCTTCCCTTTTGGCTACAAACCGCTCCAGGTTATCCTTACACCAGCAGGTTTTGCATAGCCACCACTATCCCTGATACCACCTCGACGTAGATCAGGGACAGAAGCAAGCGCCACCTCCTGGCAACTGATAAGAACAGATACTACACTTGATCTTAGCCAAAAGGCCGAGAATCAATTTTTGGCACCGGGTGGAAGTTTTTGGGTGTGTTTTGCACGCCACTGGCTTTAAAAAAAAAAAATTGTTTCTAAGCAGACTTGGGTGGCAATTCCATTTCATAGGAGCTGCATTTGGAAGTGTGGGTGTCAGGAATGTTAAACATATGCTTTTTTCTTTGAAGTGAACTATATTAGACATTTTATTTATAGAATCGCAAAAAGTACAGGTGGCACAGTGGTGTAGTGGGTAGCACTCTCGCCTAGCAGTAAGAAGGGTCGCTGGTTCAAATCCCAACCATGACACTACCTGCCTGGAGTTTGCATGTTCTCCCTGTGCCTGCGTGGGTTTCCTCCAGGTACTCCGGTTTCCTCCCACATTCCAAAGATATGCTGGTAGGTTAA
The DNA here is from genome assembly GCF_042186555.1 of Aquarana catesbeiana. NCBI lineage: Eukaryota > Metazoa > Chordata > Amphibia > Anura > Ranidae > Aquarana > Aquarana catesbeiana. The sequence continues at coordinate 53,595,734 of NC_133327.1, read as the reverse complement.
TTGGATCCTGTCTAAATTGTCCCTAGTATGTATGAATGTGAGTTAGGGACCTTAGATTGTAAACTCCTTGAGGGTAGGGACTGATGAGAATGTACAATGTATATGTAAAGCGCTGCGTAAATTGACGGTGCTATATAAGTACCTGAAATAAATAAATAAAAAGTAAAACCCTCTAGGATGTTTGCATAAAGTAGAAGGACCACAAGTGGTTAAAGTATGTGTGTTTTCATGAACAGAGGTACCAAAGGAAGAAGACGGCACAAGAATTCCTTTTATTCAGTGAACCAGTAATTACAGTAACAATGTAATGTTCTTCCACTCCACTACCTTACAATAAGGAACAGTTAACAGATAGACATGAGTTTACTCATGAAGCATGACTTCCTTAAGCTCTTTAAAAGACTGGTTTAACCACTTGTAACAGTATCCTCATAGAATACTGGGCTGCTGACTGGAGAGGCAGATCAAAGCCTAGTTTTGTTTTTAAAGTCAAGCTGACCCTAGCTCCAATACTGGAGGAATTTCCCCATTCTCCAACCCACTCTCTGGTTTGTTTCATCAGCTCAGTCACGTTTTTTCAAAGAAATAAACAGATCAGTTGACTTCAGTTTTTCATCAGTTGTCATCAGTTTTTCATCAGTTGTCATCAGTTTTTCATCAGTTTTTACATCCACTTAACCACTTGAGTCAAAGTTCTGGTTTACATTAGAGCTGCACAATTATGGAAAAACTGAAAATCACAATTTTTTGCTTAGAATAAAGATCACGATTCTCGCAGCGAACCATCATCTTTTACATTATACAAAAAAAAAAAAATACTGTGCTAATTTTACTGTTTAGTTTTTTTTTTTGAATTCATGGAAGTTTATTTTTCCCAAAAAATTGTGTTTGAAAGACCGCTGCACAAATACAGTGTGACATAAAATATTGCAACAACCACCATTTTATTGTCTAGGGTCTCTGTTAAAATATATATATATATAATTTTGCTAGAAAATTACTTAGAACCCCCAAACATTATATATATATCTATAGATATATATATATATCTATAGATATATAGATATATATATAATATATATATATGTTTGGGGGTTCTAAGTAATTTTCTAGCAAAAAATACTGATTTTAACTTGTAAGCAACAAATGTCAGAAAAAGGTTTAGTCTTTAAATGGTTAAACTGAGCTCATCTACAGACAGAAGTTGATTCATTTGATCTAAAAGAAGATCTCTATCTCTCTCTGCTGGGAAATGTCTTTTTTTTTACAGCTCTGGCTCTGCACTAGAATTGGGAAATATACAGATCCTCTTTTTTTTGGGGGGGGGGGGGGGGGCACTGTGTGAAAGTAGAGGGGCAGGACAGGGGGAGAGCAGTATATACAGTGAGGGGGCAGTCTGTACAGACAGGCTCCCTCACTTGCCGACGCTGACTGTCACTGTCAGCTTTTAAAAGGTAATTATCGGCTTTTTCTTCTATACTTAATAGCCGAGCTGTCATTCGGTCCCTCACTGTATGTACTTCTCCTCACCTCTCCTGTCTTTCTCCGCCCCCCCCCCCAAAGTGACAGCTCTGAAAATAAAGGACAAAAAATCCAGCAAATACATAATTTAAAAGCTGACAGTGACAGTCAGCGCTGGCAAGTAAGGGATTTGTCTTTACCAATTGCCCCCTCACTGTGTATACTGCTCTTCTCCTGCCCCTCTCCTTGCCCCCCACACACACACACACACACACACACACACACACACACACAGTTACTAGTTAACCCTAACAATCAATGCAGAAACGGATGAAAAACTGACCACTTGTCAGTTTACATCTGTTTTTTCTTCCGACCCGTTTTTTTTGATGGTTGAAAAACAGGGCTTTCATCTGTTCAAAAATACGGATGTTAACAGAAGCGGATGAAAATGGATGAAAATAGATGATCATCTATTGTCATGCGTTTTTCCATAGACATGCATTGATATCCATTTTTCATCCGTCAACGGATGGATGAAAAAGGAACAAACGGTCCGTAACACACCACAATGGAACGCTTTGGGGTCAATGGGCCATTAAAATGTTTTTGTGCTTGGCCTCACAGGCCTGTCTTCACAAATCTGCCTTTATAATTTCAGTGCTGAACAAAAGTTTGAAGGAAAAATATGAAAGCAGATAGATTTTGTTTTTCATAATTGTCTTTTAAATTGGGAAGGCATGAACAATGATGGGAGCACATGGAAGGGAAAGATTCAGGTCTATAATTGAAAACCAAATTTGAACTGTTTTGTAGCAGAAGGGGTGATCACAAGTACCAACTGGCGCCCATTATGACTCCAAATAGCAGAATAGGTGCATCAACTGTCACAAGTTGGCCTGCAGTTTTCTGCTTGTGTATTCCTACCTCCTTGCTGCAGTGCTTTCAATACCCTGATTCCTTTCACATGTGTGGTTTGGCTGTGCCCATCTATGGGTGTCGCCTGCTATTCTGTGGGCCTTTATTATATGACTGTCAACCACGCAACAGAGACATAGGCCAAGTCTCAGGCGATGCAATCACTCTTGTGGAGTAAGGAGTGTCTGGCGTAATTGCATAGGGTCTTCAGATGCCGACATAGCTGCAGAGATTGGTTGTTCTGGAGCTTTCTGGACCACAGGAGCTAAACGACCCACTTGGGGGGATGGGGCAATGTGGACCAGCCCAGTCCAGATTTCGCTCCTTCAGATGCCGACATAGCTGCAGAGATTGGTTGTTCTGGAGCTTTCTGGACCACAGGAGCTAAGCGACCCACTCGGGGGGTGGGCCAATGTGGACCAGCCCAGTCCAGATTTCGCTCCCGGAACTGGATATTGATTTGGTTGCTAAGGGTGATCAAGTTATCCACGGTGGTGGGTATGGTTCTGCCAGCTAGTTCAACCTTAATAGTACTTGCTAGACCCTGCCGAAAGGTTTTGGTAAGGGCTTCATTATTCAATGCCAGTTCTGAAGCCAAGGTGCGAAACTGAACTGTATATTGACCAACAGTAAGAGAGACTGGAAACAGTAGGATCTTGATGCTCCCACAGTGGCGAGTCCCAAGCCAAGGCATCTCCATAAAGGAGTGATATCAAAGTTCGCCACCTTGGAACGATCAGTAGGAAAATAATGGCCCGCTAGCTTGAAGTGAATCGAGCACTGATTGATGAAGCCCCAACAAGCTTTAGGGTCACCAGAAAAGCAAGGCAGCGGAGGCAGTGGAGACAGCTGGAGTTTCAAAGAACTGCCCTCCACTGGAGAGACTGCGGGCGCTGGAGCAGCAGGAACCGGGACAGGAGCCGGAGGATGTGGACACAATCTACAGATGATCCAAACAGGAGGAAAGTTCCTGCAGACACTGCATAATCTGTTCTTGATAGGCCTGCTGGACATAAATTATTTGCGCAAAACACTGAAGTTGTTCCAGAAGATGCTGCAGTGTCCCTGAGGAGCTCATAGCCTGAGAAAACTGTCAAGCATCTGTTGTAGTGAGTCTTTGTAGATCGCCAACTCGAGGTTCCCCAGGGTGCGGAGTCTAGGCGCCATCCTGCTTCTTCACCAGAGCTCCTGATGGTGGGATTGAACTTGCAGCAAGCTGGAACTAGGTCGTGGCCCCCAAGTACGCCCAGCTGAGGATGTGGAGACTATTCGCATGTGCAGAGTACAAACAGCGGGAGGCAACAGGAAATCCAAGAGACAAGCCAAGGTCAGAATGGACAGCAAACAAGCACAGACAGTAAATTAAGCTGGGGTCAGTACATGGGTGGTCAGGCACAGAATACACAAGTAACAGCATGGATTCACGAAGAATCGTTCTTGCCAAACCAATCTATTAGAAAAGTTTATATGAGCACGAACCCCACAGTTTATTTCTGGCACCACATCCCAGAATAGATTAGTAGCAGTTAAAGAAATTGGGACTTTTTAGGTGCAAATCAATTAGAGAAATATCAAATATAGTATATAAAAAATTATTTTATTTTGAGGAGCAAAATAAGAATTAACACATTAAAAAAGGTAGATACAAAATGGCAAGTACAATTAATTGCAGTCACAGTAACACAGCAAAGATGGACTTCCCAACATGTTTCGCCCATATGTCGGGCTTCCTCAGGGGATGCTGGTCACATACAGAGTACAGTGCCTTCTATCAAAAAACACACAAACAATTGAATAGATTAGATCGCAAGTTTATATAATCATTTATATTCAACATAATTTTTATGCATATGCGTCTCCTCTGTCATGGTGCAATTGCTTACCTATATCTCCTAAAAGGGGGGAATATTAAAGCTGCCGGGATGACTAGATGTTTCTGCTGTACCAAAGAAAACACGTGCTGAAGGTGACCATAGATGGTACAAAAGACCAACTAAAGAATGGAAAGGAAACAATAATGCCTTTTAATGTCTGAAGGTAAAATGGAATATCCTTCATGTCATCAAAACACAAAGGCAGCAATATAATGTTAGACTTACAAAGGCAGGTTCAGCAACTGGCTTAGTGCCAGGGGCCACACACCTCCAGAGATATAAATCACTTTCAAAAAAGTATCTGGTGAGTATAAAAACACTATATTACCAGCTGTTAAATATCAGTAAGGAAAGAGACTAAGTCTTCAAACACAAGAGAAATTAAAACTGGTATCAAAGAGTCAAAGATAAGATAAATATCCAAAAAGTGGGCTGGTGGCAAATACCTGGATGAAAAAAGCAATGTGTATGGGTCCCTCGGTTCCCGCAGCATCTCCATGCTGCTTACAGCGGCTTTAAATACCATCCATGCCGGTGTTCTGCCGAGAAAGTTCCGCTCGGCGTATAAGTTCCCCCCTCTACTGCGCCTGCGCAGTAGGTATCGGCGGAAATAGCCGAAGCAGAACAGCTGAAAATCAACTGTACACGGCGCCTGTAAGAGAGCCCCTCGCGGGCTCGCTTCGCTCGCCACGCTACGTATCCGCCGAGGGAACATTCTCGGCAAGACACCGGGTCCTAAGGCTTGGTCAGATAAATGGAAAGGGAGCTCCCTCCGGTGGTAGAAAAAAGGAGTCCCACCTGTCAAAAAAGACGTGTTGAGATTTCCAACTATTGCTTCTCCAAAAGGGGGACTGTCCCTCCAAAAGAAGAATCGCTGGTAGCTATGCATTTATCATAACTGTATTAATCAGTGGAAGTATCAAATTATTTTATCTTGTCACCAAATCAGCAAACCTTAAACTAAAGAACTAAAATAAGAGACAAAATTAAAATTAAATACAGTTTACTCTAACTAGGCTTAAGGCTGGGTTCACACCATTGCGAATTTCTACTTCCAATTCGCAATAGCAGGAGATTTTGACCAGCTCTCTATGGAGCCGGTTCACGCATATCTGCACAGAAGGTCTGTGCGTCTTTTGGTCCGTTTCAGGTCCAAATTCAGCCCAAAATTCGGGCTGAAATCGGACCTGAAATGATGAACCAGCAAGCAGCGAGGATTAAATAGATTGAAACCCAATCATAAAAACCTTATATGCTTTAACATGTTAATATAATATCAACATTTTTCAGAATTTTTCATCTGCAGCTTTCATGAAAGTAAGACCTGGTGATCCTGCCATGAAAGTCCTTGTTCAGGCACTTTCTGTTAAAGGGTGACAACTATATCTCTGCATTGTCATATGTCACATGCACCCTTGGTAGAGACTACAAGCAACCAATGCTGGAGTTAGTGCATGTTAGACATGTGCGATTAGTTTCGTACGAATCAAAAATTTGTACGAATTTCCATAAATTCATACATTCGGGAGGATCCAAATTCCTAACGAACATTCGTAATTGTTACAAAAAGTTAACGGACCTAAAAGTTCAAAACCCAGGAAGTCAGCACAGCACAGGGATGGTGGGAGCCCCTCATAATGATAAATTCATCATAACGAACATCACAGAGCTGGTGGATGTTAGAGACCTTGCGCTCCTTCACCTTCCATTTGAGGATGCCCCACAGATGCTCAATAGGGTTTAGGTCTGGAGACATGCTTGACCAGACCATCACCTTTACTCTCAGCTTCTTTAGCAAGGCAGTGGTCGTCTTGGAGGTGTGTTTGGGGTTGTTATCATGTTGGAATACTGCCCTGTGGCCCAGTTTTCGAAGGGAGGGGATCGTGCTTAGCTTCAGTATGTCACAGTACATGTTGGCATTCATGGTTCCCTCAATGAACTGTAATTCCCCAGTGCTGGCAGCACTCATGCAGCCCCAGACCCTGACACTCCCACAGACCACAGGACATGGTTCCAGTGGTCTGCTTGTCTTCAGCAAACTGTTTGCTGGCTTTCTTGTGCATCATCTTGTGCATCATCCTTCTGGGACGACAGCCATGCAGACCAATTTGATGCAGTGTGCAGTGTATGGTCTAAGCACTGACAGCCTGACTCACCACCCCTTCAACCTCTGCAGCAATGCAGGCAGCACACATATGTCTATTTCCCAAAGACAACCTCTGGATATGATGCTGAACACGTGCACTCAACTCCTTTGGTCAACCATGGCAAGGCCTGTTCTGAGCGAAACCTGTCCTGTTAAACCACTGTATGGTCTCGGCCACCGTGCTGCAGCTCAGTTTCCAGATCTTGGCAATCTTCTTATAGCCTAGGCCATCTTTATGTAGAGCAACAATTCTTTTTTTCAGATCTTCAGAGAGTTCTTTGCCATGAGGTGCCATGTTGAACTTCTAGTGACCTGTATGAGAGAGTGAGAGCAACAATACCAAATTTACCACACCTGCTCTCCATTCACACCTGAGACCTTGTAACACTAACGAGTCACATGACACCGGGGAGGGAAAGTGGCTAACTGGGCCCAATTTGGACATTTTTACTTAGGGGTGTACTCACTTTTGTTGCCACTTTAAGTTATTTTGAGGGGACAGCAAACTTACACTGTTATACAAGCTGTACACTCACTACTTTACATTGTAGCAAAGTGTAATTTCTTATCGTACATCACAGGACACAGGACATAGTACTTACTATGTGGGTTTAATAGGCTACCTTCAGGTGCTGGACACTGGCACGCGCTAAATTAAAAAGTGCCCACCCTATATAACCCCTCCCACTGGTGGGTGTACCTCAGTTTTTTCCCCAGTGTCTAAGGTGTTGGTCACGAGTGAAGATGTGCTGTGCTGGAGCAATCCTTGCTGGGGCTAGCCATGATGACCGGATCCATTCAAAGTGTCTTTTTTGGCCGAATTGAATGGTACCTGGGCCTCGTATCTGAAGAAACAAGGTTTTGCCTGTGAATGCTTCTCTTTTAGAGAGCTGGACCCTGGGATCTTTTTGGTAGTAAGGTCATAAAGTTTTACTGGCAGGATGCTATTGCAGGTCCAGGATAGTGGGTTTCCTCTAGGATCCCCAGCTCCTGAAGGTTTAACGGAACCCACCGTGAAGGGTGAAGATTGGGTCTGTTGGTTTACCACAGAAAACTCTGCGGTGGGAAAGGTAAGTGGAGTTTTCTAAGAAATTTTCAAAATTTTCTTATGAATGTCTCCTTTAAAATTGTAAACGCTGTCATGCCTATGTAGTCACCACTGGGGGCCTGTATTGAGCACTTACGTAACTCATGCTTCTCAGAGAGCCACGATGTGATCCAGGAAGCAGAAAGTTCTTCCTCCTTCCTCAAACAGCAGCAAGACCTCCGGTAAGCCTGGGGGGGGTCTTCTCCCCACCAGACACCCCATGTGCAGTCTGTTTTCTCCCCCTCTTCTCGCGGGAAAGAGCGCCAATTTTTGAAAAAATGCATTAATGGACGCCACTCAGCAGCTTCCAGCTCCCCCATCGCCATGCCTGCCTCTTCCTAGGATCCTCCATAGGGTCAGCAGCGCAGGAAAAGCGCATTTTTAAAAGATGGAAAGGGTCGTAGATGGCGACGGGGGCGGGGCTTAGCACGGCGTTGGCGTCCTCCAACGTACAGCGCGGAAGGGAGGCTTTTAAAAATGCACCATTGTGTGTGTTCATGCTGCTGGAGGGACCCAGGAGCAGAGGTGGTTTTTAAAAGGTTTGGTGACACAGGCATTCCCTTTGACACATTTACAGCATCAGGCTGAGCATTAATAGCAGCGTTTAAGCTTGACTATTGTTCATGCAGTTGATGCACTCCTTCTGGTAGTACCTCTACTTTGTGCATCGGGCGATGAGTGGAAGGGGGGTAAAAAACACCACAAAAGGGGGCTCTAGTAGGACTACTACAGTCACACGGCAGCCTAGAAACATCTCAAAAAAGATGACATCGTCCCCTGAGAGTGATATGGCTGATCAGAGTGATCCATCAGGAGGGGCAAGTGTTGCAGCTACTCGACACTGCAGCCCCTATGTATAGTACCCAGGAGGTTTTTTCTTCAACCATTTTAAGCTTGGAGCAAAAAATGTATGCTTTTTTTTTTTCATTCCAGACTGGGGCTAAGCATAGCAGGTCCCTGTCCATTGCTCAGGACTCTCATTTTGAGAAGCAAGGAGCAAGAGTAGATGATTTGCTTTCTAAGGACCAGGAAGAGACTAACGTCTCTGCGTCTGAGGAACTTGATACGGAGATATCGGGTTCGCAGGAAAGATTGTTGGTACAATCTCTCACTGGGTTGGTCCGCTCTACTTTTTCGCTGCCAGTAGCGCAGTCAGTTAATGAGCCCACGTCTGGTTTGGGTTCACTAAAGCCTCCCCAATCTGATCATTCTTTTCCTATCCATTCGATAGGAGGAAGCTTATGTATTCTGAATGGGAGCACCCAGATAAACAGTTTTTCCCTCCAAAAAAGTTTTCTATACTATCCTATGGAGGAAGACTTTTTTAAGAAATGGGGAATTCCAGCAATTGACGCTGCTATATCCTCTGTTGATAAAAACCTGACTTGTCCAGTTGACAATGCTCAGATGTTAAAGGATCCAACAGATAAGAAGTTGGAGTCCCTTTTTAAGAACTATATTTCACTTGCAGGTTCAGTCGTTCAACCTGCGCTGGCAGTGATCGGAGTATCTCAGTCCTTAATGGACCAGTTTTCAGATGTACTCAAAGTTATTCCTGATCAGCAGGCCCAGGATTTGGCCGGTATATCAGAAGCATTGTGTTTCACAGTAGATGCTATGAGAGATTCTATTCTCCAGGCCTCACGGCTTATGCTAGGGCTGGTATATGTGCGTAGAATCCTATGGTTGAAAAATTTGTCAGCCGAAGCGCCATGCAAAAAGCTCATGGCCTGTTTCCCTTTTCATGGTGAACGATTGTTCGGAGATGATCTGGATAAGTATATCCAAAGAATTTCTAATGGGAAAAGTTCCCTTTTACCGCTTAAGGAAAAGTTTAAACACTTTACTTTTAAACGTACTTCTTCAGTGCTGGGGCAGCTGCCTCCAGGCAGTCTCGACAGCCTCCACCATCAGATTCTAGAGGTAAACCTCTCGGTCAGTCCCAGGGCCAAAAGAGGACCTGGGGGAGGAAGCCCACAAAACAAAATACTAAAGCCTCCTTATGATGGAACACCCCCGCTCACTCGGGTGGGGGGAAGACTTCTGCAGTTTTCAAGAGTCTGGCAGGAACAATGTCAAGACAGATGGGTAGCTTCCTCAATTTCTCTAGGTTACAAACTAGAGTTCTGAGAGTTCCCGTATCCTCGTTTTCTCAGATCAAACGTTCCCAAAGATCCAATGAAAAAGAAGTCTCTCTTTCTAGCTCTGGATCATCTCTTATCTCAAGGAGTGATATCAGAGGTCCCTTTGGAGGAGCGAGGTTTGGGTTTTTATTCAAACCTGTTCATAGTTCCAAAACCAAACAGGGATGTCAGACCCATTTTAGATCTTAAACATCTAAACCTGTTTTTAAACATCCATTCCTTTCGCATGGAGTCAATCCGATCTGTAGTCTCCTTCCTACAAGGGGGAGAACTTCTGGCATCAATCGTCATCAAGGATGCTTATCATCCATGTGCCGATTTTCTCCGCTCATCAGAAATTTCTACCCTTCGAGGTGGAAAATCGTCACTTTCAGTTTGTAACTCTACCTTTCAGAATGGCTACTGCACCTCGAGTGTTTACAAAGGCTCCTCTTTTAGCCAGGTTAAGGGCCAAAGGTATAACAATATTAGCCTACTTAGACGATCTACTCTTGATAGATCAATCGGTAGCCCGCTTAAACCAAACTTTGGTCACCACAGTCAGCTACCTGGAAGACCTAGGTTGGATTCTCAACCTAGAAAAATCCTCTTTAAAAGCATCAAGGAGATTGCAGTACTTGGGGTTGATCATAGATACAGCTCAGAAGAGGGTGTTTCTGCCCCAGGGAAGGATCAGTTCCATAAAGGAACTGATCCAGGTGGTCAAAACAAAAAAGAATCCTTCTATTCGTCTTTGCATGAAATTGTTGGGAAAGATGGTAGCTTCCTTATGCGCAGTTTCATTCGAGACTGCTACAAAACAGTATTCTATCTACTAGGAACAAGAAGGTCCACGCTCTGGAATTTCCAATGCATTTATCCCCCAGTGTACGTCAGAGCCTCAGTTGGTGGTTGATATCCAAGAATCTTCAAAAAGGGAAATCCTTTCTGCCAGTCACCTGGAAGGTGGTAACAACAAATGCCAGCCTTTTAGGCTGGGGAGCAGTCCTGGTAGAAGCATCTGTCCAGGGGAAATGGTCCATCTCAGAGAGGACCTTGCCCATCAATATTGTAGAAATTCAGGCAGTACGCCTGGCCCTAGAGGCCTGGTCGCTCAGACTATGGAATTATCCTGTCAGGATTTAATCTGACAATGCCACAGCAGTGGCCTCCATCAATCACCAAGGGGGCATGAGTAGTTGTGCAACCCAGAGAGAGGTGAATCATATTCTTTCTTGGGCAGAAACAACATTCCTTGCTTATCAGCAATTTTCATTCCAGGGATAGAGAATTGTCAGGCGGACTACTTGAGTCACCAACAATTGTTCCCAGGAGAATGGTCCCTTTATCCCGACATCTTTCTGTCAATATGTCAAAAATGGGGAGTTCCGGACGTAGACCTGTTTGCGTCCAGGTTCAACAACAAGATCGACAACTTTGTGTCAAAGACAAGGGATCCGATGGCATGTGGAACAGATGCCTTGGTCTTTCCTTGGGATCAGTTCTCACTGATCTATGCATTCCCTCCTGTTCTGCTGCTTCCGCGGCTTCTTCGCAGGATAAAGCAAGAAGGGAAGGAGGTGATTCTTGTGGCCCAGGAGATCTTGGTTTGCCGAGATCATAAAAATGGCGGTAGGGGACCCTTGGATCTTACCACTGTGGCCAGACCTTCTCTCGCAAAGTCCAGTACTCCAACATTACCTTACAAATGCTAAATTTAATGGTTTGGCTATTAAGACCCACATTCTAAATGACCGTGGGCTGTCAAATTCAGTAGTTTCTACTATGGTTAATGCTAGTTAGCCAGCCTCCAGAATCATATACTATAGAGTCTGGAAGGCATATGTTTCCTGGTGTGAATCACATCCTCTGGTTTGTAACTTTATTCAGGGGTTAACACGGATTAATCCCCCAGATCCCCCTTGAACCCTTGGGACTTAAATCTAGTCCTATCAGCTTTACAAATGCAGCCTTTTGAGCCTATTCGAGATATTCCCTTGGTCTTCTTGACAAGGAAAATAGTTTTCTTGGTTGTCATATCTTCTGCTAGAAGAGTATCAGAGTTGGCTGCCCTTTCTAGTAAAGAGCCATATTTGATTCTGCATAAAGATAAGTTTGTATTACGACCTCATCCTAAATTCCTACCGAAAGTAGTTAAGGTTTTCATTTAAACCAAGATATTGTTCTGCCTTCTTTTTTTTCCAGAGCCTCGTTCTGTGAATGAAAAATCACTACATTCTCTTGATGTGGTGAGGGCGGTCAAGGTCTACTTGAAAGTGACCGCTCAGATTCGTAAAACAGATGTTTTGTTTGTGTTGCCAGACGGTCCTAAAAGAGGACAGGCAGTGTCAAAATCTACTATTGCTAAATGGATTCGTCAAGTGATTGTTCAAGCTTATGGTTTAAAGAGGAAAATTCCTCCTTTTCATATCAAAACGCACTCCACCAGGGCTGATTCTTGGGCAGTGCATCACCAGGCCTCCTTGGCTCAGATCTGCAAGGCCGCAACTTGGTCTTCAGTCCACACATTTACCAAATTCTATCAAGTAGATGTGAGAGGTCATGAGGATATCACCTTTGGGCGCAATGTACTGCAGGCTGCAGTATGAGTTCTCTGGTCTCTTGGTGCCCTACTTTTGTTGTGTCTCCCTCCCTTCAGTAGGCATTGCTGTGGGACATCCCACATAGTAAGTACTATGGCTCTGTGTCCCATGATGTACGATAAGAAAATAGGATTTTTAAAACAGCTTACCTGTAAAATCCTTTTCTTTGAGGTACATCACGGGACACAGAGGTCCCTCCCTTTGTTGGTATACACGTGTATTGCTTTGCTACAAAACTGAGGTACTCCCACCAGTGAGAGGGGTTATATAGGGAGAGCACTTTTTAATCTAGGGCATGCCAGTGTCTAGCACCTGAAGGTGGCCTATTAAACCCATATAGTAAGTACTATGGCTCTGTGTCCCGTGATGTACCTCAAAGAAAAGGATTTTACAGGTAAGCTGTTTTAAAAATCCTATTTTCATCAGTGTTGTCACATGAAAAGATATAATAAAATATTTACAAAAATGTGAATGGTATACTCACTTCTGTGAGATACTGTAGGTATATTAACCACTTGCCTACTGGGTGCTTTTACCCCCTTCCTGTCCAGGACAGTTCTCAGCTTTCAGTGCTGCCACACTTTGAATGACAATTGTGCGGTCATGCAATGCAGTACCCAAAGTTTTTATCATTTTTTTTTAGACAGATAGAGCTTTCTTTTGGTAGTATTTAATCACCACTGCGTTTTTTTATTTTCTGCTAACCAAATTAAAAAAACTGAAAATTTTAAAAATAAAAGGTTTTCTTTGTTTTTGTTATAAAATTTTGTAAGTAATTTTTCTCCTGATGTAAGCTGATGAGACTGCACTGACGGGCACTGATGAGGTGGCACCGATGGGCATTGATGAGGCGGCCTTGATGGGGTGGCACTGATGGGCACTGATGAGGAGGCACTAATATGCAGCACTGATGGGCACTGAGAGGCAGTAGCAGTAATAGGCGACACTGATGGGCACTGATAGGCGGCACTGATGGGCAGCCTTTATGGGCACTAATAGCGGAACTGATAGGTTGCCCTGATGGGCGGCAGTGATGGGCACTGATAGGCGACACTGATATGCACTAATAGGCGACACTGATGGGCACTGATAGGCGACACTGATGGGCACTGATAGGCAGCACTGATGGACACTGATAGGCAGCACTGATGGGCACTGATAGGCGACACTGATGGGCACTGATAGGGGATGCTGATGGGCACTGATATGCGGCACTGATGGGCAGCCTTTATGGGCACTGATAGGTGGCAATAATAGTGGGACTGATGTGCACTGATGGGTGGCACTGATGGGCTCTGATAGATGGCTCTGATAGACGGTACTGATGAAGAGACACTCACAGGCATTCCTAATGGGCACTGAAAAGCAGCACTGGTGGGCATCACTGGTAGGCAGGGGCGGACTGACCATTCGGGCTCTCGGGCACTGCCCAAGGGCCCCATACCACTAAGGGGCCCCATCAGGGTTGCCAGCCTCAATAAAACCAGGAACAGTATGTAAAAATCTGTGTTTTTAAAAAAAAAATCCCAAGATTATAGCTGCCCCGCCTCTCCAGTACCTTTCCAGTGTGTGTATGCGTATTCTGTGTGTGTATACTGTGTGTGTATACTGTATGTGTGTGTGTATACTGTGTGGCCCCATAATCTATTGCCTGGGGGCTCCATAATCTCTTATTGCCTGGGGGCCCCATAATCTCCTATTGCCTGGGGGGCCCCATAATCTTCTCCTATTGCCCGGGGGCCCCATGAGTTGTCAGTCCGCCCCTGCTGGTAGGCACTGGCAGATCCTCCCCATCAGTGCAGATCACCCTATCGGTTCTGCTCAACTCACACGCTGTCAGCATGAGTAGAGGAATGCCGATAACTAGCACTTCCTAGTTACACTGTGATCATCTGTGATTGGACACAGCTGATCACGTCATAGGCCCTTCACCGTGTGTCAGAGTGGCATGTTGTGAAGGGCATCATATGACGTACAGCCGCAACAATTAAACCACTGCCCGGCTGTCATTTTGCTATAGGCCGGGCAGGATGTGGTTAAGGCAAAAGCCTTCTTGCACAAATACTGTTTACTACGCTTTGATTGCTGTGCCATAAGCAAGTCTCAGGTAGACATGTATAAACCTCAGCAAAATCCTTTTTTCAAAGTAAATTAAAGTGATACTGAAGTCTTTTTTTCTTTAAAAATAACAGACGTCATACTTACCTGCTCTGTGCAGTGGTTTTTGCACAGAGAAGCCCAGATCCTCCTCTTCTCGGGTCCCTTGCCAGCACTCCTGGCGTCTCCCCCCCCCTGTTGAGTGCCCCCACAGCAAGCAGCTTGCATGGGGAAACCCAAGCTGAGTCGCAGCTCCGTGTGTCCATTCAGACACGGAGCCACGGTTTGACCCCGCCCTCTCTCTCCCCATTGGCTTACTGATTTTGATTGACAGCAGCAGGAGACAATGGCACCACGCTGCCGTCTAAGCCAATGAGGAGGAGAGTCCAGGGCAGCCGAGAATCTCCTGCAACATCCCTAGATCGAGATGGGGCTCAGGTAAGTATTAGGGCGGCTGCTGCACCCAGAAGGTTTTTTATCTTAATGCATTCAAAACCTTCTGACTTTACAACCACTTTAAACTCTTGCACAATATTTTTTTGGACTGAGCATGTTATAATTTGATATTTTTTTTATATTGCAAGCGCTGTCTAGTATTTGTATTCTTTTGTATTAGATATGATTTTCTGTATGCTGAAAATAGACAGAAAAGTTAGTTTGTCTGAACCTACCTTAACTACTTGACCTCCAGAAGATTTACCCCCCTTCGTGACCATGCCATTTTTTGTGATACGGCACTGCATTACTTGACAATTGCACGGTCATGCAACGATGTACCCAAATAAAATGTATAACATTTTTTTTCCCACAAATAGAGCTTTCTTTTAGTGGTATTTAATTGCCTCTGTGTTTTTTCTTTTTTTGCGCTATAAACAAAAAAAATACAACAATTTTGAAAAAAAAAAAATATATATATATATATATATATATATATATATATATATATATATATATATATATATATATATATATATATATATATATATATATATATATTTTTTTTTTTTTTTTACTTTCTGCTATAAAAAATATCCATTAAAAAAATTGAAAAATACAGTTTTTTTTCATAAATTTAGGCTAATGTGTATTGTAAAAAAAAAATCCCAAAAAAGCGTATGTTGATTGGTTTGCTCAAAAGTTATAGCATCTACAAACTATTGGATATTTTTCTTTATTTTTCTTTATTTATTTTACTAGTACTGGTGGCAATCAGCAACTAATAGCGAGACTGCGATATTGCAGCGGACATCCTGGCACTAACTGACACTTTTTGGGAACCAGTGACACTAATACAGTGATCAGTGCTAAAAAATATGCATGGTCACTTTACTAATGGCACTGACTGGGAAAGGTATAAACATCTAGGGCGATCAAGGGGTTAACTGTGTGCCTAGCCAGTGTTTATGTGGGATTGAATGTGCTGCTTTTACTAAGGGAAGTAATGGATTTTATTCCCTTGTCAGAGCGGAGATATACCTTGTTCACAGGCAGATCTCCGTTCTGTGTCTTTGCCTGATGGTTGGCAGGTGCCGATGTTCTGTCAAAATTTCCAACCCATCAAAAACTCCAACCCCGTCATTTCCAGAAGTAGTTTTTGACGAGTTGGCTGAATTGCCCATGCGTGAGAGCCCTGCGGGCGCGTTCGCAAGATTTTCACGTAAAAGGCATCAAATATACCAACTGCTCTCGCCGCCACAGCGCACCTGCGCGTCGTGCATATCACAGACTAAAAAAATGCCATCAAATACTCCAACTGAACTTGCCGCAGCTCACCTGCGTGGGAATAATGATAGAAACCCTGTCTGATCTTGTAATTTTATTTGATTTATTTGCAGAACTATGTTCACAGTTGCATACATATCCATACATTGTTCTGCAGATTATCTTAGCAGTTCATCATGTTAATTGCTTTGCATCTCGTATGATAAAACCCCATGTTTTTTCTAATTGATCAGTAATGTAATGTACAATATAGTTTACATTAGCGCAATAATCTGTAACACGCCGTGTGTTGTGGTCGGTGCTGTTTTTAGAATTACACAGAGTGCAGGGGAATATGTAACACACAGATTACAGAGGTCAGAAGTATTGTATGTAATGAACAAAATGCTTGGGTCGGGTGAATGTAATACGTAATCTATTTGTGTAATGTACATTCCACCTCCTAACGTAAATCCTACCCCCCAAACCCCCTCTCCAGCACAAATCAGCTCCAACCAAACCCCCCTTTTTTCCACAAACCCCCCCTCCTTCCTAGCACTAATCCTTTCCCCCCAAATCCCCCACCCCAGCACAAATCCTGTCTCCAGAACAAATTCTCTTTTCCCCTCTCATCCCCAATCCCTCCCAGCACAAATCCTCTCTCCCTACAAATTACCCCTCCTAGCACAAATAGCACAAATACAACCCCCCCCCCCCCCAAGTCTGCCTTCTAGCACAAATCACCCCTGCACTAATCCTACCCTCAAATCCTGCCAGTACAAATCCTCTTCCCCCAAATCCCCCCTATTAGCACAAATCCTCTCCCTCCAAATTATTTCACCTCCTAGCACAAAAACTCTCTCCCTAAATCCCTGCTTTCCAGAAAAAATTGGCTTCCCACCACAACAAATCCTTACCCACCCCAAAATCCCTCACGCCAGCACAAATCCTGTCCCCAGAACAAATTGTCTTGTCCCCCAAATCCCCCAAGTAATAATACTCTCATCCCCAATCCCTCTCAGCAAAAATCCTCTCCCCCAAAATCCCCCTCACCAGCAGAAACCCTTCCCTCCAACTCAAATCTTTTCTTCCTCAAATCCCTATCCCAGCATAAGTCATACCCCAAGTTTCCCCCTCTTAGTGCAAAACCTCTCTCTCCCTACAAATTACCCCTCCTAGCACAAATCCCCCCATGCTTCCTAGCACAAATCACCCCTGTACTAATCCTACCCTCAAATCCTGCCAGTACAAATCCTCTTCCCCCAAATCCCCCCTCTTAGCACAAATCTTCTCCCCCCAAATTATTCCACCTCCTAGCACAAAAACTCTTTCCCTAAATCCCTACTTTCCAGCAAAAATCGGCTCCCCACCACCACAAATCCTTACTCACCCCAAAATCCCCCATGCCAGCACAAAATCCTGTCCCCAGAACAAATTCTCTAGTCCCCCAAACCTCCCAAGTAATAATACTCTCATCCCCAATCCTTCCTAGCACAAATCCTCTCCCCCCCCAAACCCCCTCACCAGCAGAAAGCCTTCCCTCCAACTCAAAACTTTTCTTCCCCAAATCCCTATCCCAGCATAAGTCATACCCCAAGTTTCCCCATCTTAGTGCAAAACCTCTCTCTCCCTATAAATCACCCCTCCTAGCATAAAACCCCTGCTTCCTAACACAAATCACCCCTGTACTAATCCTACCCTCAAATCCTGCCAATATAAATCCTCTCCCCCCCCACCAAATCCCCCCTCTTAGCACAAATCCTCTCCCCCCAAATTATTCCACCTCCTATCACAAAAACTCTCTCCCTAAATCCCTACTTCCCAGCACAAATCCTTACCCTCCCCCAAATCCCCCCCCCCCCCCCCAGCAATAACCCCCCTACAAGATTCCCCTCCCAGCACTAATCCTCTCCCCCTAAATCCCACTTCCCAGCACAAAAGAGATTAAATATAAGAGACATATGTATTCTTAGATTAATCTTGGTGTGCTTTGTGTATTTCTTCCAGATCTGTGCAGTAAACCAGTGTAACTTTCCCTCTGTGCAGGAGCTTCCTGTAATAAAGACCGGTCACTGCTGCTCTCTTTCCTTGACTGGTGACTGGTCTTGTCTCCGCCCCCTCCTGTAGTTTTCCACAGGAAGCCTGTAGTGGGTGGAGCTGCTGAGATCCTCCCACAGCTCTGCTCTCTGCACACTATGTACAGCACAGTCATGATGTCACTTCTAATTTTTGTAGCTTCAACTCTTCTGGGAAGGCTGTCCACAAGGTTTAGGAGTGTGTCTATGGGAATGTTTGACCATTCTTCCAGAAGCGCATTTGTGAGGTCAGGCACTGATGTGCCATCTGTGTGTACCTGCCCACACTCCAGTTCCCGGTGTGATGTTCCTCAAAAAAGGGATTTGTGGATGAGAAATTTGACGCCCAGCAGTAGATACATTGTGAATGAAATGTGCAGAGGCCTGAGTCTCCATCCTCGGGTGGGCAACAAGCTTAGAGTGATTTTTAAAAGCATGTTTTGCCACGGTTGCCACTTGATTTTCTCACACGACAATCACGTCAGAATAACGACACCCAAACGAGTGTATTAGCTGCAGCAGCCTCTGTCCTCTAGGCTGATCTCAGTCTCCAGGTGGTCAATCTGCTATGCTACTCTGCTCTGCTCTGCTCTGAGTACAGCAGATAAACGTCTGTAAGAAGGTGGAACATCCCAGGCCTTTGGATGAGGATGGTGGAGCAACCGTAGTGGGTTCAAACAAAAGCGCATTACCCCCGTGGGGGTGAGGGGATCTGGTGAGTGGGGACTCTGGAGGGGGAGCACAAAGTCACAAGTGGAATTCCTGAAAACACTCACAGTCACTGTTTTTGTGTTAAACCACTATGAATGAAGACCGGATGGACTATTAGTTATGCACAGGTGTACTTAGATTTTTTTTAAAACACTTATATTCACCAATTTGTGCTAATAACCCTGAGTGGGGACTTAATATATCATATGGACTAATAGTATGCATTGTATACCTACACTATTTTTATTATTTGTATGGTTTTATATAAGGTTTTTTCTTTACTCTAATAAGTGTGTATAATTTTATTTATTGTACTCACTAAAGTTGTTATTAAGACATATTAATTATGATTGTTATGCACGGTAACTATGTGGAGCCTTATGTACCCAATGATCACCTTGGAATATATATTGGGTGAAATTCACTAGTGGTAAAATGTCAATTGAGTGAGGATAAGCCAAGCTATATGGCGGATCACCTCGCTTAAGTGATTAATGGCTGTAGTCAGTTGAACCCAATGTTACCTAGTATCTTGTTTTATTTGAAGAATTTATTTGTGAGACATTACTGACGAATCACTCAGCGATGAATATTTTCATGTCTAATCTGTGCAGAATCACACATTTCTTGAATTCAGACCATCATGATTTATAAATAGCATGACTCCCTGCAGGTTGAACAATTCCAAATGCATGTATTTGGGTGAAGAAACATATTCAGACCTGGGTTGTTTTCCTGATTTTAAAACAAACTTGTTTATCTCCAGAGCTACAAGGGTCTTCAGGTAGCAGCTCTTTCCCCTTGAATCCAATAATTCTAAAACCCATTACAACATACAGTATGATTGTTAATGTATTGAAGGATGGAGTTGAAAAGGCCAATTTACTACCTTTTACTAAATATTTTACCTTCTCTCCACCTTTCTCCCCATTCCCTGTACTTCACAATGTAGCCTTGTACCAACACAGTTCAATTTTTAATTGCACCTTTGCTCTTTCCTTTTTCGCTTTATTTAACCTTCCTTTCATTTCCTTGCTTTGTTTTGTATCCCATTCAATTCATCAGTTTATCTTGATTACATTCAGTCTCAGATCACTAGATCCATAGGCAACTTGTGCAGACACATTGTCCACCCTTGGCCCAACCCGTGGCCCTCCTCTCTCAGTCTACCCTATATTTGTGAATGTAGGCAAAGATGATCTGCCCATAGCCACATCTTTTAACCCACTCTATAACACGAATAATGGTTACAGTAAGCAAAGAGAGGCTTCCTCATTTAGGTTGTCTGTAATGGCATGGTCCACCAAATCATTCACCAACTGCCTTTAAGTGCTATAATGGTGTGTGTCCATTTTCATGCTAGGCTTCATCATCTCCTGGCCTCCAGGACACAGCCAGGGAATATACATTCCAGCTCTACCTGCCCTCTGTTGCTCAGAGGAACCGTGCCCGATGGGACAAGTGACCTCTTCTGTAGGTGGGTGCCTCTTCTTTCTCTGCCCCAGTCATTAAGCAGCCATTCACCCACTGACCTCCTCTGTTTTTCTATTTCATTGTAACATAAAAATTGAACATTGAAAATTACTAAATTTCAATACTGATATTTTTTTAAATATAACTATTAATTGCATGCTATTTTTGAGGGCATAATAGCAATATTTATCTGTTCCTATTTACAGTGTGAACCCAGCATCTAATTTTTTGTATGTTTAGCATTATGCATCTCAGTATACAGTGTTCTTAAAGGAAATCTATGATCACAACATAGATTTTATGACATCAGCATTGTAATAACTATATAAGCAATAGTTATTTTTGACAAACCAATATAAGCTAACTTGAGAAATCTCCTTTTGCGTTGCCTATCGGGAGTGCTCCCTATCTGTTGGCCATCTCTTTCCATAACTCTCTGCATTCCGTGCATACTTTTACCTTTCAATTCCTAAGGACTACATGCCCCATGGTACCTTGCTACCTGCAATCAGTGATTCCTGTACTGACTCCGCCTCCTAAAAATTCTCCTCTCAGAACCACTGTAGTAATGAAGGCAGGCTCTGTGAAATGTGTGACACAGCAGTGCCTATCAACAGAGCATAGTGAATAAAGAATTCAAGGTAGCAAATGTGTGCAGATCTTCACAAAGTAAGTTTACAGAACTTTAAGATTGCTCAGATTAATAGGAGTACATCAAAAATAATTGAAATACAATGTAGAAATAAGTATATGATTTTTTGATTTTGACCATAGATTTTGTTTATCTGGAAATCCTGCCGCTGCCAGTTACAGTCCTCAATGTTTCAGATGGACAACGCTAAAGCATAGTACACACTGCTAGTTTTCTTTTCGTTTGACCCAATGGGCTGAAGGAAAAAACTGATGACTCAGGAGGACCCGCTGTACTAACTATCTGATGTTAATACAGCGCTCTCCCCTGCTGTACTATTGTCAGAAAATAGCAACCAGACGTTTGACCAATAGAAATGTGCATGCACGAAGACGTTTGACTAATAGAAATGCACATGTGTGCAGGAAAGCACGCACGCGCACGATGTATGTTGGCACCATACAGACTATTTAAGGATGCTTCTGCCTGTGCTCTAATGCTGACTGGTCTTCAGCTGTTTCCTGTGTACTTCCAGTGTGCTCCCTTGGTTGCTGACCCACCTTACTCCCGACCTGATCTCAGATCCTGCTTCTGTCTTGTCGCTAGTTCTGGACCCCGCTCGTTCTGACTTTGGCTCTGCTCTTGATTTGGTACCTCGATGCCCGTCTGTTAATGACCCTGGCTAATCCTGTGACCATGCTTTTGTCTCTGATCCTGGCTTACTGACCCATTCAAGTGTCTGCCCGGCTGTCTGCTGCTGCAGTTCTGCGCCCCGCTGAGTGTTCCTGCTGCAAGTCTGCTGAATGCTCTGACCGGCCACATGTCCCGGCCTTGCACGCAAGTGAAGTGCTTCCTTAACCCCAGCTGAAATACTGTGCACGGCTACTGTTCCTGACCTGATGGTTCTCCTTGGAACTGCATCTCCTGCTGCAAGTCCTCCGATCTACATCTGCAGCCACTCGTGTTCATGCTGTCCCTCTCTGCCCTCTGTTTCACTTCCAGTGGGGCCTAGGCTGGAGACACAAGAGAGGCCCACCTCGTTATTTCAGTCTCCTCTCAGGTACATGACAGTTATTGTGTTCTGATAGGGGGGAAGGCCCCCCGCCAGAACATTCCAGTCAGTGGTCTCAGCTATTGGCTGAGAGCGCTGATCGGGAGTTCATCTGCAGACCTTTATTGGTCATGCCCCTTCGACAGAAGGCAGCTGAACGGCTGGCTTCCGTCAGAGCGGCTGCAGTACATACGGGCCAAATGTCGGCCGGTTTCTATTGAACCGTCTGATGTCTCCAGACGTTCAACCTGTGTGTACAAGGCCCTAGCCACTGCTTTTCAGTGAGCAGCAGTACAGACAGCCTTCTGTGCCTGCACCTTTAGTTGGCTGTTGGCTGAAAAACCGTATGGCTATGGGTTTATTTAGGATAAAAAGGCTTTACATAGATTCCAAGATGTAATGTATCAAGTACAAAAACACCTCTGTGGTCACAAAAAGCATTAAAAGTCAAAAAGACGCAATACCATGGAAAAGACTCATCAAACCAGATGCGTTTTGTCTACAAAGACTTCAACTGGGGTATCCAGCTACCCCGGTTGAAGTCTTTGTAGACGAAATGCGTAGGGTTTGATGAGTCTTTTCCATGCCATTGTGCCTGTTTGAATTTTATGCTTTTGTGATCACAGAGGAGATTTTTTACTTGATGCAATACATCTTGGAATCCCTTGTAAAGCCTTTTTATTCTAAATAGATCCATAACCGTATGGTTTTTCACAATGTGGAGGCATTCTGTGTTTTTTTTATGGATGCTGTTAACCATAAACCTACCAAATGGTTCTGTGGTTAATGGAGGTTTTTTACCATCTGGGACATTGCCGTCCTGATCCATATTCTCACATGCTGGGTCGAGGTTGCCTGAGGTGGCTCAGCTGAGGAGGAGGAATTGCACCTCTCGCTATCCAAAGCATTGATATTACATGCCTGATTGATGTTACCTTCTGGTAAGCATATTTAATCTTCTCCCCTTTAGTCTTACACTCCTGCATTCCTTCCCATCAATATATACTAATGGATTAATGTTTTAATCACCAATGGGACTATACTACCAATGTTGATTTACAATTTGCACAGTGCACTTTATTTAGAGAACAATTAACAGAACCGCGCTAAAAAACTATAGTAGGTAAAATTCCCATCGACCAAAATATCTCAAATAATGTGTTAAAATCAAAACCACATATTATATTCTAAACCCAAATATCAATGCAACATGATTGTGATTAGTTAAATAGTTGATGGATATTGTGACTGTATTAAAAAACTTTAAGGCAAATAAATTGTAAGAGGTGATAAAAAAAAAGATTAAGTCCGTGACTGATAGTGACTTCAAATGAAAACAGTCCTTAATGTAGATAGTTCCACCAGTAGTGATTGAAGCCTTAATGAACAAAAACACCTTGTGAGAAGGATCCACCACCTATAAAGATGTACGCTTACCAGAGGTAAGCTTAATTAAAGCTTATGTTCGAAATCCACTCTGCGGGGACACCACCATCGGTCTCAGCATGGAGGGAGGATCACCCGGAACTCTCCGTCATAGAGGCCAAAACTCAGCAAAAGGAACCCAGGGGAATGAAAGACACATCCTCCATAGTGTGAATCCGCATAAACAATTTAATAAGTAAAAGTAAAAGTAGCACACTTACATAGAAGTATCGAATAAAACAGCATGTATTGTATAACAGCCGGCCGGCCTGCATGCACCCGTTCACAGTGAGATGGAAACGATAACGTCAGCGCGTCTGCCTTCCGACGTACGTTTCGTCCTATTGGACGTTGTCATAGGAACGTTCCTATGACAACGTCCAATAGGACGAAACGTACGTTTTTTAGTTTTTTAGCGCGGTTCTGTTAATTGTTCTACTTATTTGATTCTTGTACCTATGAATTAGAACTGCAGCTTGGGGGTGTAGGGAAGCGCAGTAATTTTTTTTTTGGTTTACTTTATTTAGAGACACTGTCAATCAGATAATGGTGTTAGAGTTTTTTGTATATGCTAATCACAATGTATTTTGTATATCACGGTATGTTGATATGTCAATACTCAACATTTGATTCTTAGCGCTGCACTGTTTTCACTTTATTCATTCACACAATTTTTGTCAGACCACTGGGGCACTTTGCAGGCCACTGGGGCACAGACACTGGGGCGCTTTGCAGGCGCTACAGCGCTAAAAATAGCTCCTGCAAAGCGCCCTGAAACAGCCGCTGCAGTCTCTCCCGAGGGCTTTCACACTGGAGCGGTGCGCCGGCAGGACGCTCCTACACCGCTCCTGCCCATTGAAATCAATGGGGCAGCGTGGCTATACCGCCGGTACAGCGCTGCTGCAGCGGCGCTTTGCAGGCGGTTTAACCCCTTTTTGGCCGCTAGTGGGGGTTAAAACCGCCCCACTAGCGGCCGAATACCACATGTAAAATGATGGTAAAGCGACGCTAAATATAGCGCCACTTTACCGCTGACGCCGCCCCAGTGTGAAAGGGGCCTCAAGATTGTAGACTTGCTGCTTTTGTTTATTTATGTCTATAGCGCATTCTTTTTATATTAATTCCTTTAAATGAATTGAGCCAAGGGACATGGGAAATAAAATGCCATTAGAGGTACTAATTTATTGTTGATGATGAGGAGGGTGATAACAAATGATCAAAGCTGGAGACAGGTAGCTGGGATAAAGGGATACCAAAGACCTGAACTTCACAGAGCTGCAGATATTTGCTTTTGTGCAGTAAGATGATGTTCACGTATTGGCCAAGTATTCCCTTACACTGGAAGGTTTGGGTGGAGCCATTTGACATGCCGCTAATCTCTGCACACCTAAATAGAGAAGTAGAATGACAGAAAACAAAATAATTTAATATTAACAATAATACACACTACCAACCTTTAAACATATAAAATATTAAAGTAGACCCAATCACTGAATCTGCTGAAAACTTTTGCATGTTTTTATTTCAATAGTTGACAATAGTGTACCATGACTGTGCCATGTGTGTTTTACACGTATGCTCCACCAGGGGCACGTGAAAGAGGGTGACAATGCAAGGGTACAATTGGAAGTCAGGTGTCAACCCATTACAGTAAGTGCCTGACCAAGGACCTTTATGGCAGAATTACCAGGTATTCTTTAACTACCTCAATACCAGTATGTTACACCCCCTTTCTTTCTAGGCCATTTTGTTCGTTTTCAGTGCGTTAATAGTTTCACTGACAATAACTCACTCATAGGATACTGTAATCAAGATAAATGTAATTAAATAAGCCCTCAAACGCTGTGAAGCGGGCTTCTAAACATTTTCTCCAGGGATGGGTCCTGGAAGGCTGGTATGTGCCACCATCATTTGGGTTGTGGGGGCGATGATAGACAGAAAGAGTACCTAGAGATTCTCACCTATATAGGGTGAGGGGTCGGTACAACAGGAAAAAACAGTTTACAGCTTTCTCAGTATTGTTAAGTCCAGGTGTGGGAAAGGGAATTCAGAGGCTCAAATAGATATTGAGTGGGAAACAGCCTCCAACCTTGACTATGTAGACTTTGGTCCTGAAAGGGTTAACCTGCCTGCAAGGGCTGAAAGGTGAAGGAAGCAGCCAGCAGGTGTCCATAAGGTGTTCAGTGGAGCAGGTCACAGTTTTGTGAGGAGTGGGGGTCTTGTTACTGAGACCCTGCTGCTGAGCTCTTGCAACATTTTTGAACCAGCTGAAGCAAGCGGGAACTTAAAATACCCTGTGGTAGGACAAGACTGTAATGGCAGTGAGCCAAAGTTTTATTTTATGTACCAGAAGTGTGACTGTTTTGTTTAGTTTTCCTATGCTAAAGCAAGCTGTTTTCATTTAACTTTTGCTTTTACCTACACAACTGGCTGGTGAGCCGAGGCTCCCCCCAAATATCACAATAAATATAACTGGGAAAAAAGATATTTTTTTAAATTGTATTCACATTACAGTAGATTGTTATTTAAAGAATATATTCACATTGGATTGTTATTTAAAAATATATATTTACATTGGATTGTTATTTCCGTTATTTTGCAGTGAGTTTCCAATGAGTAGTAAACCTCTGTTGATCCATTCCCCACAGCAGTCTCCTCTGTTAGTGATGGTGACGTGGGATATTATATGTGGCTCATGCAAGTCCACCCTCCACCAGGCTGACTCATCATTGTTTGTGCTGGAGCAGGACCCAAAGCCAAAGTGAGAATTTAGGTTTCCATCAATAGCGTTTATAGCAAGGGAGAGATACCCGATATCAAAGTTGTAGAAGACAGAAGACTGGGATGCGCGGCCTTTTTAGGGCAACATTTCTATCTGTGGGTAAAAGGGATACAATGCAGAGATTTTTAGTTCCAGATTACAATGTCTCCTTAAAAATAAGTAAAGGCCAACCGCTTATAGCCCAAATCTGGACTCCAGGCCCCTTTCCTCTTGAGGTCCCCACTAGAGGCATGTTATCGTTATTGTTTTTTAAGTCTTACCTTTTTCATGATGTTTATAATCATGAGACTTGCTGGGTCCTCTTCTTCTTGGCTTTTTTTGTTGTTGTTTTAAACAGACAGACGTCTGTTTGATGATCATCAATAAACTGTAAGTGCAAGCTACTTTGCTCAGGGTGGGGGACCCTGATGTTGTGCACTTAAAGTGATTCTAAAGGTTGTGATTAAAAAAAAAAAAATAACGAACATGTTATGCTTACCTGATCAGTGCAATGGTTTTGCACAGAGCAGCCCTGATCCTCTCCTTTTTGGTTCCCTATCGGCAGTCCTAGCTCCTCCTCTTGCTATGGGGACACTCAAGCAGGCTCACTCCCAAGCTGCGCTCCTGTGAATGGATATTGTCCCTGCCCCCGCCCTCTCCTCATTGGCTCACTGGCTGTGATTGACAGCACCAGCTTCCGCTGCTGTGTGAGTTAAGTAGGAGAAGGAAAGCCGCTACTCTCATGCACATGGCTGGATCTAGATGGGGTCTGGAAAGTATAAGGGGGGCTGCACCCAGAAGGTGTTTTACCTAATGCATAGAATGCATTAAGATAGAAGTACAGCCAGAGCTTGTTTTTGCTGTACTTCTCCTGTGGATCATAGGAGTGAAGTTCGTTCTGCACTCCTGTGACCGTTTTTTAGCAGACAGCTGTCGGCTGACATCATAGTGCCAGTCCAGAGTGGGGAAAGAACCAGAACCCTGGACCAACACCTGGCTCAGCCTCTTAGTGAGCCGCTGAGAGCCTGGCCCACCCCCTCCATAGCTCAGTGCTCCAGTAAGCGAGAAGGGGGCAGAGCTGAGAGCTGTGACTGACAGCAGCTGGCTCTCTGTTCACAGAGAGCTGAGAATTGAATGATCCGCGGTGATTGATCACTCGGTTCTCAGTCTTAGAGCGGGCGGGGGACATATGCAGCATTGGATAGATACTGCATCCACCTAGGTAAGTATGATTCTTCAAAAAAAAAAATCCTTAACTCAAAAAAACTTCTTCCTTTCTAACCAATTTAAAGCCTATCACTAGTCTGCCAGCTTGAACCAGCTCCCAGCTGAACTGGACGAATTTCAGTCGTTCTATGGCCAGCTTTAGAGAAGGTAAAAGCCTTGGATTGGACCATGCAACACGGCTTCTATCCTGGGGAAGCTAGTGCAAGTGCACTTGGAAGTGCAGTCGCTGTAGATCTGAGGGGAAGATCTAAAATGAGGGGAAGCTCTGCTGATTTTATCATCCAATCATGTGCAAGCTAAAATGCTGTTTTTTATTTTCCTTGCATTTCCCCCTCAGATTTACAGCGAGTGCACTTGTAGTGCAAAGTGGAGTTGCCTTTCGTAAATAACCCCCATAGTGCATATATATCTATATATAGATATATATAGATATATATCTATATCTATATATATCTATATATATATAGATATATATCTATATATATCTATATATATATATAGATATATATAGATATATATATATCTATATATATCTATATATATATAGATATATATAGATATATCTATATATATAGATATATATAGATATATATATATCTATATATACATATATATATACAAATATAAATGTTTTTTTACAATGTATTTTAACAATTTTGTGTCTGTTTTCTTTTGATAGACTACCCTTTAAAAGACCAATTAAAAAAAAAAAAAAAAATATATATATATATATATATATATATATATATATATATATATACGTATATACGTTTTTTGTTTTTTTTTTTCATTTTTTTTTTACTCTTGTTTTTTTTTTAGATTACACTGAGAAGATTAAGCAAGACAGTGGGGTTGATTTACAAAGGCAAATAGACTGTGCACTTTGCAAAGTGCAGTTACTGCTCCAGAGCTTACTAAATGAGCAGAAGCTCTGCTGACTTCCATCATCCAATCATGTGCAAGTAGTTTTTTTAATTTTCCTTGCACGTGATTGGGTACTCTTTGCAAAGTGAAGATTTGCCTCGTTTACTAAGCTCTGGAGCAACTGCACTTGCAGAGTGCAACTGTACTTTGCAAAGTGCACAGTCTATGTATCTTTAGTAAACTAACCCCGATGACAGCAAAAAGTATTAACAATGGAGTTGCTGAATAGATAGGCTCACAGCTGAGATCTGAAAATGGCTTTAGTGTTTTTTCTGGTTAATGTTGCTTTTATTAAGTGGTTTTAGTGTTGTTTAATTAAGATGTGACTCATAGCTGATATTTTTCACATATTTATATTTCATACAAGATTTTACAGATGCAGAACATTTTTTAATAAATAGAAAAATCAAAACAATGTAAACTGTAAAGCATCCCATTTATTTTATACCCTGGGGTTGATTCTTTAATGACAGCAAAAAAAAAATAATTGTTTTTAAATTAAGCCAACTTACATTCTGGAGGGCAAAGGGCATAGGCAGTATCAGTCATGAGCCAGAAGAGGACGAGAGTGAGTAACAATTTCATTTCTATCGCTGTTGAATCTCAATTCTAGTTCACGGAAACTAAAAGAGATCTACATGTTATATTCATTCATGACAAATGTAAAAGAATATACACAGGGCTCTAAGGTTCAAACAATTTAATTTGCACTGTTAAGCTGCAGCAAATGCGCATTGATGCACTGCTGTGCCAATCATTCCTAATGGCACCCCTGTGCATCTTGCCAATGCACCTGCATGGTAGTGCGCTACAATATATAACCACACACTATTGTGTGCTGCATTAACAAAATTAACGCATAGACGTTTTTTAGTGCTTTAGGCAACACATTCAAATCACACAAAGCATGGTAATATACAAAATAATGCATGTTATCAAGCGTGTCAAAGTAATGCAACAGTGTGGATCTAGCCTTAGAAACCTTTACTGCTTAACCACCCTTACAGTAGGAAATCCTTCCTTTTCAACCGGACTGCTCTTGCTGTAAAATTCCTTTCTGTTACATGGCTTAACCCCTTCACTACCAGAGCTGTTTTTGATTTTGATTTTATTTTTTGCCTGAAGACTAGTTAAAGCCCTTAAATATTATATATTTTCTGAAAAAAGACACCTTAGAGAATAAAAAAGTGGTAGTTCCAATTTTTATGCCACACAATAAATGCAATATATTACTCATTTGTTTGTAAAAATATATAAAAGATGAGGATGTGCTGAGTAAATAGATACCCAACATGTCAAAGCTTAAAATTGTGTGCGCCCATGAAGCTGCGACAGACTATAGTACCCTATATTTTCCATAGGCGATACTTTAAAAGCCCCTAAAGGTAATCAGTTTAGAAATAACCATGAATAATGGGCTTAAATTTATTGCTCACACTCCGGCATGTGCCAGAGTATGTATTATTATTTATTATTATACAGGATTTATATAGCGCTGACAGTTTACGCAGCGTTTTAAAACATAAGGGCAGACAGTACAATTACAATACAGTTTAATACAGTAGGAATCCTGCTCATTAAAGCGTACAATTTAAGTGGGAAGGTCAAGAGATACAAGAGGTAATAACTGTGGGGGATGGGCTGATGGAGAAAATAAATGTACAGTTGTTAGGTGGGGGCCAGATATGCTTCTCTGAAGAAACAAGTTTTCAGGGATCGTCTGAAAGTGGACAGAGTAGGAGATACTTGGACAGACTGGGGTAAGGAGTTCCAGAGGATGGGAGAGGCTCTGGATAAGTCCTAGAGGTGAGCATAGGATGAGGTGACAAGAGAACTAGAGGGTCATATCCCTTCTCCATAAAACGATTTTTTAATGTAAGCTTGAGATTCAAAATCATTTATATGACAACAGTTTCTTCTGATTCGCTGAAATTGCCCTTTAGGTATGGCCTTCAGCCAATTTGGGTGATGGCAGCTATCTATTGGAATATATCCATTTTTATCTGTCAATTTGAAGAATGTTTTAGTTAATAATTGACCCTGCTCTTTAAAAATAATCAAATCTAGAAAATTAACAGATGATATACTATATTCATATGTGAATCTAATCCCCCACTAGTTGTCATCAATACTCCACATAAATGAATGTAGTGATTCCTCGCCCCTCTTCCACAAAAAAAAAGACGTCATCAATGTAGCAACGCCAGAAAAGGAGGTGAGAATCATTTGCGGAGAAGAGAACATCATTCTCCCATAGGGCCACGAATAAGTTGGCGCGGCTTGGTGTAAATTTTGCCCCCATCGCCACTCCAGTGCTTTGTAAATAGTATTCTCCTCCAGAAGAATGTTTTAGTTAATAATTGACCCTGCTCTTTAAAAAAAATCAAATCTAGAAAATGAACAGATGATATACTATATTCGTATGTGAATCTAATCCCCCACTGGTTGTCATTAACACTCCACATAAATGAATGTAGTGATTCCTCGCCCCTCTTCCACAAAAAAAAGGCATCATCAATGTAGCAACGCCAGGAAAGGAGGTGAGAATCGTTTGCGGAGAAGAGAACATCATTCTCCCATAGGGCCATGAATAAGTTGGCGAGGCTTGGTGCAAATTTTGCCCCCATCACCACTCCAGTGCTTTGTAAATAGTATTCTCCTCCATAATAAAATAATTATGCTCCATCGCAAATTTCAGTAACCTCAAAATAAAATCTAAAGTATGGGGCTTTCCTTGGTTAGAAAATACTTTGCAGCCTGGTATCCCAACTCATGTGGGATAATAGTATATAAAGATGAGATGTCCGCTGTTACCAGCAAGACATCCTCATCTATATCACATTTCGAAATTTCATTGATAATTTGCATGGAATCTTTCTGAAACACTGGGGTCTTGGTTACCGAAGGTTGGAGAAAAAAAATCAACAAACTTCCCTAGACGTGAGGTAAGTGAGTCTATGCCACTCACTATGGGGCGGCCCGGTGGGTGGAGGGGATTTTTATGCACCTTGGGAAGGTAATAAATAATAGGTGTCCGAGGTGCTAATGGTATTAAAAATTCCAGCTCCTTTTTATTAATAACTCCCTTCCTGAACCCATACTGAATCATATTATTGAAAAGTCGTTTATAAACATTTATGGGGTCCTTTTTAAGAATAATGTAAGTATCTCTATCTGATAGGAGATGATCCATCTCATCCAAGTAATCTTGCTTTTTTAAAAGCACGATTCCTCCTCCCTTGTCTGCTGGGCATATACTGAGGTTTTTTTCTTTCACATAGTGATTCCATGCCCTCTTGTAAATCTTTTTGTTGTTCCTTTTTAAATTTTACTCGTTGTAGGTCCTGCAGAACTAAATCTTTAAATATTGTAATACTAGAAGTTGGTTTACCAGGAGGATTAAATAAAGATGCATTCCTCAGACTGGTTATTTTAAGCCTCATACACACGATCGGATTTTCTGCAGACAGAACCTCGGACCTTGCATACAAACGGTACACAATTGTTGGCCAACAAACACGAACATAGTGACATACTAGACATACTACAAGCCGAAAAAGAGTTAGTTCAATTGTCAGACGCCACCCTTTGTGCTCCTTCTGCTAATTTCGTGTTAGTAGAAGTTTGGTGAGTGTTGATTTGCGCTTTTCATTTTGCACTTTTCAGTTTGTTTCTGAACGGCCGTTCATCAACCAGCCATGTTGCGGAATTGGAGTAGATAATGTGTTATTTATTATTGGCCTTTGAGCCAAGTCAAGTCCAGGAACAGGAGGAGGGGGATTTCTTGGACCAAAAATTGGTTGCTATATTAATCGTGACCAATTGTGTCATATGCCTTTGCTGCGGGAGCTCCAGGAGAATAATCCTGATGATTTTCGGAATTATCTCCGGGTGACGGACCCCTGCTTTCATCAACTCTTGGCATTGTTGACCCCCTATATTAAGAAGCAGGACACATGCATGAGGCTTTTACTTTATTTGGTATATTTTCTATATTTTTGGATGCATAGAATGTACTTTTTGGTTAAGTTCTATTGGCAGATACAGCAGCATGTCTAATTTTATTTGTTTTCTTTTTTAATGCACAATAAGAAAATTGTATAGAATAATACTTGGCTATGTGTTTTACTTCAAATGACAGTTTGGGAGTAGGCAGTTACATTTTAAAAAATACAATATAAAATTAACAAGGGACATCTTGTATCTTTGATCTTAAAAACTACGGGATAATGGTGTTGTGGTAACTTGCACCAAAAAAAAAAAATAACAAGCACAATATTATTCTTGATATCACTAGAAAAAAAAAGCCTTTGAAAATGTGTTTGCAATAACTCCATCAGTATCACCAGCAAGTAGAAGAGAACAAGAAGACCTTAAAAGTTTTGGGGGGCTTTAACCACTTCATCCCGGAAGGATTTGCCCCCTTAAAAGAGAAGTATGTGTTTTTTTATGGGGAATCCATACTTACCTAGGTGGATGCAGCAGCTGTCCTCCGGTGTCTCTGCACTGAGAACCGAGCGATCAAACCCCGCCGATGGCTTGGTTCTCTCACCTCCCCGAGCGGAGAGATGCTGCCTGTCAGTCAGCATCTCTCCTGCTCTACTCCTCCACGCTCACTGGAGCGCTGAGCTGTGGAGGGGCAGGGATCGGCCATCTCAGTCTCTCAGTGGTTTACTGAGAGTCTGAGACTCCCATCAGTCCAGGCAGCTGGCGGATCCAGACTTCCTAAGTCGTGATGACGCGCTGCCTCGACTGATAGCAGTGACATCAGTGGAGAGCGGACTTCAAACCCTCTCCACTGAAAACAGCTCAAAGGAGTGCAAAACGAATTACACTCCTGTGACCCAGAGGAAAAGCCCAGCCAAACAAGCTCAGGTTGGACTTCTCCTTTAATGAATAGGCCATTTTTCGCTATACGGCACTGAGTTGCTTCAATTGACAATTGCGTGGTCGTGCAACACTGTACCCAAACAAAATGGACGTCCCTTTTTTTCCCACAAATAGAGCTTTCTTTTGGTGGTATTTGATCCCCTCTGTGGTTTTTATTTTTTGCACTATAAACAAAGTGCGACAATTATGTAAAAAAAATATATTTTTTTTTACTTTTTGCTCTAATACTTATCTAAAAAAAAGTAAAAAAACACATATATTCATCAGTTTAGACTGATATATATTCTTCTACATATTATTGGTAAAAAAAAATCGCAACAGGCGTATATTGATTGGTTTGTGCAAAAGTTATCATGTCTACAAACTATGGGATAGATTTAGGGACTTTTGTTTTTACTTTTAATGGCGACGATCTGCGATTTTTAGTGGGATTACGACATTGCGGCGGACAAATCTAAACCCCAAATTACGCTTTTTGGGGACCAGTGAAATTATTACATTGATTAGTGCTAAAAAAAATGCACTGATCAATGTAAAAATGACACTGGCAGGGAAGGGGTTAATACTAGGGGGCGATCAAGGGGTTAACTGTGTTCCCTGGGTGTGTTCTAACTGTAGGGGAGATGGGCTCACTGGAACATGACAGAGATCATTGTTCCCGATCACTGGGAACAGTAGATCGCTGTCATGTCATCTGGCAGAACGGGGAATCGCAGTTCCCCGTTCTGCCTCTCCTCACCACAATCGCGGGTCTCTGGCAGACGTCGAGTCTGCCCGACCCGCGGGCACATGCCGGAGAATACCGCAACCGTCCCGATCTCAATGTCACAGACACACCATTTTGCTAGCAGCCCAAGCCCCTCAAAGGGGCCCACCACCACCTTTCTGCCAAGTTGGGCCGGATTCACCGGGAGCGAACTTCCCCTACATGCCCCCCCCATCACTCACAGACCCTTAACTGAGCAAGTCAGTCCACCGCAGTTTTCTACCTCTAAGAGCCACCATTGGTGTATGGAACACCCCTAGAAATCTCGTTTACTGCTTGTGTGATTTCCTCACTGATTTTTCCCAGAAGTCTGCACTAAGATACAAATCGTTCAGATTTTAGGCATCCTCTGCAACCAAAATATCATTTTTGGTGAGACATTTTAGTCCCAAAGGGTTAATCACTTCTAAAGGGATGTAGACCTGCCACTTTTCTCATTAGCAGGTGCATCAGCTAATAATAATGATAGCATCACTCTTTTTCAGATTAACTCTACAGACAACAAGCAGCTTTTTCTTTGGATCAGAAACAGTTTATTAAAATCCATTCAATGTACATAGATTACCCAGAGAGAGGGGATTCTTTTTTTTTTTTCAACAAAAGTGGAGTTACTCTTTAAGCACTCTTACAAGAAAGACCATTCTCCTAGTCCAGAGCATTGACACTCCTAAAATAAATAGACTTATCAAATAAACACAAAACGTAACTACTCTTACAATAAAGGTTCTTTTGTTTGTTTTTTTTTTACACAATTTTATTATAGCGAAAGATAACATATAGTAAGGAAGGAACCCCAATAAAAGTGAGATAAAAGATCAGTTGAAACACTGGCAGCAATCCAAAACATGTACAAAAAAAAAGACCAAAAAAAAACCCAATAAGTTTTCCATTTAGGTTTGGGACTTATAGTACCTGAACATATTGTATATGTGATAAATACGGTATATATATATATATATATGTGTATATATATATATGTGTATATATATATGTGTATATATATATGTGTGTGTATATATATATATGTATATATATATATATATATATATATATATATATATATATATATATGTGTGTGTATATATATATATGTATATATATATATATATGTATATATATATATATATATATATATATACCGTATTTATCGGCGTATAACACGCACTTTTTTCCCCTTAAAATCAGGGGAAAATCGTGGGTGCGTGTTATACGCCGATCCCCACTATTTTGTGATCTATCGGAGCGATCGCCGCGATCGCCGCCGACATTCACATGGCGTGTATTTTTAAATATGGCGCGCGGAGTTCGGAGGGACTCGGCGGCGCTCGTTCAGCTGAACGAGCGCCGCCGAGAACACAGTGACTGGGCGGAGCCAAGATACACATAGCGGAGGGTTCTCGGCTCTTCTTGGCGCCGTTCACAGTCCCGCCCAGTCCCGCCATTGGACCTGTGTTATGTCCATCATAGGGACTGGGCGTGACTGTGAACGGCGCCGAGAAGAGCCGAGAACCCTCGGCTATGTGTATGTGTATCTTGGCTCCGCCCAGTTACTGTGTTCTCGGCGGCGCTCGTTCAGCTGAACAAGCGCCGCCGAGTCCCTCCGAACTCCGCGGCGCCATATTTAAAAATACAAACTAAACTTGTGTATGTCGGCGGCGATCATAAAATGTACACTGGGGACAAGGCTGCACTGACCACTGGGGACAAGGCTGCACTGACCACTGGGGACAAGGCTGCAATGGGGCAAGGCTGCACTGGGGCAAAGCTGCACTGGGGCAAAGCTGCACTGACAATTCTGCACTGGGGCAAAGCTGCACTGACAAGGCTGCACTGACAAGGCTACACTGGGGCAAAGCTGCACTGACAAGGCTGCACTGGACACTGGGGCAAGGCTGCACTGACAAGGCTGCAGATGGACACGATAACGCTGCATTGATGGGCATTTAAATGTAAGTTTTTTTTTCTTAAACTTCCCTCCTAAAAGTTTTTTTCTTTAAAATTCCCTCCTAAACTCGGGGTGCGTGTTATATGCCGGCGCGTGTTATACGCCGATAAATACGGTATATATATATATATATATATATATATATATATATATATATATATATATATATATATATATAAAATGATACATATAACAATGTAAAAATATAATACATAATATATATAATAATATACTAAAAAATAAAAATATAATATAATAAAATGATATTTTATACAGTGTATGTATATATATATATATATATTTAAAAAAGATTTACCTGTTTTTCTCTTAGGGTTTGAATATTTCCATTCACTTTTCCAACTGGAATAAGCTGTGTATGAAAAACAACTGAACTTTAAATATATGTGTAAATAACCTATCAGTTTGGATTAAACTATGATTTTATCTGCCATGATAAATAAGGCGACACCCCAATGATAACACATTCCTGTTAATTTCTATGTAAAGGTCAATATTAGCTGATAATATGCTGCATATAAAGAGGAAAGCCTGGTTAGTAAAGTCTATGGAAAGTAGGGCACATGGGCATAAAAAAACACAGCTTTTACAGGCATATAGCATAATTTTAAATGTTTTTAACTTTTTCTATTTTTATTTTTTATGTCTTTTATGTCTTTAAATGCAGTACTAAGTAAGCCTAGGTGGCCACACACATCAGGCGTTTACTTCAGCATTTTAAGAACAGCTTTTAGATGCGTAAAAAATGCACCAAAAGCTGCATTGAGAGAGAAGATTATGAACATATTTTATGTATATGTATATGCTCACACATTTGTTCTAGTGGCCAGAATAAATTAATATTCTGACCAGTAGAATGTCCTTATACTCAACATCATACACATGTAAACATACATAATTACGTGCCAAAACAAGCATTTGTTATGCTCGGTTACATGCATAATGCACATAATTATGTGCCAAAATTAGCATTTTTACACTGGATTACACACGTACCGCCCATAATTACATGCCCAAACTAGCTTTTTTATGCTTGATTACATACATAACATGCATGATTACATGCCAAAATGAGCATTTTTTACACTTAATTACATAAATACCGCCCATAATTACATGCCAAAACAAGCTTTTGTATGCTTGATAACATACATAAAACACATGATTACATGCCAAAATTAGCATTTTTTACGCTTCACTTTTCTGTCATCTCCTGGCAGAAGAATCCAGGATATGCCCATGAGCCCACAGCCTTAGGGCTGATTCACAGCAGATGCAACCCAGTATGTTTTTATTCTGCATCAAAAACGCATGGACAGTGTTTAGCATGGGTTAGTGGTTATGGATTCCAATGGCCCTAGTTCACACCACTGCAGTGTGTTCCAGTGCAGGTAACTAAAGTAGAACATGTTGCATTTTTTCTGCATGAAATGCATCTGGGACACAACAACTTTTATCAAGAACGCACTGGCATGCATATCTTCTCAATTGAGATGAAGAAAAAATGAGGGGAAAAATGCACCGGAATGCATCAAAAACGCCCATGTAGAAATGCATCAGGAACACAGAAACTGAGACATGAACTGGCCCTATGGGAAGGGTAGGTTACATGGTTTTCAATGGCATAGATCGCACCAGTGTGAAGAAGGAGTGGGAAGCGTCGCCATCTAAGTGCAGTTAGTCTAAAATCAGATGAAGCCAAAGATAAATAAAGGTTGCACTCACATTTGTTGAAAGTGTTAAAAACATGTATCCTGGTGGAAGGTATGCAGAGCTTGGATACTTGTTTTTAACACTTTCAACAAATGTGCGTGCAACCTTTATTTATCTTTGGCTTCATTTGATTTTAGATTAACTGCACTTAAATGGCGTTGCTTCCTATTCCTTCTTGTTCACACAAATCCTAAGGTTTCCAATCCTTTCTTGGGACAGCTGCAGCCTCAATCTTATGCTCCGTACACACGGTTGGATTTTCCGACGGAAAATGTTCGATGGGAGCTTGTTGTCGGAAATTCCGACCGCGTGTAGGCTCCATCGGACATTTTCCATCGGAATTTCCGTCGCGCAAAATTTGAGATCTGGATCTCAAATTTTCCGGCAACAAAATCCGTTTGCATAAATTCCGATCGTGTGTACACAATTCTGACGCACAAAGTTCCACGCATGCTCGGAATCAAGCAGAAGAGCCGCACTAGCTATTGAACTTCATTTTTCTCGGCTCGTCATACGTGT
Organism: Aquarana catesbeiana; assembly: GCF_042186555.1. NCBI lineage: Eukaryota > Metazoa > Chordata > Amphibia > Anura > Ranidae > Aquarana > Aquarana catesbeiana. The sequence goes on along the minus strand of NC_133327.1, from coordinate 53,557,595 downwards.
TGTACGTCACCGCGTTCTTGACGTTCAGAATTTAAGACCAACTTTGTGTGACCGTGTGTATGCAAGACAAGTTTGAGCCAACATCCGTCGGAAAAAATCCATGGATTTTGTTGTCGGAATGTGCGATCGTGTGTACGAGGCATTAGTGTTTTTATTAAATTGTCTCCTAACATTGTTGTTTTTTAATTTTCCACCAATAAACAAGTCCATTCCTCAACCCCCCCCCCCCCCCCGCTCTAATTTGCACCATAATTTACTTGTTTTTTGCACAGATCACACCAGTGATTGCAGTTCCTGTGCGTTCCGGTTCCAGGTAAAAAACATTTTTCCTGCACAGAACTGTACTGGAACATGGTAGAATGCATGAAAAACACACTGGAACGCATCAAAAATGCACCGGACCCTAGTACAGTGAAAGAAAAACAGAAAAAATAATCTGGAACGCATCCAGAAACGCATCAAAAGTGCTTAAAAAATGCACCAGAACACATAAAAAAAGCACATGTAGAAACACATCAGGAAAGGATCTGGAGTGCATTTTTGTGGTGTGAACCAGCCCTGAATATGACTTTCACCAAACATGTGCTGAATCAATCGCTGTAATTTAAAACACATATACCTGGCAGACTGGCCTGCAGTGAATATTTGGAGAATATCAGATTCACTGCTTTATAAGTTTACCCAGGGAGTCCAACAGCTCGTGTGTCAGTGGTAGCAGAGTGTAATGGCTAGTTGTGCACATGTTTTTTGCAAATCTTAAACCCTGGTATTGTATTGCAATAAGCTACACAACACTTCCACCATTTTTTATGGAAAAAAAAAGAGGGAGATGTTCTGTAGTCCTAACACATGCCCTGTCATAGGGTGCCAATGCTGCTCCTCCATAGATTTAGTACAGACACCCTAGAAAAAGAAATGTGTTACTGGCAGGATCACCAGGTGTAAATAGTAGGAAAACGTCTGAAAAAAATAAAACCAATGCAGCTGCCATATCTAAGGACCGGTCAGCAGCAATACAGTGTATTAGATTTTTTTTTCTTGTGCTTAGACACTTAAAGTGATTGTAAAGTCTTTTTTTTTTCTATTAGCTATTAGACTTGCACAGAGCAGCCTGGATCCTCCTCTTCTCGGGTCCCTCTTCAGCTCTCCTGGCCCCTCCCTCCTGACGAGTGCCCCCACAGCTAGCAGCTTGCTATGGGGGCACCCGAGCCTGTGTGTGTGCTATGAGGGCACACAGGATTTTTATCTTAATGCATAAAATGCATTGCGATAAAAAACCTTCTGACTTTACAACCCCTTTAACTGAATTTTTTTGTGCTATAAACAAACAAAGAGCGACAATTTAAGGGAAAAAAATAGTTTTTTTACTTTTTGCTCCAAAAAAAAGTAAAAAAAATGTATTCATCAGTTTAAGCCAATATATATTCTTCTACATATTTTTTGGTAAAAAAAAATCGCAATAGGCGTATATTGATTGGTTTGCGCAAAAGTTATCACGTCTGCAAACTATGGGATGGATTTAGGGACTTTTATTTTTTGTAATTATTTTTACTAGTAATGGCGACAATCTGCGATTTTTAGTGGGACTGCGACATTGCCCAATCTGACCCCAAATTACACTTTTTGGGGACCAGTGAAATTATTACATTGATCGGTGCTATAAAAATGCACTGATCAATGTAAAAATGACACTGGCAGGGAAGGGGTTAATACTACAGGGGCGATCAAGGGGTTAACTGTGTTCCCTGGGTGTGTTCTAACTGTAGGGGGGATGGGCTCACTGGGACATGACAGATCACTGTTCCCGATCACTGGGAAAAGTAGATCGCTGTCATGTCATCTGGCAGAACGGGGAATCGCCTTGTTTACATAGACATTTCCCCGTTCTGCCTCTCCTCACCACAATCGCGGGTCGCCGGCAGACATCGAGTCCGCCCGACCCGCGGGCATGCGCTGGAGAACACCGCAAACGTCCCGATCTCAGTGTCACAGACACACCATTTTGGTAGCAGCCCAAACCCCACCGCCACCTTTCTGCCAAGTTGGGCCGAATTCACTGGGAGCGAACTTCCCCTACACACCCCCACCATCACTCACAGACCCTGAACCGAGCAAGTCAGTCCAGCTCAGTTTTCTCCCTCTAAGAGCCACCATTGGTGTACGGAACACCCCTAGAAAGGTCATTTACTGCTTGTGTAATTGCCTCTCTGATTTTTCCAAGAAGTCTGAACTAAGATACAAATCAATCAGATTTTAGGCATCCTCTGCAACAAAAATATCATTTTTGGTGAGACACTTTAGTCCCAAAGGGTTAATAACTTCTAAAGGGATGTAGACCCTGCCACTTTTCTCATTAGCAGGTGCATCAGCTAATAATAATAATGACCATCTTTTTCTTCGGATCAGAAACAGGTAAGTTTATTAAAATCCATGCAATGTACATAGATTACCCAGAGAGAGGGGATTCCTTCTTTTTTTTTTTTTTTGTTTACAACAAAAGTGGAGATACTCTTTAAGCACTATAATGCAACGTACACACGGTCGGACTTTTCGACCGGACTGGTCCGACGGGCCGAGTCCGGCAGACAATCCGATCGTGTGTGGGCTTCATCAGACCTTCAGCAGACTTTTCCATTCGAAAATCTGACGGACTTTAGATTTGGAACATGCTTCAAATCTTTACGTCATAACTCCGCCGGACCCAGAAATCCGCTCGTCTGTATGCTAGTCCGACGGACAAAAACCCACGCTAGGGCAGCTATTGGCTACTGGCTATCAACTTCCTTATTTTAGTCCGGTGTACGTCATCACGTACGAATCTGTCAGACTTTGGTGTGATTGTGTGTAGGCAAGTCCGTTCGTTAAAACGTCCATCGGAAGTCCGTCAAAAGTCCGTTGAAAGTCCGTCGGAAAGTCCGTCGGACCAGTCCGGTCGAAAAGTCCGCCCGTGTGTACGCGGCTTTACAGGAAAGACCATTCTCCTAGTCCAGAGCATTGACACTCCTAAAATAAACAGACTTATCAAATAAATACTCCTTTAAGTGACCACCATCATGAAATCCCGGTCACTCTATATGCTTATGACAGTATTAAGAATGCCAGTTTTATTTTTACGTGCCTTTATTTATATTTTTCTTTGCATACATATGCAGACCAACCTGTTCAGCAATGACGGCTGTCGGGACAAACTTTATCACTGTTGGGAGTGTGTGAGTAAGGCCCCATACACACTGTACAATTTTCTGCAGATTTTTCTCTTCGGATTTACCAAAACCATATAATATGAGGTCAAACCTTAAGAGTTTCAATTTATATGTGATCAGGCAGGTCCTTGCTCTACATGGTTTTGGTAAATCTGAAGACGAAAATCTGCAGAAAATCTAATAGTGTGTATGGGGTCTAACAGTAGCAAAAGATAAATCGATGAAAGGAGCCATCAGAGTGAGAAGGGACCATTGTTAACCCTCTGACAGTGTTATAGTTTGTCCCATTCCCTGCCGCTGTCACTTTTGCTAAAAAGCTTGGCTGGCATTTTAATGTTCAGGAAAAATATAACATACTGTATATTATATAGCAAATACTTTCATTGCATGCATTAAAGCAGAACTATAGGCTAAACTTTTTTTTTTCATTTTAGATAGAGTAAAAGAGGTTCTTAACTCATCAGTTTATTTTTCGCCATCTGTGTCCCATTGGGGAGATTTCCCTTCACTTCCTGTCCCATAGCCAAAACAGAAAGTTAGAGGAAATCCCTGCAAATTAAGGGATTTTCTTGGGGCCCTCAGGTCACCAGAACTAGTGTCCCCATTGGAAGATTTTCCCTCAATTACTTTTTTGGAGACAACCCAAACTTTTAGATTTTTTTTTTACTTTCACTTTCAATGATAATGGTAAACAGGACAAATACGGAGAATCTCTTTACCGGGGATACAGACAGCAATAAAAACTGAAAAAAAGGTGTTGTAATCCCTCTCCACTCTATCCAAAACTAAAAAAAAAAGTTTTGCCTTTAGTTATACTTTAACTGTATACAGTTGTCTGAACGCAATATTGTTTGAATATATTGGTTCTCTAAAGCGGAGTTAAAGTGTATCTGAACATCACAAAACAAAAGCACAATTTAATTCATTTTTAATATTCAATGCAAACTCCCCCCATCCATAGGGATCGGGAGCTTTCCAATCATGTAACTGCCCTGACAGTCAATCATGGTGGTCACATGATCATAAACCCCACCCTGCCTTCCGACATCCTACACCCCTTAAAGGGCTGGGAGGCCACCAGCTCCAAGGAGTTAAAGACTTTTTTAAACTTAAAGCCTAAAAAAAATAATTTAGCTTTATTTTGATCTTTTGTTTTATCTGTTTAAGTGAAAAAAAAAAAGAAATCGGCTATCTTTTCAGAAATTTAGAGCTATCCTCTGAACACTTCCTGTGCTATCTCAAGATTCTACTTAGCCCTCCTAGTTCTTAACATAGGACTACAAATCAATTAGTGCCTGTAATTTGGAAATGAAGACATTGGATAAAGTGGTTTAGCAAAAGACAATTGCTCAGGGCTGACACCACTCAGTGTACAAAATTGTTGTGAGTTGCTATTCCACAAGGGAAAATTCAGAGCTGGGTGTATTTCTGGCAGATGAAGAGGTTAATTCTATACTTACTTGTACTTTGCTTTTTAACCACTTCAGCCCCAGAGAGATTTACCCCCTTCCTGACCGATACGGCACTGCGTCGCTTTAACTTACAATTGCGTGGTCGTGCGACGCTGTACCCAAACAAAATTGATGTCCTTTTTTTTCCCCATAAATAGAGCTTTCTTTTGGTGCTATTTGATCACCTCTGCGGGTTTTTTTTTACGCTATAAAGAAAAAAAGAGCGACAATTTGGAAAAAAACACACAAATTTTTCAATTTTGCTATAATAAATATCCCTAAATTAAAAAAAAAATAAATAAAATGTTTTCCTCAGTTTAGGCCGATATGTAATCCTCTACATATTTTTGGTAAAAAAAATTGCAATAAGCAAATATTGATTGGTTTGCTCAAAAGTTATAGCGTCTACAAAATAGGGGATAGATTTATGGCATTTTACTTTTTTACTAGTAATAGCGGCGATCTGCAATTTTTATTGGGACTGCGGCGGACAAATCAGACACTTTTTTGGGACCACTGACATTTATACAGCGATCAGAGCTATAAATAGCCACTGATTACTGTATAAATGTCACTGGCAAGGAAGGGTTTAACACTAGGGGGCAATCAAGGGGTTAAATGTGTTCCCTCAGTGTGTTCTAACTATGGGGGGGGATTGGGAGTGCCTGGGGGAGGAGACTGATCGGTGTTCCTATATACTAGGAACACACGATCTGTCTCCTCTCCCCTGTCAGAACGTGGATTTGTGTGTTTACACACACAGATCCTTGTTCTGGCTTTGTCAGGAGTGATCGCAAGTGTGCGACAGACATCCCGGCCGCCGGGCACGCGCATCGGCTCCTCAGTACCGCGGTTGGCGCGCACGCCTCCTATACCCCTTAAAGTGGCCACCGTACAGCTACAGCGATTCGTGCAGGAGAGCCATTCTGCCACCGTCAGGCTGCAACGCCCTAGCAAGAGGCACCACTAACCTAACACTGCCATGAAGACCAAGGAACTCTCGAAACAAGTAAGGGACAATGTTGTTGAGAAGTACAAGTCAGGGTTAGGTTATAAAAAAATATCCAAATCTTTGATAATCCCTAGGAGCACCATCAAATCTATCATAACCAAATGGAAAGAAAATGGCACAACAGCAAACCTGCCAGGAGACGGCCGCACACCAAAACTCATGGACCGGGCAAGGAGGGCATTAATCAGAGAGGCAGCACAGAGACCTAAGGTAACCCTGGAGGAGCTGCAGATTTCCACAGCAGAGACTGGAGTATCTGTACATAGGACAACAATAAGCTGTACGCTCCATAGAGTTGGGCTTTATGGCAGAGTGACCAGAAGAAAGCCATTACTTTCAGCAAAAAACAAAATGGCACGTGAGTTTGCGAAAAGGCATGTGGGAGACTCCCAAAATGTATGGAGGAAGGTGCTCTGGTCTGATGAGACTAAAATTGAACTTTTTGGCCACTTTTGATTATTCATATTCGTATCCCATAGACTTTAACAGTGTTTGTGTGTTCTGCCGTATTTTTTGCCTGTTCGCATGTTCTGCTGCGAACCGAACCAGAGGGTGTTCGGCTCATCCCTATTCATAAGCGCAAACCATCCAACTTGAAGGAGCTGGAACAGTTTTTCAAGGAGGAATGGGCAAATATCCCAGTGGTAAGATGTGGATGGCTCATAGAGACTTATCCAAAGCGACTTGGAGCTGTGATAGCCACAAAAGGTGGCTCTACAAAGTATTGACTTTAGGGGGGTGAATAGTTATGCACATTGACTTTTTCTGTTATTTTGTCCTATTTGTTGTTTGCTTCACAATAAAAAAAAACATCTTCAAAGTTGTAGGCATGTTCTGTAAATTAAATGATGCAAATCCTCAAACACTTCATGTTAATTCCAGGTTGTGAGGCAACAAAACACGAAAAATGCCAAGGGGGGTGAATACTCTTGCAAGGCACTGTATCTTATGTTGGTGAAACAGGACAGAAGTTGCAAGAGAGGATGAATTTGCACAGACATACCATCTAGGAACATAAAGAAGACCGTTTCTGCACACCTGTGGGACATCATTTCTCACACCCAGACCACACTATAGAAGACCTCAATGTTTTAGTTCTTTTAAAAAAAATCAGAACTATCCAGGAAAGGAAAACTTTTAAACTAAGAATGACACTTCTATTTGACACACAAATAACAGCCTAAATTTAGATATGGGTTTCCTCACCCATTATCCTACAGTTTTAAGACCCCCTCTGTGATTATCATCCCCCCCCCCCCCCATGCTAGTTTTATTACCATTGCCATGTACATTTGCTTGTGTGTGTTTGAGCTTAACCATGATTAAGTCAATATGACGAAACATGTCGGGGCGTGGCTGTACGGCAATCACGTGTAACGTTTGACGCTGCACACTGCACTAGGAAGTGGATGCTCATATCCAGCCTGAGGAGCGGGTGAGAGTTGATCTGTATCTGCATACCTCCGGTCCGCCGTGACCACCATATATCGCTGTTTGAAGGAATGCTGTGTTTCTACTTTTGGCTTTTTATACTTTTGCTTAATGTGAGTTTAATGAGTGAAGATGTTGTAGTGTTTTAAATAAAACTGGTTCTACGTTATCACACTATCTGGAGCACTTTATTAGTATTTTCATGTGGAGAGAATCCGATTGATGCTCACGGCTGGAATCTGGAGTTCACTTAACCCCTTGTGTGTGTGGTTAAATGCGCTATTGCCAAACACGAGAGTGTAAGGCATTTGGAGCTGGTAAGTGCGCTATCTGAAGGGAGCGGAATCACTGTCACATAGTGGTGTCATGGCAGTTTTAAGAAGACATCATACAGTGTTTTATAAATTTAAAACTTTGGTCGTTTTACTTTTACTTATAGACCATTTGTCTTTTTATTTGTTCACATTCATCATAGGGTGATTTACATCTTCTGTTGCATATTTAGCTATTGATATTTTCACTTTATTATTTTCAGCGCCACTATTTTTATGTCACTTATGGTTAGAGGTTTAAATATTATTCACTATACTGTATTTTTAAAGTGGCAGCTACACTGTACAAGGTATACAATAATTTTTTTTGTCACACAGGCGCAGTGGTGGTGCTTCAAGTGTGGGCCTAGTGTACTTGTTGACCATTAGTGTTTTAAGTTGGTAATAGGAATGAGAGCAACAGGAGAGACCAAAGACTTTTTATTGATATAAAAAAAAAGAAAAGAAAATAATTTTTCTAAGAATTTTATTTTAACTAGAAAATAGTTTATTTGAACCTAAAGGGTCAGCTCACCAAATTACTATTTCACTTCTGGGTACATGATAGCAGGTTGGATTATTCAATGACTTGATACATCTTTTGAGGATTCTAGCAGCTAGAGTCTCTGTTACAGTTCTGGGCTCTGCCCTCCGTTTATTATGTAGTCTTGTGCCTTCAAAGGGAAGTATGAACCTTGTCATAATGTTGTTAAGAAGGATATACCAAGTTAGTTGATGATCCAACATCCCAATATCTACCCAACTATAAAATATCTGCTTTGATTGGCCTGAATAAAACACAAATGTAGAAATAAAATGCTTGGCTCTTCATCATATCCTCATCAAAGCTGAAGGTCAAATTAAAAACAGGAAGGAGTGTTATCTACTGGGACTCCAAGGACCTGGACTTCACAGAGCTGGAGATAGGTCTGCTTCCCAGGCAGGACGATGTTCACATATCGGCCAACCATGCCATTACACTGGAAGGATTGAGTTGCGCCATTCGGTATGTAGGTGATTTCTGAGCAGCTGTATAAAAATAGTGAAATATTAAACATAAGTGACAAGACATACAGTAACACAGTTAGTACAGTAAGTCTAATATGCCCAATTCACAAGGGAGCATGAGTGTTGTTGATTGGAATACTTTGTAGGAGCCATGCTGGACTGCTGTAGACTCCAACTAATGCATATTGTCTGAAAGCAGCAGTCCAGCTCTCCAGCCTGCGCCGACATAAGACAACTTAGTACAATGTTAGACAGGAGCACACAAAAAATGCTTTATTCTTTACTTATAATTTAGCCTGAAAGCATAACAAGTAAAAAATAAAGTTAAAACAAAAACTTAGTGACCTTGGATTGTTGTTTCCGTTGTTTTGCAAGGAGTTTCCAACCAGAATGACGGCTCCGTTCAGTCTCTCTCCGCAGCAATCCCCTCTGTTGGTGATGACGATTTGGGAAATTTTATGCGGCTTCAATAGGTCCACCCTCCACCAAGGGGACACATCAGGGTTTGTACAGGAGCACGAACCATGGTAAAAGTTGGTGTCCATGTTCCCATCAATAGCATTAATGGCGTTAGTGATCCCGCTGTACGTTGATGATTGTGTTGCTCGACCTCGAAGGGCAAGATTCGGATCTGCATGTATGAAATGTAACCATGAAATAAATGTGGTAATGATAGACCCCCTTCTACAAAGTTCAAAGATATAGATAAAGGTCACATTTATCATATCCAGAAATGTTTTTTCATTATTTGCACCCCAAACAATTATGACAAGGCATTTGGAGCTTCACCCTGGGGTTCAGTTAAAGCGACCCTAGAAAATAAAATGTCAGTCATTATAATATTTTATGTCACTCTGTATTTGCCCGCCGGTCTTTCAAACGCAATTGTTTTAGAAAAAATAGACTTTAACCACTTGCCAACTGGGTCATAGCTAAAAGATGGCTACAGCACGGTCAGATAAGTCTGGGAGGGAATCATATGGCACGCACCTGGGAATGTCCATGACTGTCTGGTCTTCCAGACCCAGCGCATTACGGATCGGGGGGGGGGAAAGCCAATGACAGCGGCCCTTTACCACGTCATCGCTCCAACCAATGATGGAGCGATCAGTTGTCAACAAACCGAAGCATATCCGGTTCAGCTCCACCCCTCTCCTTGCCCCGATCGGTACAGTGTGTGAGGAGAGGAGGGAGGCAGTGCAACAGCGCTATGGGCTGGATCTGAATTTCCCACAGCGCTTATCTGTGCCCATCCATGGCTCAGTCATCCATCCTCATTCATGCTCATCCATCCTCATTCATGCTCATCCATCCCCATCCATGGCTCATCCATCCATCCTCATTCATGCTCATTCATGATCATCCATGGCTCATCCATCCCCATCCATGACTCATTCATGATCATCCATGGCTCATCCATCTGCATCCATGGCTCATTCATGCTCATCCATGGCTCATCCGTGCCACATCAGTGATCATCCATGCCACATCAGTGCTCATCCGTGCCACATCCATGCAACATCAGTTCTCCTCCGTGCCACATCCATACCACATCAGTGCTTATTTATGCCACATCGATGCCACATTAGTACTCATCTGTGCCACGTACATGCCACATTAGTGATTATCTGTGCCACATCAGTGCTCATCTGTGCCACATCCATGCCACATCAGTGCTCCTCTGTGCCACATCCATGCCACATCAGTGCTCAGACGTGCCACATCCATGTTACATCAGTGCTCATCCGTGCCACATCAGTGCTCATTCGTGCCACATCCATACCACATCAGTGCTCATTCATGTCACATCAGTATTCATCCGTGCCACATCCATGCCACATCAGTGCTCATCTGTGCCACATCCATGCCCCATCAGTGCTCATCCGTGCCACATCCATGCCACATTAGGGCTCTTCCGTGCCACATCAATGCCACATCAGTGCTCATCTGTGCCACATTCATGCCACATCAGTGCTCATCCATGCCATATCAGTTCTCATCCGTGCCACATCCATGCCACATAAGTGCTCATCCATGCCACTACAGTGCCCATCAGTGCCACTACAGTGCCTCACAAAAGTGTAATAGGCAGTCAAATTAGATTTGAAATGTATGCCCCTAAAACACCTGATGGTGTTCCCTGCATGTTGGGCCTCTGTATGTGGCCAGGCTGTATAAAAGTCTCACACATGTGGTATCGCCATACTCAGGACGAGTAGCAGACTATATTTTGGGGTGTAATTTTTGCTATGTACATGCTATGTGTTAGAAATATCTTATAAATTGACAACTTTGTGTAAAAAAAATAGGTTTTCATTTTCTTTACACATTTTCCAAAAACTTGTGGAAAAAAATGACACATTCAAAAGACTCATTATGCCTCCTAGAATAAAGGTTGGGGTGTTTTTTCAAAACGGGGTAATTTTTATTGTCCTAGTGCTCCAGGGCCTTCAAGAGTGTAAAAGGTAGTCAAGAAATTATATGTGTAATTTATGCTCCCAGAGCACCGGATGGTGCTGCCTGCATGTTGGGCATCTCTATGTGGCCAGGCTGTGTAAAAAGTCTCACACATGTGGTATCGCCATACTCAGGAGGAGTAGCAGAATGTATTTTGGGGTGTAGCTGCAAGTATGCATATGCTGTGTGTGAGAAATAACTTGTTAGTATGACAATTTTGTGAAAAACAAAATAAAAAAAATCTTCATTTTGCAAAGAATTGTGGGAAAAAAAATCAAAACTTTAAAAACTCACCATGCCTCTTACTAAATACCTTGGAATGTCTACTTTCCAAAAAGGGGTAATTTGGGGGGTATATTTACTGTTCTGATATTTCAGGGCCTCAAGAAATGAGGTCGTCAGTATATCAGGTCTGATCAATTTTCAGTGACTGGCACCATAGCTTGTGGATGCTATAATTTCACAAAGACCAAATAATATACACTGATTTGGGATATTGTAACCAAAGATATGTAGTAGTATACATTTTGGCCAAAATTTATGAATCAAAATTACTAATTTGCAAAATTTTATAACAGAAAGGATTCAAGATAGTTGGTCTTTTTTTCATTTATAGTGCAAAAAATAAAAAACTTACTGATAATAAATACCACCAAAAGAAAGCTCTATTTATGTGAAAAAAGGGTACAGTTTTGCATGAGTAATTGTCATTCAAAATGTGAGAGCACTGAAAGCTGAAAATTGGTCTGGTTAGGAAGGGGGTTTAACCTTCCTGGTGATCTGATTATGTCTGATATTTGAATGTCAAAGCAATACATTGTTTTCCATGGAAATTTGTTGTTTTATATTACGGGCCTGTAATTCTAATGCCATGTACACACGGTCGGACTTTTCGACCAGACTGGTCCGACAGACTTTCCAGAGGACCTTCAATGGACTTTTTACGGACTTCCGACTGACTTTTTAACGAACAGACTTGCCTACACACGATCACACCAAAGTCCGACGGATTCGTACGTGATGACGTACACCGGACTAAAATAAGGAAGTTGATAGCCAGTAGCCAATAGCTGCCCTAGCGTCGGTTTTTGTCCGTCAGACTAGGATACAGACGAGCGGATTTCTGGGTCCGGCGGAGTTACGACGTAAAGATTTGAAGCATGTTCCAAATCTAAAGTCCGTCAGATTTGCGACTGGAAAAGTCCGCTGAAGGTCCGGTGAAGCCCACACACGATCGGATTGTCCGCCGGATTTGGTCCGTCGGCGTCCGTCGGACCAGTCCGGTCGAAAAGTCCGACCTTGTGTACGCTGCATTAGGAATAACTATAAATAATTATAACAAATAAAAATATAATAATAATACATTTTATTCAATAATGTCATCAAATCAAAAACACTTAAATTTGTCCAAACAAGGCTGCAATCTTACTAGTCACTGTTATATTAGACACTGCATATTGGTTTTGTAAACATCCTGGGTATGAAAAATTTTGAAACATGGGACTGCATAAAGTCCGATGTCACAATCAGGAGGACAATGGAAAGTGTCCCTCTATGACAAAAGCGATTTTAGACCAGCTAGAAAACAGCGATAGCGGACTGGAATCACTTGCAGAATTTAGCGATAGTGATTTGTGGGGAAATTCGTCATCAGACACTGAAAGTGCCGACAGCGACGATTCTGCGACTGAGCTCAGTGCTGCGTGATCTGTACCACAGTCAATAGAGCACCAAGTTCACACATTACTAAACTCAGTCGCAGAATTGTCGCTGTCGTCACTTTCGGTGTCTGATGACGAATTTCCCCACAAATTACTATCGCTCAATTCTGCAAGTGATTCTAATTCACTATCACTAGTTTTTTAACTAGTCTAAAACTGCTTTTGACGTAGAGGGATGCTTTTTGGATGCCATGGACGTTCTCAAGTTTCCAGACAGAAAGAATGGCCGAAAGAATGGTAAAAGCGCAGGTAGGGCACTGGACAAAGAAATCACTAGGGATAAAACTAAGGTGAATATGTTTGATACAGTAATGTAATCCTAACACATTAAAATGTATTGTGTGTGTTACTTTTTTTTGTACTTTTTTTGAATTTGCCGCCAGGCTCCGCTCCTATGCCTTTGCGACGCTTGCAACTGAACTGAGCCTGGAACAATGATACATCAGGCGGAGGATCCGGCGGAGGACATCGCAGGATCCTAGGGACAAGGTAAGTACCTGTACATGCATACTGTGGTGTAATCCTGAGTGTGGTTCTGGGTTACCGCTTTTGGTACTGAAAATTAACCTCGAGCCACACTCGGGATTACCGCCAGGGAGGTTAAGCGCGCAGTGGGCAAGTGGCTAATGAATTAAAAAAAACAAAAAACACTAAAGTTAGCCCAATTTTTTGTATAATATGAAAGATGATGTTACGCCGTTAAATAGATACCTAACATCTCACGCTTTAAAATTGCGCATGCTCGTGGAACTGCGACAAACTACGGTATTTCAAATTTTTACAGGTTACCTCTTTAGAGTTACAGAGGCAGTCTAGTGCTAAAATTATTGCTCTTATCCTAATGATCACAGCGATAGCTCACATGTGTGGTTTGAACACCGTTTACATATGCGGGTGCGACTTACTTATGCGCTTGCTTCTGGGCGCGAGGGAAGGGGCACTTTACATTTTTTTCTTTTTTTTTCTCTTATTTATTTTACCTTTTATTTATTTTTTTTACACTGTCCCTTAATTTTTTTTTTTTTTTTAACCACTTCAGGCCCGGAAGGATTTACCCCCTTCCTGACCAAGCCATTTTTTGCGATACAGCACTATGTCGCTTTAACTGACAATTGCGCGGTCGTGTAACGTTGTACCCAAACAAAATGTATGTCCTTTTTTTCCCACAAATAGAGATTTCTTTTGGTGGTATTTGATTACCTCTGCGTTTTTTACTTTTGTGCGCTATAAACAAAACAAGAGCGACAATTTTGATTTCGAAAGAAAAACACAATATTTTTTACTTTTTGCTATAATAAATATCCCAAGTTTAAAAAAAATTTCTTCATGAGTTTAGGCCGATATACATTCTTCTACATATTTTTGGTAAAAAAAAAGCACAATAAGCGTATATTGATTGGTTTGCGCAAAAGTTAGTTATAGCGACTAAAAAATAGGGGATAGATTTATGGTATTTTTATTTATTTATTTATTTTTTACTAGTAATGGTGGCGATCTGCAATTTTTATTGGACTGTGACATTGCGGCAGACAGATCGGACACTTTTGACACATTTTTGGGACCATTCACATTTATACAGCGATCAGTGCTATAAATATGCACTGATTACTATGTAAATATCACTGGTAGGGAAGGGGTTAACACTAGGGGCGATCAAGGGGTTAAATGTGTTCCCTCAGTGAGGGGGATGGGACTGACTTGGGGAGGAGACCGATCGGTGTTCCTATATACTAGCAATACTAGGAACACACGAGCTGTCTCCTCACCCCTGACAGAATGTGGATTTGTGTGTTTAAACACACAAATCCCAGTTCTCGCTCTGTCAGGAGCGATCGTGGGTGCCTGGTGGCCATCGCGGCCGCTGGGCACGTGCATCGGCTCCTTAGAGACGCGGCGCCCCCTATACTCCTTAAAGCGCCCACCATACAGCTACAGCGATTTGCGCAGGAGTGCCATTCTGCCGCCATCAATCGACGGTGGGCAGTCGGCAAGCGGTTAATCACTTTTATTCCTATTACAAGGAATGTAAACATCCCTTGTAATAGAAATTCACATGTCAGGTCCTCTTTATTGAGAGATCTGAGGTTATAAAGACCCCAGATCTCTCATTTACCTTTAAAAGCAAAAAAAAAAAAAAAAAAGAAATTTTGCCTTTAAGGGGAAAAAAATCCATTGTTTATGCCGGAGAGGCGGAAGTGATGCCAGACGTCGCTCTGGTCCTCCAAGGGCATAGAGCTGAGTGGGGGCTCTTGCCATCTAGTCATCTGCCTGGGTTACTGTCAGCTCCAGTAAGCTCAGGAAGTGTTGGGAGGGGGGGGGCACCTCTGCCACAGCCTATAAATGTTATCACATGGCAAATCCGCTGCCGGAATCACTTTTATCTGAAAGTCGACCGCCTGACTGAAAAAAGATACCAGGGTTATGGCAGCTAGCTGCTGCCATACCCCGGGTATTTAACGTCAAAGCATGATGTATATTTACAGTTAGGCGGTCGGCAAGTGGTTAATGGTACCCTGAAAATAAATGAGCATTTAACATTTGCATTGCGACAAACCTTATTGCATGGGTAGTTTTGAAATTTCCCTAAGTTCAGTTTTAACATGCGCTGGGTATCAACTAACTCAGGGTGTTTCAACCAGGGATGCATGCAGGGCTTTTTTTCTCAGAGAAAAGGTGCAGGAACTCAACCATGCCTGCCACACACACATACCTGCCAAATGGCATCAAATAGTAGCTCTTCCCTCTGCAAACAACCCATCCCTCCACTGCTCTCATCTTCCCCCCTCCTTAAAAGCTCCATCATCTGTCATATGTCTTACCTTTGTTGCAATATTAAGCTGAAGCACCTATCCGGCTGTAGTACCTCCCAACCTCCCAGCATACTATACTATACTACAGTCACTTGCAAGGGAGATCATGCAGTAGGAGCATCAACAATTGGTCACCAGGGAAAAAATGGAGACCACCTAGGATGCACCTGTTCTGTATCTCCCTTGTCCCTGTCAGGCAATCAGTGGGATCTGCGCAGGAGATCTGACCTGTGGGAGCTACTGGGAGATAAGCTATCACTTGTAAACGCAGAAGCTGGACTTCAGTCCAAGTGATAGTGGTGAGCAGGGAGCAGAAGACCTGAGCCAGAGGTGGTGGAACTGAGTTCCCCCTAGTTCCTGCTGAAAAAAAGCCCTGGATGCGTGTAACCCTAGGGTTCCTTCAGAGGTTGCAATTTCTGCCTCTCAGATAAGTTCCCACTGACACTATTGATCTTTTTAGCTATCTGTAATGGGGTAATTCTTCCCAATGACCACAAGGGTAAAGAGCATTCTTCCCATTGACCATCACACTAATATATCTTGAGTTGTAGATATAGTCATTTTTATCAAAGGTTCCCTGAGAAGTGGAAAGCTATTTCAGCGGCTCCTCTGTGTTGAAAAGGCTGGAAAAGGCTGAATTAAAGCGGTTGTAAACCCCGCTTGGTGATTTTTACCTACAGGTAAGCCTATAGTAAGGCTTACCTGTGGGTAAAATGAATATCTCCTAAACGTGCACCGTGTAGGAAATATTTATCTTACATGCAGCCGCTGACATCAACGGTGCATGCGCTCTGAAGGTCCGGCGTATCACTCATAGCACCAGAGCCCACAAACCTGGAAGAAACACCGGGGGAACATATAAGCCCCCTCAGCGGTGACCAGGCAGAGTTGAGTTGAAGATCTAATCAGCATTTTAACGGCTACAAACAGGTTAAAAAAAAACAGTTACAGGTTTGATGAATTATTAAAAATATTTAATTATGAACCCAATAAAATATTTTAGTAGTTGTGGCATAGCTGTTTTTAAATTGTATGTCCATCCTAAACTTTTTTTTATTTGTTGGATTAGAACTCGTTACAGAGATTTCCCTTCACCTGACGTGGTCACAGTGACAATAATTTCAGACATAAAAAATAGACGGTCAGTGAGTCTCCTCCACAAAGGTCTCTCTGTGTCTGTTCTCAGAATTCCCCCTGCTATTGGAGAAGGAGGTAGATAGGGTCCGTGATGCCCTATCTAAAAAAAAGAAAAAGAAAAGCTGAACAGAAGTCAGGGCCAATCCATACCAGTGGCAGCTAGTGCTATATTTTTTGGGGGGGCTCTGCGCCCCGAGCCCACCCTTTTTTGAAGCCAATTAGAGCCTCTGGGTCTAATCACGTGCTTCTAAGGAAAAAAAAACCCCATTGGAATCCATGCGTCCAGCACCCTGCATTTAGATTAGGGGCCAGGCACATGGATTAGGGGGGCGGTACCCCTGCGCCCCTATGGACCGGTGCTCAATCCACACATATCCAATAAAGTGTTAAAAGAAGACCCCCACCACTTTTACACACCACAATACACAACACCCAGCACAAAGAAACACCATTTACTGGACTTAAATTATCTTTATGGCTGAACAAAGTTGGAAGACAAATAACTGATATTTTATTTATTACAGGTACTTATATAGCGCCGTCAATTTTAGAAGCCCTGTGTAGGACAAAAGTAAAGAAAACCCATGAAAATACAGAAACATGGCCGCTTAAATATATATATATTACATTCACTTCAGTCCCTCCCCCCAAGGAGCTTACAATTTAAGGTCTAACTCACATTCCATTCATACATACACCTACCATACAAGCCCCACTCACTACAGGCTGCCTGCAGAATGCTGGAGGGAGCGGAGACCAACTTTAGAGATCCCATGGGGGTTCACCAATCTATCAAACCACTTTGTTCATCAAATTGCTCAGGTGGTTCAGATAAAAATGATAAGCCAGCAAAAACATGTCTTTAATAAACCATTTAAGTAAATAAAAGAATAGAACTTACTGGTAGGAGGTAAAGGGAAGAGAGGGTACTGAGCACAAGCTGCAGACAGGATCCCAACAAGAATTGCCAGGTGCAGAAATGCCATTGTTATGGGTTCCACCTAGTGAAAACCATGAGAACATTAATTTCACACAGATGTTAAAGTGATTGTAAAGGATCATTTTTTATTATTTTTAAATAACAAACATATCCCACTTACAGCTCGTTTTGCACAGAGTGGCCCGAACATCCTCTTCTGGGGTCCCTCGGCGGCTCTCGCGGCTCCTCCCCGCATCAGATAACCCCCTAGGAGAAGCACTCTCCCGAGGGGGTTACCTTACGGGTGCCCTCCCGAGACCAACATTTGCATCCATAGACACAAATTCTAGACTCGGCCCTGTCCCCCGCGTCATTGGATTAGATTGACAGCAGCGGGAGACAATGGCTGTGCTGCTATCAATCTATCCAATCAAGTGTCGGGACCCCGTAGAGAGAGAGACAGTGCGTTCCCGCCGAGGAGATGAAGGGACTCAGGTAAGTAAAACAGGGGGGCTGGGGAGCCGGTGACTGCCAGGTGTTTTTTCACCTTAATGCATAGGATGCATTAAAGTTAAAAAACACAAGGGTTTACAACCCCTTTAATGAGTCTGGCAAGGTAATACGATTTAGACTTTCAACAGACTTTAAGGAAAGGGCTGTATGCTGTTCTCATCAGTATCTCTAAAATCATTGTGTAGTTAATGTAGATTCCTATACATGTGAATCATAATGTCTCTTCGTTTTTATGACAACACAAACCTACCTTCATAAAAGGTAATTATTTCACCTCATATACAGTAACATGAAATATGGAAAACTAGAAAACATGGTTGCGCCCCCTGACCCCATAGACCATTTGTACCCTCTAAAGCTTCTGCAGCTATTCCTTTGCCTTTACAGCTTTACCTATTGTACTTAAAACCCAGTTGAGCTTCTGGATCAAGATTAGCCAAAGGGACCCATCATACCACTGGCTCAACGACATGCAGTGCAGAGAAGAATAATACCTGTTCTGTGTTGAATATATTGAGAACAGTGCTATCCATCTGCATGGAGATGTCAGGACAGATCTGCATTCTCTAATGTTTCTTTTATCTTGCTTTTAATCCAACAGCTATATGCAGGGAGGACCATCTTTGCAGACACGACTGTTATAGATTTTGTGTAGCAAAGCCCTAAAATATAATTTCTTACCTGTTATGTCTGTGTGGCTGTTTTTTGGTGCTCTGCAAGAATGACCAGTAGAATCAGGAAGCCTACATGGCTATAAGTATGGAGCTGAACATGGTACGTCACATTATTATCTAAAGCAGAATTCCTAAGGACAATAGGCCTTGATAATGGTTAATAATGGTTAGACAATGCATATATAAATTGCAGAATGATCAGATTCTGGCCCAGCCCATGCAATGAAGCAAATATTTAAACTGAGGGTTTCCAACCTACATTAATAGTAAGAATGCCTAGAGCTTCAAGCTGTTAAATTGTCACGACACAAGTTAAAGGGTTATTCCAGGCACAAAAGTACTTTTTCAGTTGAGCCTGGTGGGCTTAGTCAGCTATTGGCTTCTTATATTTCTTGGATGCTCCAGCAGTAAAGTTTGCTTCAAGTGTAGTATGTCTTCTTATCAGTTTTCAGGAACAGAACGCCAGTTTCCTCTCCCAGCTTGAGGAGGGTTCTTTTCTTACCAGGCTTGTCCCTATTTGAAGGCAGATCTCTCCCTAAGAACTAATGCCTTTCTGATGGGAATTGTGCTGCATTTGCCCAGCCAGGAGCCGGGCTGAAAAAAGCCTGCGGTGCTTGTGTCCCTGGAGTGGCAGTCCAGGGGTGCCGAAAAAATTCACTGGGGGATATTTCACTGCATTTTTAGAATGTCACCTTGGTCACAGCACCCTTGCATGCTTTTTTCCATACCTGCCTCCTGGGTTGGGCCATTTGGCTGGGACATGTGTATACTGGCCACAAGGCTGGCCACTGTCTTGCACTTTGGCACCCCAAGTCACTTATTTATTTTGCACTTTTTTGCACAGCACATATGCACCTTTGATCAGTAGGGTGTAGGTCCTCGAAATTGCCCTGAAAGTCTTGGGGGAGGACACGTGGTCTTCTGGTCAGGTTCTCCCCCTCCCATGGGGTCTTCCTTTGGGAATCCCCACCTAGTACTTGCTGCACTTTCCACTAATCCTAGTGGCCATGTGTATGTGTGTGTGTGTGTGTGTTTATTTATATATATATATATATATATATATATATATATATATATATATATATATATATATATATATACACATAGTATATAGATTGAAGTTTATCGTATTTTAAAAAAAAAATTTTGACTTAATGATTTTCCTTTTAGACATGGTTTCCCCACTGACACATCAAATTTCCTTTTCCTGATGAAGTGGGCGCTGTCCCATGAAACGCATTGAGATTCCAGTCCAAATGTACATTCTCTGAAATACGTCTGTAAAGTTGTATATATCTTTTTAATGTTTATCAACATATGTACATCATGTCTGTGCTATGACACATATATTGTCCATGTTTTCTACGCAATTTGAATTTAACTTCAATATGGAATAAAATATTTTGTACTTTCTAAGGAAATTTTCCTCTACATTATTGGCATAACTCAGTAAAGTCCCATGGGCAAAAACTTTTTCAGGTTTGTGTATGGTTTAAGGGACTGAGTTGTCTCAGCACTTACAGCCTTTTCTAATTTGTACTAATACTTGGGTGGATCTTGCGTCGGCAGGTCCCCTGAAGAATGAGGTCCACTTGGAATTTGGCTGGGTAGACCACGATTACTCTAGGCTCATCAGGTGTCTTGCACCTTGAGGATCAGGGCCAGGGTTCGTTCTCTTCAGAGGAGGACCATGTGTACAGCCTGTACACTTTTTTGTGTGCTCACTTTTCATTGCACCTGGTCTTAGTTTTGAGTGTGTAAATGTCCACCTGGGAATTTTGGGTGTCCTTGTCAACTTTTGGGTGTTCCAGCTCCCCCTGTTGCATTCTCCATAACATAAAATAATCAACCTAGCAGGGATGTTTGAAATCCCCCATAATAGTCAAATGCAGTTTTGCATATCCTTGAACTCAGGGCAGAGATCTCAACAACAGAGTCCATAAGAAGTAGAAGATACTGTCAGGAAATTTAACTTTCGAACATCTACCAATAACTGAAAAAAACTTTTTTGGGTGGCCTAACCATATATATATAATGGTGTTCTGCGCTTAGGACGGGCCAGTGACCGAACTGCAGCCCCCCTAAATGAGAAAGCACCAAAGGTGCGATCCGATAATTATGTAGTCTGAAGAGATAGGGGATTGGCGCTGTTCACTGATAAAGACTGATAATAAATCAATAAACTATACAAACTCCTAACAAAAGGAAAATATAACAACCCAATACTAAGTG
Organism: Aquarana catesbeiana; assembly: GCF_042186555.1. NCBI lineage: Eukaryota > Metazoa > Chordata > Amphibia > Anura > Ranidae > Aquarana > Aquarana catesbeiana. The sequence continues at coordinate 53,536,716 of NC_133327.1, read as the reverse complement.
GGTAAAACGTGTAACACAATGTGAATTATTATTAAAAAATAGATATACGTGCTGAGAATGGTCAAAAAATGTGCAGAGTACCCAAAAAAATTTTTTTACAAAATAAAATTGGTAAATAGAACTCCAAGCATTACCAACGTAAATGACAAAAAACACAAAGAATGTGTATGTGTGCAATGAAAGATATAGGTGGGTCTACCTAAAAAGGGGACAAAACACCGTGTTCCCCACTGAAAGTTAATATGTGTACTAGTGAAGCTGAATCGTGTTGAAAAAAATAATAAATATGAGAATATCTATAAACTAAAAAAGGAACAATCGGCATGTGGTGTGCAAACAATCTTGGTGCACAAAAAATCAAAAAAGTGAAAAAACCAAAAAGAAAAGAGAGTCCAAACAACCAGATAAATAGTTTAAAAAAAAAAAAAAAAAATGTATATATGTCCGTGAATAAAAAACAGTTCTAATGCAGCAGGCTGATGTATCTTCAAAGGTTGCGGGTAGATCTGTCCCAATGAGTATATGCTGTCCCGTGTGGAGTCCCCTCTAGTGCCCCCACTCACCAGAGTGCCCAACCCCTGCAGGGGTAATGAGCATGTAGATGATCCGATGATCCAAGCGGTTGGTGTCCCCCTCACCACCTAATTTCCACCCGTATCACCCGATCACTTTCAAAAGGCATCCATCCGGAACAGTTCCCATGTGCAGGGAGAAGAGAAGAGCCTCATAGTGTGATTCCGAATAATATTTATTAAACTCAAATAAACAACAAAAAGAAATGAATAAAATAAAAAAGTAAAAAACTCAAGAGGCGTGGCCTCTTGGTACGCATACGTCCTTTCTCACTTCTGTTTTGTCCTGCACTTCCGGTTCCGGCAGACGGCTGTGGAACGCAAGCCGCTCACACTGCACTGTCTGCGGCTTCTCACGTGGAGCCGGCCGGCAGAGCGCTATTTGTTTTTAACTCTTGAGTTTTTTACTTTTTTATTTTATTCATTTCTTTTTGTTGTTTATTTGAGTTTAATAAATATTATTCGGAATCACACTATGAGGCTCTTCTCTTCTCCCTGCACATGGTAACTGTTCCGGATGGATGCCTTTTGAAAGTGATCGGGTGATACGGGTGGAAATTAGGTGGTGAGGGGGACACCAACCGCTTGGATCATCGGATCATCTACATGCTCATTACCCCTGCAGGGGTTGGGCACTCTGGTGAGTGGGGGCACTAGAGGGGACTCCACACGGGACAGCATATACTCATTGGGACAGATCTACCCGCAACCTTTGAAGATACATCAGCCTGCTGCATTAGAACTGTTTTTTATTCACGGACATATATACATTTTTTTTTTTTTTGAAACTATTTATCTGGTTGTTTGGACTCTCTTTTCTTTTTGGTTTTTTCACTTTTTTGATTTTTTGTGCACCAAGATTGTTTGCACACCACATGCCGATTGTTCCTTTTTTAGTTTATAGATATTCTCATATTTATTATTTTTTTCAACACGATTCAGCTTCACTAGTACACATATTAACTTTCAGTGGGGAACACGGTGTTTTGTCCCCTTTTTAGGTAGACCCACCTATATCTTTCATTGCACACATACACATTCTTTGTGTTTTTTGTCATTTACGTTGGTAATGCTTGGAGTTCTATTTACCAATTTTATTTTGTAAAAAAAATTTTTTGGGTACTCTGCACATTTTTTGACCATTCTCAGCACGTATATCTATTTTTTAATAATAATTCACATTGTGTTACACGTTTTACCCACTTAGTATTGGGTTGTTATATTTTCCTTTTGTTAGGAGTTTGTATAGTTTACTGATTTATTATCAGTCTTTATCAGTGAACAGCGCCAATCCCCTATATCTTCAGACTACATGGCCTAACCATATACCTACTAAGCTGCAATCAGTATTAAAATTGCAGGATCCATATGGCACATGTGCTAATTCCTTTAAAGCCTCAGTGATTATCCCTACCAGATCCAGTCATCATTTACAAGGTCGACAGAACATATTGTGATCCCAACATGATCCATTTCCATGTCACCTAATGGTTTAACCATACCAATCACTACAATATTAAACATCTATGCCCAAATAAAAAATTAGATTAAAGTCTAAAATGGCATATCCGAGAATTCTTTACATCAGTGGTTCTCAACTCCTGTCCTCAGGACCCACTAACAGGCCAGGTTTGCAGGATAACTGAAATACATCACAGGTAATATCATTTGCTGCTCAGTGATTGCAGTATTCTAGTCTGCATCTCCCCAAGGTAATACTTACCTTCTGGCCTGTTAGTGGGTCCTGAGGACTGGAGTTGAGAACCACTGCTTTACATCCTGTTATGCATTTCCAGATTCCTCAGTATCGTATCTCTGTAGCTTTTACCACTCCCAATTCCAGAACATGTCATCTATAACTTTATTGTGTATTGTCATTAGGGATGAGCCGAACACCCCCCGGTTCGGTTTGCAGCAGAACATGCGAACACCGTTAAAGTCTATGGTACACGAACGTGAAAAATCTAAAGTGCTCATTTTAAAGGCTTATATGCAAGTTATTGCCATAAAAAGTGTATGAGGAACCGGGTCCTGCCCCAGGGAACATGTATCAATGCAAAAAAAATTTAAATACTGACTTTTTTTGGGAGCAGTGATTTTAATAATGCTTAAAATGAAACAATAAAAATGCAATATTCCTTTAAAACTTGTGCCTGGGGGTTGTCTATAGTATGCCTGTAAAGTGGCGCAGTTTTCCCGTGTTTAGAACAATACCACAGCAAAATGACATTTCTAAAGGAAAAAAAGTCATTTAAAACTGCTCGCAGCTGTAATGTAAGTCAATTACCAGGCCCTTTGGGTCTGGTATGGATATTAAGGGGAACCCCGCACCCAAATTAAAAAAAAAAATGGTGTGGGGGTCCCCCAGGCACTATATACTCTGAACAGCAGTATTTATACTATATGGCCTGCCCTATATACTCTGCAGAAAATTGGTGAGCACAGGAACGGGCCCTGCTGTGAAATACTATATCATAGTTACATAGTTACATAGTAGGTGAGGTTGAAAAAAGACACAAGTCCATCAAGTCCAACCTATGTGTGTGATTATGTGTCAGTATTACATTACATATCCCTGTATATTGCGGTCAGTCAGGTGATTATCTAATAGTTTCTTGAAGCTATCAATGCTCCCCGCTGAGACCACCGCCTGTGGAAGGGAATTCCACATCCTTGCCGCTCTTACAGTAAAGAACCCTCTACGTAGTTTAAGGTTAAACCTCTTTTCTTCTAATTGTAATGAGTGGCCACGAGTCTTATTAAACTCTCTTCTGCGAAAAAGTTTTATCCCTATTGTGGGGTCACCAGTACAGTATTTGTAAATTGAAATCATATCCCCTCTCAAGCGTCTCTTCTCCAGAGAGAATAAGTTCAGTGCTCGCAACCTTTCCTCATAACTAAGATCCTCCAGACCCTTTATTAGCTTTGTTGCCCTTCTTTGTACTCGCTCCATTTCCAGTACGTCCCTCCTGAGGACTGGTGCCCAGAACTGGACAGCAAAATCCAGGTGCAGCCGGACCAGAGTCTTGTAGAGCGGGAGAATTATCGTTTTATCTCTGCAGTTGATCCCCCTTTTAGTGCATGCCAATATTCTGTTTGCTTTATTAGCAGCAGCTTGGCATTGCATGCCATTGCTGAGCCTATCATCCACTAGGACCCCCAGGTCCTTTTCCATCCTAGATTCCCCCAGAGGTTCTCCCCCCAGTGTATAGATTGCATTCATATTTTTGCCACCCAAATGCATTATTTTAAATTTTTCTACATTGAACCTCATTTGCCATGTAGTCGCCCACCCCATTAATTTGTTCAGGTCTTTTTGCAAGATTTCCACATCCTGCGGAGAAGTTATTGCCCTACTTAGCTTAGTATCGTCTGCAAATACAGAGATTGAACTGTTTATCCCATCCTCCAGGTCGTTTATGAACAAATTAAATAGGATTGGTCCCAGCACAGAACCCTGGGGAACCCCACTACCCACCCCTGACCATTCTGAGTACTCCCCATTTATCACCACCCTCTGAACACGCCCTTTTAGCCAGTTTTCAATCCATGTACTCACCCTATGGTCCATGCCAACGCACCTTATTTTGTACAGTAAACGTTTATGGGGAACTGTGTCAAATGCTTTTGCAAAATCCAGATACACCACGTCTACGGGCCTTCCTTTATCTAGATGGCAACTCACCTCCTCATAGAAGGTTAATAGATTGGTTTGGCAAGAATTATTCTTCATGAATCCATGCTGATTACTGCTAATGATATCATTCTTATTACTAAAATCTTGTATATAGTCCCTTATCATCCCCTCCAAGAGTTTACATACTATTGATGTTAGGCTAACTGGTCTGTAATTCCCAGGGATGTTTTTTGGGCCCTTTTTAAATATTGGTGCTACATTGGCTTTTCTCCAATCAGCTGGTACCATTCCAGTCAATAGACTGTCTGTAAAAATTAGGAACAACGGTCTGGCAATCACCTGACTGAGTTCCCTAAGTACCCTCGGATGCAAGCCATCTGGTCCCGGTGATTTATTATTGTTAAGTTTCTCAAGTCTAATTTTAATTCCGTCCCCTGTTAACCATGTAGGTGCTTCCTGTGTTGTGTCATGAGGATAAACACTACAGTTTTGGTTACTGAAGCCCCCCGATTCACTCGTGAAGACTGAGGAGAAGAATAAATTCAATACCTTTGCCATCTCCCCATCCTTTGTAACCAGATGTCCTTCCTCATTCTTTATGGGGCCAATATGGTCTGTCCTCCCTTTTTTATTGTTTACATACTTAAAGAATTTCTTGGGATTTTTTTTTGCTCTCCTCCGCTATGTGTCTTTCATGCTCTATCTTAGTCATCCTAATTGCACCCTTACATTTCTTATTGCATTCTTTATAAACTCTGAATGCTGAGGATGATCCCTCAACCTTGTATTTTTTGAAGGCCTTCTCCTTTGCTTTTATATGCATTTTTACATTGGAGTTAAGCCATCCAGGATGTTTGTTCGCTCTTTTAAATTTATTACCCAATGGGATACATTGGCTAATGCCCTTATTTAATATGCTCTTAAAGCAAACCCATCTCTCCTCCGTATTCTTTGTTCCTAATATTTTATCCCAATTTATGCCTTTTAGCAAGGTTTGTAGTTTAGGGAAGTTGGCTCTTTTGAAATTCAGTGTCTTTGTGTTCCCTTCATGTTTCCTATTTGTGTGATTTATACTGAAACTAGGGTTGTCCCGATACCGATACTAGTATCGGTATCGGCACCGATACCAAGCATTTGCCCAAGTACTTGTACTCGGGCAAATGCTACCGATGCTTCCGCCGATACCTTGATAGTCAGCAGTGATCGGCGCGTGGGGGAGTTACAAGCTTCTCCCCCCACGGCTTTCAGCTGCTTTGGTGACATACAGCGGTGATCGGTGCTTGTAACTCCCCCACACACGATCACCGCTGACTGTCACCTCATCCCCCTTAGTCCCCCTCCGCTGTCCTGCTCCGTTGCTTTGTCCCCCTCCGTTCCTCTGACCCCCTCCGCTGTCCTCCTTCTTTGCTCTGTCCCCCTCCGTTCCTCTGTCCCCCTCCGCTGTCCTCCTTCTTTGCTCTGTCCCCCTCCATTCCTCTGTCCCCCTCCGCTGTCCTGCTCCGTTGCTTTGTCCCCCTCCGCTGTCCTCCTTCTTTGCTCTGTCCCCCTCCGTTCCTCTGACCCCCTCCGCTGTCCTCCTTCTCTGCTCTGTCCCCCTCCGCTGTCCCCATCCGTTCCGGCTTTCCGCTGTCCCCCTCTCTCTTCCTCTGTCCCCTCCGTTCTGCTGTCTCTCCGCTGTGTGAATGGACAGAGTCAGCTGACTCTGTCTATTCACATAACTGAAACATTGTAATCACCTGTGATTACAATGTGTCAGTTTATGAATGGAGAGGAGCCGCTGTCTTCTCTCCATTCATTGTCAGTGCAGCTGAGGCTGCAGAGAAAGGGACTGGGGAATCTCTATCCTCTGTCTCTTTCTCTGTCTCAAGGGGGAGATATCAGAGAAAGAGACAGATATCACACACCGTTCACTCCCTACCCCCCCCCCCCCACCTCAAAAAAAAAAAAAAAAAAAACCACTGTCACGTGACATTAAAAAAAAGTATCGGTAATCGGTATCGGCGAGTACTTGAAAAAAAGTATCGGTACTTGTACTCGGTCCTAAAAAAGTGGTATCGGGACAACCCTAACTGAAACTAATTGACCTGTGATCGCTGTTACCTAAATTGCCCCGTATTTCCACATCTGTTATCAGGTCTGTATTGTTGGTAATCAGTAGATCTAGTAATGTTTTATTTCTAGTTGGTGCGTCTACCATCTGACCCATAAAATTGTCCTGCAAGACACTAAGGAACTGGCGAGCCTTAAATGAATGCGCGGTTCCCTCCGCCCAGTCTATGTCTGGATAATTAAAATCCCCCATTATGATAACACTTCCCATCCTTGCTGCTAATCCAATTTGTGATAGGAGATCCGTCTCCACTTCCTCCCTCAGGTTAGGGGGCCTATAGCATACTCCCAGTATTATTTTCCCCTTAGCTTCATCCCTTTGGAGCTCTACCCATAAAGATTCCACCTCCTCCCTAGCCCCCTCAGTGATGTCATCTCTCACATTCACTTGTACATTATTCTTGATATATAGGCATACCCCTCCCCCTTTTTTACCCTCTCTATCCTTGCGGTATAGGGTATACCCTTGAATGTTTGCCAGCCAATCATGAGAGCTGTTGAACTAGGTCTCTGAAATTCCCACAAAATCCAAATCCTCCTTGTACAACAGTATCTCTAGTTCACCCATCTTGTCCGCCATGCTCCTGGCATTGGTGAACATGCCACATAGTTTAGACCGGTCGCATATTGTCCTCCTATTGGGTGTTTCAAGATTGCAACTAGGACTTGCTACTATACTCACCTTGTGTTTTTGTGCTTTGGTTAACCTACCACTAATGCCCCCAATACTACCCTCTGGAATATCTTCCGCGCTGGCTATCACTGTCTCTGGACCCTCCCCCCCATCGCCTAGTTTAAAAACCCCTCTAACTTTTTGGCCATCTTCATTCCCAGCAGATCTGCACCCTTCTCATTTAGGTGCAGTCCGTCCCTTCTATAGTACCGGTTACCGACTGAGAAGTCGGCCCAGTCGTCCAGGAACCCAAACCCCTCCTTACTACACCAGCTCTTCAGCCACTTGTTTACTTCCCTAATCTCCCTCTGCCTTTCTGGTGTGGCTCGATGTACCGGTAGTATTCCTGAGAACACTACCTTGGATGTCCTTTTCCTCAATTTAGCTCCTAAGTCCCTAAAATCGTTCTTTAGGACACTCCATCTGCCTCTGACTTTGTCATTGGTGCCAACGTGCACCATGACAGCCGGGTCTTCCCCAGCCCCTCCCAGTAATCTGTCCACAAGATCCGTGATGTGCCGAACCCGAGTGCCCGGTAGACAACATACTGTTCGGCGCTTCAGGTCTTGGTTACAGATTGCCCTCTCTGTCTTTCTAAGAATTGAGTCCCCTACCACCAGAATCTGTCTTTCCTTTCCCTTTGCTGCCCCCCCCCACTCTCACTGGAGGAGTTCTTCCCCTGGCAGCTAGGAGAGTCCCTCATCTCCAGCAGTGCTGGTCCCTGACTGGTTACACCAATGTCACTCAATGGAGCGTACTTATTGGGATGCTCCAGTCCTGGATCTGCCTCTCTGGCACTTCCCCCTCTACCCCACCTGACTGTCACCCATCTACTCTTTGCTAGTGCCTGCACCTCTTTGTCTCCACCCTCCTCTGTGCTGGCCCCTGCCGGCACCTGCCGTGTACGTTCCTGGCTCACCTTTAGTGTGGAGGGACTTCTCAGTGCTGACAGTTGCTTCCCCAGATTCAGAACCTGGGCTTCCAGGGAAACAATGTGCTTACATTTTGCTCAGCAGTATTCGCCCTCGATCGGATGATCAAGGAATGCATACATGCGGCAAGATGTACAAAGAGTCGCCTCTCCACACCCTCCGGGCATCGTACCTATTAAATTTAGTGAGGATTTGGGGATTTTACCCTGTCCAAATTACCTAACAGCTAGCTTCCTGGCACTAATATTCAAGACAATACACAGGTACACGACAATACACAGGTACACAATACACAAGTACTAACGATCCACACACACTACTCAGACAACACTCAGATACTCACACTACACAGGTACTATGACCCCTGTTATAACCTCCTGTTTTAAACTCTTGTTTTTAACTCCCACTTAATCCAGCTCCACTTACACCAAGCTCCACAGCTTCAGACTGAGCACGCTCAGACTGAGTCCTACAACCAGTTAAATAGGCACCTGTGAGCAATTAACCACACCCCTTAATTGATAGACTGATGAAACCAGGAAAAAAAAAAAAAAAAGCTATTTAAAAAGTGACAGCAAAAGGCAAATTAAAAACTAAAAGGAAAAGCCCCCAAAATGCAACCCAGCAAACAGACAGCAACAGACAGCAACAGACAGCAACAGACAGCAAACAGCAACAGACAGCAACAGACAGCAACAGACAGCAAACAGCAACAGACAGCAAACAGCAAACAAACACCAAGACTTGTATACTCTAACTCTTGTTTTTAACTCCCACTTAATCCAGCTCCACTTACACCAAGCTCCACAGCTTCAGACTGAGCACGCTCAGACTGAGTCCTACAACCAGTTAAATAGGCACCTGTGAGCAATTAACCACACCCCTTAATTGATAGACTGATGAAACCAGGAAAAAAAAAAAAGCTATTTAAAAAGTGACAGCAAAAGGCAAATTAAAAACTAAAAGGAAAAGCCCCCAAAATGCAACCCAGCAAACAGACAGCAACAGACAGCAACAGACAGCAACAGACAGCAAACAGCAACAGACAGCAACAGACAGCAACAGACAGCAAACAGCAACAGACAGCAAACAGCAACAGACAGCAAACAGCAAACAAACACCAAGACTTGTATACTCTAACTCTTGTTTTTAACTCCCACTTAATCCAGCTCCACTTACACCAAGCTCCACAGCTTCAGACTGAGCACGCTCAGACTGAGTCCTACAACCAGTTAAATAGGCACCTGTGAGCAATTAACCACACCCCTTAATTGATAGACTGATGAAACCAGGAAAAAAAAAAAAAAGCTATTTAAAAAGTGACAGCAAAAGGCAAATTAAAAACTAAAAGGAAAAGCCCCCAAAATGCAACCCAGCAAACAGACAGCAACAGACAGCAAACAGCAACAGACAGCAACAGACAGCAAACAGCAACAGACAGCAAACAGCAACAGACAGCAAACAGCAAACAAACACCAAGACTTGTAATTACATGCCCCTGTTGGTGGTGGTGGTGCCACAACACTGTAACCCCTCAAAGATACTCTCGTTGGGTGCAGGAACGGGCCCTGCGTTGAAATATTATATCAAAAATTGTAATTACATGCCCCTGATAAACAGGGGCAGAAAAATCGGGCCTTTAGTGGTGGTGGTGGTGGTACCAGAACACTGTAAGCCCTCACAGTTAATCTTGTTGGGCGCAGGAACGGGCCCTGCTGTGAAATATTATATCAAGATTGGGAATTACAAGCCCCTGTTAAACAGGAGCAGAAAAATTGGGCCTTTGGTGGTGGTGGTGCCACAACACCGTAACCCCTCACAGATACTCTTGTTGGGCGCAGGAACGGGCCCTGCTATTAAATATTATATCAAGAATTGTAATTACATGCCCCTGTTAAACAGGGGCAGAAAAACTGGGCCTTGGGTGGTGGTGCCACAACACTGTAACCCCTCATAGATACTCTTGTTGGGCGCAGGAACAGGCCCTGCGTTGAAATATTATATAAAAAATTTTAAATACATGCCCCTGTTAAACAGGGGCAGAAAAATTGATTGGGCCTTGGGTGGTGGTGGTGGTGCCCTAAACCAAAAATATTGTTGGAAGCTAGCATCATCAAGATTGAGGAGGAATAGGATAGTCACTCGGCATAGGCAGTCTTCAAGGGATCCCACATCCATAGAAAATTCAATCAGTTACATCAGCATGTAACTGATTGAGCTGCTGATCCAAGACTGTTTCATTTTTATGAATGTGAGCCTATCAACAGAGTCTGTGGACAGGCGCACTCTGTGATCTGTTACAAACCCTCCAGCAGCACTGAATGTGCTTTCAGAAAGAACGCTGGATGCAGGACAGGCCAGTAGCTCAATTGAATATTGAGCAAGTTCTGGCCAGTGGTCCATCCCTAAAACCCAGTAACCCAGTGGATGCTCTGTTGGAAAGGTCTCCAAATCTGCTCTTGCCCCTAGATATTCCTGCACCATGTAATGCAGACACTGGCGATGGTCGCTTTAACCGATCAGACCTTGGCGCTGAGGACTGAAAAATTGTTTAAAGGCATCAGTCAGCTGGCCACCTTCTCCACCGCTCTTCCTCTGACTGAACGACGCCTCAGCAACATGTTGTCCAGCACCAGGAAATTGTAACCTCCCAGAGTCTGGAAATGCATTGCACAAACCTTTCTTCAACATTTCTTACCCTTGTAACGTGGATCAAGAAGGGTTTCCAGCCAGTAATGATCCCTCTCCTTGATACCACAAATCCTAGGGTCCTTTCGCAGGCTTTGCAGAATCAGGGAGGCCATGCAGCGTAAGTTTGCAGACGCATTTGATTCTGTATCCTCTGAGTCACTAAGGATCACATGATCCGTAACAACCTCCTCACAGCCACATACAACTCCATGGGTTTCTGGGGACTGAAAACCATCCCTTGAAGACTGCTGCTGAGTGTTATCCTCCACGTCCATGCTGATACAATCCTCCTCCTCTTCTTCCTGTCTGTTTGGTGGGCCCGCAGGAATACTATCTGGATAAAGGGGGCCTTGAGTGGTAAGGAAGTCCTCCTCTTCCTCCCGCTGTTCTGCCTCAAATGCCCTGTTCATTATTCCATGAAGCGTGTGCTCCAACAGGAAGACAAGAAGGACAGTGTCACTGATGCATGCATTGTCGCTGCTCACCATCCTCATGGCATCCTCAAATGGTGACAGGACAGTGCATGTATCCTTGATCAGTAGCCACTGGTGTGGCGAAAAGAAGCCAAGCTCCCCTGACACTGTCCTGGTGCCATATTTACACATGTACATATTGATGGCCCTCTGCTGCGTGAGCAGCCGCTGCGGCATTGCCAACATTGAGTTCCACCTGGTAGGCATTTCACAAATGAGGCGGTTCGGTGGGCAGGTTGCATTCCCTTTGAATGTCAACCAGCCGAGCACTGGCATTGTATGAACGGTAGAAATGACCACAGACTTTTCTGGCCTGCCTCAGGATATCCTGTAAGCCTGGGTACCTGCTCAAGAACCGCTGCACCGCCAAATTCAGTACGTGTGCCAAACATGGAACATGGGTCAAGTGTTCCTGTCAGAGGGCGGAGAGAAGGTTGGTGCAATTGTCGCATACAACCATTCCTGGCTGAAGCTGGCATGGCGTCAACCACCTCTGAGCCTGCCTCTGCAGAGCTGACAGAATCTCTGCCCCAGTGTGGCTCCTGTCCCCTAAGCAGACCAACTCAAGCACCATGTGACATCTTTTTGACTGAGTGCTTGTGTAGCCCCTTGAACACTTACGGAGCACCGCTGGTTCAGAGGAGAAATCTGCAGAAGAGGCCATAGAGGAAGAAGAAGAGGAGGGGGTGGAGGAGAGAGCTGTGGCAGAATCACCACTAGCATTTTGGAGGCGTGGTGGCGGAACAAGCTCCAACAATACTGAACCCTGTCCTACATCCTTCCCAGCTGCCAGCAGAGTTACCCAGTGCACTGTGAAGGAAGGTAACGTCCCTGCCCATGCCCGCTGGACAATGAGTCAGCGGTAATATGCACCTTACTGCTGACCGCCCTGTCCAACGAGGCCAAAACATTGCCTTCCTCATGCCGGTAGAGAGACGGAATGGCCTTCCGTTAAAAGAAATGGCGTTTTGGAACCTGCCACTAAGGTACAGCACATTACACAAATTCACAAAAGGGGGCAGAGTCTACCAGCTGAAAAGGCAGCAGTTGCAGTGCTAGCAATTTGGCCAAGCTAGAATTCAGACACTGAGCCTATGGATGGCTGGGACCGAATTTCTTTTTACAGTTCAGCAACTGGAGTAGGGCAATTTGCCTGCTAAAATCAGATGTTGGTGTACTGCTAGCAGATTGGCTACAAGTACTTGGGACACCTATTGCTATACCTTCATTCCTCTCAGTGCAGGTTTTTGAGCGGACTGGAGGTATAGAGGGGTTGTAGATCCCAGATAAGGAGCAAGGAGAAGTCCGCTTTTTCTTTGATGTGGGTCTTTCAAGTGCTGTTGCCAACGGACTGCATGGCAGGTCGTCATATGTCTGGTCAAGAGTGTGGTGCTCAAGCGGCTGCTGTTCTGACCACGCTCGATCTGGTTCGGACATAGGTTACAAACAGCAACGGTGCGATCTGCTACACGTGTCGAAAAAGGCCCACACCAAGGAACTTTTAAAAGTCAGCGGGGAGTCAGCAGCACCCTGCACCTGCGGAGCTTTGCGGTGTGATGCAATAAGGTGGCTGCCCTTAAGCTGCCCCCTAGAGGACACCCTGCCTCGTTCTGAGTTGTGCCTCTTCCTCCTCCTCTCTTCTTTTTTTTAACAAGAAAAGAAATGTTTATTCAATTTTTACAATACAAGCGATGCATATACACAGTTGTACACAGAAATACTGTTACATGAATTGTCACAGGATGAATGAGCGACATCTTGAAACAGGATAGAGAAGTACAGAGGTGTTGAGTTACATCACATTAGGAGATGAGATCAGAGATAATAGGTTCCAGTAGTACTAGTTGAGGAGGTCTTGGAGACGGGGGGGGGGGGGGGTTTATATAATGTTTATATAGTCAGTCATAATCATCCATTGGTACATTTTCAAGCTGGGACCTCTACCCAAAATTAGATGCAAGGTTCGGACCATCATGTAGGTCAGGACGTGGCATCTCAAACATCCAGTGACATATATGTTTACATCGCTTGTGGAAGAACAACATAAGAACCAAGCATAACCAAATAAACCCAACCAACCCTCCCACCCCCCACCCCGCCAACCTCAGCCCCAACTTTGGGGAGGCTCAGGATCCCAATCTCGAACCAAGGTGAACATGCCTGTAATGGGGGAATGTGTGCAAAACGGCATCTGCAGTTCAGCAGTTAGATCTTACATCTAGTCTCTTGCTGGAGACCGGACTAGTAAAAAAGCAGGTGCAGGCTCCCATCAGCCGCCAATGGTACAAACTTAAAATTAACGTTGCAAAGTAAATTCAAATGTCTCAGCCATTGCCAAAGGAGAAAAAACAGAGCGGCAGTGGACAATGCAGGTCGGGAGGCCCTAAGTGGGCCAGTGTATAAGAGAGGCACGTCTTTAAGGCCACACATGGCTAAGGCAATTAGGGGCCAGATCCCCATCCATAGAGATAGTGGTAACTGAGTAAATGATTTACATTCGGAACCGGTAGTGGGCCTGGGTCCAGGCTGTGCAAAGATGGGGAAGGTGGAGAAGGAGAATTAGGATACAGACCTGGCGCCACTATTGCAGTAATGAGGCCTTGAAAAGCCTCTCTGGGTCCAGCTGTCTGATTCTCTAGAGTTCAGAAGTGAGAAACCACAACATGTGGAGGGTGACAGGATCCAGTAGAAAGACCCAGGCCGATGGGTAGGAAAAGGCATGGTTCAGGAAGAACAGTAGACCATAACAGTCCGCTTAAGTGGGCAGTTAGGTAGTTCACTTATCTGGGCGGGAGTGTATCAATCCAGGCGGAGGCCTCCTCTGGGGACGCAAAGAACCTCACAGACTCCCCGTCTTCCACCCTCAGCCTAGCCGGGAACAGCATGCTGTATTTAATATGGTGGGAGCGAAGCCTCGCTCTAACAGCATCAAAGGATTTCCGCTGCTTTTGGGTTTCCAGCGAATAATCCGGGAATATTAGGAGCTTAGCATTTTCGAAGCGGAGTTCGCCTTGGGCTCTGGCCTCCCTCATCACAATGTCTCTGTCCCGAAAATGAAGGAGTTTGAAGATAAAGGTACGGGGCGGTGCTCCATGGGGCCCCCTGGTGGTGGGTATGCAATGGGCCCTTTCCACAGTAAAGAATTGGGAGAAATGTGCTGAAGGGAGTAGTTGTAGCAATAGCCGTTCAGTGAAGGCCGTAGGATTTGTACCCTCTGCCCCCTCAGGGAGTGCCAATATGCGTAAATTATTCCTTCTATTGTGGTTCTCTGCATCTTCTGCGCGGGACTCAAGCGTCTTTACTCTGGCTTTAAGTGCATGAATGTCAGCCCCGTGGTCACGCACTGTATCCTCAGCCTGAGAGACCCTTTGCTCCACCTCAGATACTCGTCCCACGAAAGGCATCAAAGTCCTTCCTAATAAACTCTACATTAGCTTGTATGTGATCCACCTTACCGGTCAGGGTGGTTATGGGCTGTAGAACTGCCTTAAAATCAGCCGCCGTGGCAGGCATCCTGTCAGGATTTTTGGTCTGGTTCTCCATCTGGGGAAGAGTTTTAGGCGAGGCCCCGGGTGTGGCCTTGTCTATGATGTCGGACTTTGCGGCCTTATTCTGGGATCTAGGCTGACTTTTCCGCCTTTGCATACCCCAAGGAGGGCACCAGGAGTAAGGAGGGACAGGGAGAGCCCGCTGCCCGCTTCCGTTCGCGGCGTCCAATCGAGGTGGCGGCTTCGACCTAGTCCGCGATGTCCGGCCCTTTCCCTTTTTTTAAGGTTCCGGCTGGCCGATTCCTATCCCAATCGAACTGAGACGGTCCCCCGGTCAGGAGGGATCCAGTAAGGTAAATGTTATGGGGTCTACACCCAGTAAAATAGGATGATTAGATCCGGTCTCAGGGAGCTCAGACAAACACGTCTGCTCCCTCTGCCATCCTGGACACGCCCCCCCTCCTCCTCTCTTCTCTCAGGCACTCAAGTACAGTCAGTGATCTCATCATCCCCTCCCTCCTCATCACTGGAGCAAACTTGGAAGTATGCTGCAGCTGGGGGAACAAGACTGCCAGTTTCTTGTCCTTCTTGGGCATCCCCTCTCTCTAGGCTCACTTTAGTCCCTTCCTCAACCTCGGAACCAACATTGGAACTTTCAAATTGCTGCGCATCCTCCAGCAGCGTGTACCCGACACTGTGGTTGAATAGTTCTGGGGACTCCTCCGTGCATGATGGTGGGGCTACGGAAGGAATGATTGTGGACAAGAAGCCGGTGGTATAGGCCGCTTTGGCAGCTGCATTGGAAGGCAAACTACTCTGAGCCTGTGTGACAGAAGATGAGGAAGATGAGGACAGCTTTGTTATCCACTCCACCAACTCTTCTGCATGTTCTGGCTCAATAACATGGTCAGCAGCAGAAAAAAAGGACAAGTGTGCCCCACGGCCACCTGCAGAGGATGCACCATGTCCATAACCAGCACTGTTGATTGTAGACCCGGAAACTGCTTGCCCTCTTTTAGTAGCCTGTGAGTGTTTGCCTCTCCTTGGTAGCCTTGCGGACATGGTGTATATTTTGTTTTGCAAAAAACAACTACACACTACACTGTATTAGATACTGTGTACACCACCAGAAGTGTAGTAGAAACTGTACACACTGTATTAGATACTGTGTACACCGCCTGCTCTGTATTAGCAACTGTACTACGGCTGCACTGTATTTTATACTGTGTACACCACCAGAAGTGTAGTAGAAAATTTACACACTGTATTAGATACTGTGTAGAATTTAACAAAGGGTGCTAAATGGTCACATAAACAGAGATTTAAACTGACCCACATCCCTGGATATACATGAAAACAAGAAAATTGCTCTAGATGGGACTTTGAAAGGACAGTGAACAACTAAATGATCATAGACAAGTACAAAAATATATAAATTTTAATAGATCAAAGTTAAAAAAGATACAGTATATAAAGTTATGTATATGCTGGATGCAGGTACAGGTATATACGATCAAGTAACAACAGTTGACAACCACCATTGATCTGTTGGAAATATGGTATAAGCAACAGAGATAGCCAACGCGTTTCAAATTTACGGTATTTGTTCTCTTCTTCAGGGGTAGGAGGTTACAACGGGACGTTAATACGTCTAAAATTAGCAAAGGAGAATGTGTAAGCTATATAGTTATAACAACAAACAATTAAACAAGAAAATATTTTTTTTCTTTTACTCTTACACATATATACTAACCATTTACATTGCATAGACATTTACAGTATCTTGCATCCAATTTAAAACATTAGGGACAGACTACGACCACAGGTCCACTCAGATTCCAGTTCAGACAAATTCGGCTGCATCCCAAAGCGCATCAATGCCCAAATGAGGTCACCCACAGAGGGTGTCCCAAGGGATCCTCTCTATTGGTTCTTAAAATGTGTGAAGCAACAAAATCGCAGAGGGAAAAGAGGAAATGGAAAGAGACAGCTAGTTCTATGCAATTAAATAAAATAGTTGGAAAAAATCCACCTGGCCATTATGTCAGGTGAGTATTAATATATAAGTATGTAAGTGTATATATATATTTATTCAGGTGATATAGACACATTGTAAAAAAACATGGAAATTACCTTTCACAAACTTTGGGGAAAAAGGGAACAGATAACCTTTGGTAAGGTAAATAAGGGATAAGTAAGTAAAATGCCAGGTGAACCATCAGATCACCTCATATAAAACAGGACCTTTAAGATCATCTCGTGGGGTCATGGTATATGCATAAGATTGAAGTATTTACCTGAAAAAATGGCTGGTATGTGGAGTGATCCCAGGTGCTGCACACAAGCTGCATGAGAGCGTTTATGTGCCAGCACCATGCTTTAAATGTGTAGGTGAGAGCCAATCCTCTAGGTGATGTGTGTGGAGAGGAGGGGCTCAGGGAACGCCCCCCGGGACGACGGCGCCTCCGCCCAGACCATCAAGGATTGATCTATTAAAATGTATATATTTTTGTACTTCTCTATAATCATTTAGTTGTTCACTGTTCTTTCAAAGTCTCATCTAGAGCAAATTTCTTGTTTTCATAGATACTAATAGTAGAAACTGTACTACGGCTGCACTGTATTGTGTACTGTGTACACCACCAGAATTGTAGTAGAAACTGTACACACTGTATTAGATACTGTGTACACCACCAGAAAAGTAGTAGAAACTGTACTACGGCTGCACTTTATTGTGTACTGTGTACATTTCCAGTAGTGTAATAGAAACTGTACACACTGTATTAGATACTGTGTACACCACCTGCACTGTATTAGCAACTGTACTATGGTTGCACTGTATTTTATACTGTGTACGCCACCAGAAGTGTAGTAGACACTATACACACTGTATTAGATACTGTGTACACCGCCTGCACTGTATTAACAACTGTACTACGGCTGCACTGTATTGTGTACTGTGTACCCCACCAGAAGTGTAGTAGAAACTGTACACACTGTATTGCCCCGTACACACGGTCGGACTTTGTTCGGACATTCCGACAACAAAATCCTAGGATTTTTTCCAACGGATGTTGGCTCAAACTTGTTTTGCGTACACACGGTCGCACAAAGTTGTCGGAATTTCCGATCGCCAAGAACGCGGTGATGTACACCACGTACGACGAGACTAGAAAAGGCCGGTTCAGAACTAAGCGCGGCACCCTTTGGGCTCCTTTTGCTAATCTCGTGTTAGCAAAAGTTTGGTGAGAGACGATTCGCGCTTTTTCAGACTCGTGGCTTTCAGATCGTTTTCTGCCATTCAGTTTATGCTTGTGGGTTTGTATCTGCTCTTCAGTGCGTGCAGTCAGTTCGTATCGGAGTTTTCTGTGCGATCTTGCCCGCTCGTTGCTGTTTTTCAGGTCGCTCTTCACAGGCCTTGCTGTTCTTCAGTGCGTTCTGTTACTTCGTTCTGAGCAGCCGACCGTTTTCTAGCCATGTTTCGTATGCGTACTCCTCGTAGAGTTCGTGCTGTGCGGGGGCTTGGTGTTGGGGTCCTGACCTTGACACAAGTCCAGTCCATGAACAGGGTGGGGAGGAGTTCATGGACCAAGAATTGGTTGCTCCAGCGTGACCAGTTCTGTCATATGCCTTTGCTCCGTGAGATCCGTGAGAATAATCCTGATGATTTCAGGAACTTTCTCAGGATGACGGACCCCGTGTTTCACCGTTTGTTGGCTTTGCTGACCCCTTATATTAGCAGGCAGGATACCTGCATGAGGCAAGCCATCACTCCGGAGCAGAGGTTGGTTGCTACCTTGCGGTATTTGGCCACAGGGAGAAGCCTGCAGGACCTCAAGTTCTCGACAGGCATCTCCCCCCAGGCTCTTCTTTGTGGACATTTACTGCTTGTGTTTGTTTGAGCTGACCCTGACAGAAATGTGTGGAGTGCAGAAAATGTCGTGATTGTGTAACCTTATACAAAGCACTGTTGGCTGTTATTTACTAAATGCAAAGACACTTTTCACTACAAGTGCACTTGCAACTGCACTGAAACTGCACTTGTAGTGCAAAGTGGCTTTGCCCTTAGGAAATAACCCCCATTTTCTCATAAAACAACAATTACATCACCCCAAAAGTGTTGTAGCGTTGAGACAATAATCCACACATTCTTGATGAACAATCTTTTTAATACCTGCACAATCACATGTGCATTTACCAAAGGTTTTTCTGACAAACCAACATGTTTGTTGTATAACAATTTTTGTGGTGTCATTATCCAAAATCAAAATGTCCATTTTATAGAAAACAGGCCTGTGTAAAACCCACAAGAAAGACACAAATCTTGATCTTACAAAGTTCACATTTGGTAGAACTTGAAGGCAATATCAGACATGAGTATTTAGGAACTGTGTTTGATATAGCGTTCAGATGGGGGGAAATCACCCCTGGAAAAGCCAAATTTGGAAGATGCACACAAATTTCACAACGTCAACATGTGCTATCTGCCATCACGGGGGATCAAGGGACGTGTTTTGGGGGAGCAAGCCCTTCCTCACCGCTACTTTATTATTGAGGAAGGTGTTGCACCCCCAAAACGCGTCCATTGATCTCCCGTGATGGCAGATAGCACATGTTGGCACACTGTGTGCATCCTCCAAATTTGGCTTTGGGAAAAATCACAAAAACATTTAGCACATTGTAGCAGACAAAAGAAGAAAGTGATTTGGAGGGGTTTTAAACTCGCCCCAAAACATCAATGATGTTTTTCTATTTTGGAATAACATCATTGATGTTTTGCTTGATGTTTTCCAATTGTAAATTACACCCCATGATCTCCCCGATCAGGATCTGGGCACTTTCGGATGTGAAAGGATCTTCATCCACAACCTCACGATCACCTAAAAAGAGAGGAAACCCAAAATAAATTAGGTCTAAAAAATATGCCGCCATCCATCTCTTATCTGAGCCTGTGGTCGCAGACACTCACCTGTTGTGGTGACTACTTCCACCACGTCTTCATCCTCCTGCTCATCTTGTGTTGGGGGGATTTCCCCTTCTTCCAGAGGGGGGGGGGGGCTCTGGTCTCCTCGGATGAGGGGTGTCCTCCGAGTCTTTTCTCCCCTATGTAAAACAAAAATGGTATAATTAGCACACAGATATTTAATGTCAGAACTATAAAGATGAAACATTGCTTGGAAGTGGGGTACAATTGTCTATTTTAGCAGAGTTCCAAGATGTAGCTTTTTTAGTGTCCTTTGTCAAGCTGCAATACTTTACCTGTTTGGTAAAAGCTTCACAGATGTAGCCCCCCCTATAGTATACACTGGAGCACCTGTGTGCCCCCCCTAATAAAAATGGTGTTCTTGTGTACCACACTAGTGCTCCAGTGTCCAGATGTGAAAACAGCTGCTCAGTGTCCTCTCCTTACACACAATCTAGTTTGCATTTCATTCTAGTAACAAAGCCATCTACACAACCCAATTCTTTGAAGACAAGTATAGGGCGTCAAAATGGTGGCCAAATGCATATGGCCTAAACAATGGTATTTTATCGTCCGAAATAACAATGTGTGATCCGAACGAATAATGTGCCCATGAACATGAAAGTTGCCATTTTAAACTGTACAACAGTTCCTAAAAGCACATGGAGCAGCACGAATGTAATAAACATAAAGAATAGGAACACAGCACAACTACTTACTTTTTTGCAGCACTCTCCGGATCTTTCTGTACTGCTCATGTTCTCGTAATTTCAGGTCCGACCACCGCTTCCTGAGCTGATCTTTCGTTCGTCGTACCCCGAATTTCCGGTGCAGACTCCTGACCACTTTCGCCATGATCTTGGCCTTTCTGACATTGGGGTTGGGGTAAGGCCCATACTTTCCATCATAGTCGGCCTTCTTCAGGATGTCCACCATCTCCAACATCTCCCCAAAGGACATATTTGAGTCCTTTAATCTCCTTCTGGATCGGGACGTTTCAGGCTCCAGCCTTTCCTCCTCCTCCTCCTCTTCGTTGCTACAATTAGCACGATCCTGCTGTCTATCCGCCATGTGCTCTTCCCCCACTGCGCCGAACGAAAAGGGGCGGGGAATAGACTAGAAAGAACGTCAGGGGCGGGCGGAGTTATACGCATGCGCAGTGTGTATAAATCATAACGCGCGCGTCTTACGTACGATCTGTGAGCGGAGGAAGGAGCATCGGAGACGCCGATCGTGCTAACGAAGGTAGGATCTAAACTTGGGCCTATACTGCTTCGAAATGGAAGCCTATATTGTAACAAGATTAGGGGAGTTTGGCCTGACATTAGGCTTTGTCTTGTGTTGTGTCTTACAGAGAAAATGGATGGGTTCAACGACCACAATTTCCTGCCCCTGTTCATAGACAAGTACAGGGAGCTGCCCTGTCTGTGGCAAGTGAGACACCCCCCACTATAACCACAAACAAAAGAGGCAGGCAGCGCTGGAGAAACTGCTGGAGTTGGTGAAGCCGGTGGTCCCCACAGCAACCATCCCTTATTTGAAAGCTAAAATTGGTGGTCTGAGGAGCACGTATCTTAGGGAGCGCAAGAAGGTCACAGATTCCCAGAGGTCCGGAGCTGCAGCAGATGACGTTTATGTCCCCAGGCTGTGGTACTATGAGAGACTGCGATTTCTGTCAGACCACACTGAAGTCAGGGAATCCCTCTCTACTCTTCCTTCCACGCTTCCTTCCATCCCAGCTGAGGCTTCCGATGTCCAACCTGGGCCTTCCAGCCAGGAAGAAGTGGAGGAGCCCAGCTGGAGTCAGGTATAGCATTCTTCTACAGATTTCTGGGCAATAAATAAATTATGTTTATTAGATGTTATTATTGATCACTAATTGCTGATTAAAAAAAGTGCTTTACATATCAATAGACAGTAGTGGGCACCCAAAATTGGGACAAGAATGAAAACTGCTGGGCTCAGAAGGATAGTCTGTTATATTTGTTAACATTCAATTTGCAGCAGTCAGGAGGTGAAAATTGTGTGTGATTGATGAATAAAAAACTAAAACTATGTCCCTTTTTCATACACAGGAAGACCTCAGCCAGGAGGAGGCTGTGGAATGTGGCAGTCAGGAGGAGGCGGGGATTAGTGTCAGCCAGGAGGAGGCGGGGATTAGTGTCAGCCAGGAGGAGGCGGGGCTAAGTGGCAGCCAAGAGAAGCCTGGGACAAGTCGCAGCCTGACTGAGTCTCAGGTCCCTCCTCTCCGCCTGCCATATAAACGAGCCAGGAAGGCCACTCCGAGTCCCGTGCAGGATTCAGCGTACAGGCTGATCCAGGAGGCTTCTGCGTCCCTCAGAGCCTTCCCCAGTCCTGAAGAGGCCTTTGCCTGCATGGCTGCCACAAAATTGCAGGGCATGCAGGAGGGTCAACGCAAGATCTCTGAGGACCTGATTTATAAAGTCCTACGTAAGGGGGAGAGTGGGGAACTGACACACAAGACGGATGTCATTGAGAGGGACGATCCTCCTCCTCCTCCTCCTCCTCCTCCTGCTGCCACAACTCCACCACCACAGCCAAAGCCTGTAAGGAAGCGTGGAAGGAAGACCAAAGAGTGATGGCCCTGGGTTCAGTCTGGTCTGGCAGAAGATGCAGTCTCTCGTATGACCACAGCCTGGGGACACAGATGTCATCTGCTGCTTTCCGGATCTCTGGGACTTCTGGACCAGACTGCCCTCCCTTATGATATGGACTCCTCAGGCCACCAATTTTGCTTTTAAATAATTGATGTCTGCCCTGGGGGTCCCAGGCTTCGCCCACTTCTGCAGTTTCTCCAGCGTTGCCTCCCTCTTTGTTTATAGTTGTGAGCCCTTACTAAATTTTTTTTGGGTAAATTCTACTCTCCTATGTGTGTTTTCATCCAAAAAGGACAGTTTGTTGGTGACGATTCAGGTACATTTCTAAAGTACAATGTGAAATTAACAAGGGACAACAACACCAAACAATCTCCTACAGATTAAATAGAACAACATATCAATGGTGTTGTGGGAACTTGTCACCAAAAACACACAAACATTTTCGGGAATACAAATCAAAATCACCAAAAAAATAAAAAATAAAAAAGAGAAACACAAAAAAAGAATCTACATTAAAGTCCAAAAAAAACAAAAAATGTTGTTGTCAGATGTGAGAAATCAAAATATATTGAGGGAATCCCGATAAATAGTAATGAAATAAGTTTGTGAGAAGTGTGTGTGAATATGAGCAGCAAAACTACTTAATTCTTGTCACATTATAAAGAAGAAGAGAGTGCGCTGTATTAAACCATTTTGAACATTGCAGTGTGACGAAAGTGCTGTATCCATTCCGAACGCTAAGTTTACCAGAACGAGCTGTCCCGCGTCGGAATTTCTTCTGAGCATGCGTGGCACTTTGTGCGTCGGAACAGGCCACACACGGTCGGAATTGACGCGATCGGATATCTCCTGCTGTCCAACTTTGTGTGTCGGAAAATCCGATGGAAAAGAAAATCCGATGGAAAATGTCCGATGGCGCCCACACACGGTCGGAATTTCCAACAACACGCTCCGATCGGACATTGTCCATCGGAAAATCCGACCGTGTGTACGGGGCATATTAGATACTGTGTACACAGCCTGGATTGTATTAGCAACTGTACTACGGCTGCACTGTATTTTATACTGTGTACACCACCAGAAGTGTAGTAGACACTGTACACACTGTATTAGATACTGTGTACACCGCCTGCACTGTATTAACAACTGTACTACGGCTGCACTGTATTGTGTACTGTGTACACCACCAGAAGTGTAGTAGAATGCACTGTAGATATAGGCTACACTGGATGCAGAATATATATATATATATATATATATATATATATATATATATATATATATATACCGTATATGCTCGAGTATAAGTCAAATTTTTCAGCCCTTTTTTTTGGGCTGAAAGTGTCCCCTTCGACTTATACTCGAGTCACCGCCGTCTGTCTGCATGATCAGCGTGTCATGCAGGCAGACGGTGGCTGGCGTGTGATGATAGTGTTCAGTGGCTATTCCAGCATTCAAAAGCCGCGCCTCCTGCTCGTCTGTGATAGGCTGAACAGCTGTCAGTGTACAGCCTATCACGGACATTCTCTTATCCTCGTCCGTGGTATGAGTATGAGAGAATGTCCGTGATAGGCAGTCAGCGGTCAGCCTATCACAGACGAGGAGGAGGCGCGGCTTTTGAACTGTGGAATGGCCGCCGAACACTATCATCACACGCCGGCCGCCGTTTGAGGATGGAGATCGCCACAGGGAGGATGGAGATCGCCACATGGAGACTGCACAGGACACAGGTAAGCTGCACATTCACACAGGACACATGCACACAGGACATGTACAGGACACAGGAACACAGGGACACAGGAACACAGGGACACAGGACACATGTACAGGACACACATGTACAGGACACACATGTACAGGACACACATGTACAGGACACAGGACACATGTACAGGGTACAGGTAGACTGCACAGGACACAGGGAGGCAGGCAGCTGCAGATGGGCATTGTTGACCCTCTGCATTTCTCACCTTCGTCTTATACTCGGGTCAATAAATTTTTCCCAGTTTTTTGTGGTAAATTAGGGGCCTCGACTTATACTCAGAATGACTTATACTCGAGTATATACAGTGGGGCAAAAAAGTATTTAGTCAGCCACCAATTGTGCAAGTTCCCCCACTTAAAAAGATGAAAGAGGCCTGTAATTGTCATCATAGGTATACCTCAACTATGAGAGACAAAATGTGGAAACAAATCCAGACAATCACATTGTCTGATTTTTGAAAGAATTTATTTGCAAATTATGGTGGAAAATAAGTATTTGGTCACCTACAAACAAGCAAGATTTCTGTCTTTCACAGACCTGTATCTTCTTCTTTAAGAGGCTCCTCTGTACTCCACTCATTACCTGTATTAATGGCACCTGTTTGAACTTGTTATCAGTATAAAAGACACCTGTCCACAACCTCAAACAGTCACACTCCAAACTCCACTATGGTGAAGACCAAAGAGCTGTCGAAGGACACCAGAAACAAAATTGTAGACCTGCACCAGGCTGGGAAGACTGAATCTGCAATAGGCAAGCAGCTTGGTGTGAAGAAATCAACTGTGGGAGCAATAATTAGAAAATGGAAGACATACAAGACCACTGATAATCTCCCTCGATCTGGGGCTCCACGCAAGATCTCACCCTGTGGGGTCAAAACGATCACAAGATCGGTGAGCAAAAATCCCAGAACCACACGGGGGACCTAGTGAATGACCTGCAGAGAGCTGGGACCAACATAACAAAGGCTACCATCAGTAACACACTACGCCGCCAGGGACTCAGATCCTGCAGTGCCAGATGTGTCCCCCTGCTTAAGCCAGTACATGTCCGGGCCCATCTGAGGTTTGCTAGGGAGCATTTGGATGATCCAGAAGAGGATTGGGAGAATGTCATATGGTCATATGATACCAAAGTAGAACTGTTTGGTAGAAACACAACTCGTCATGTTTGGAGGAGAGAGAATGGGAGTTGCAACCAAAGAACACCATACCTACTGTGAAGCATGGGGGTGGCAACATCATGCTTTGGGGCTGTTTCTCTGCAAAGGGAACAGGACGACTGATCCGTGTACATGAAAGAATGAATGGGGCCATGTATCGTGAGATTTTGAGTGCAAACCTCCTCCCATCAGCAAGGGCATTGAAGATGAAATGTGGCTGGGTCTTTCAGCATAACAATGATCCCAAACACACCACTCGGGCAACGAAGGAGTGGCTTCGTAGGAAGCATTTCAAGGTCCTGGAGTGGCCTAGCCAGTCCCCAGATCTCAACCCCATAGAAAACCTTTGGAGGGAGTTGAAAGTCTGTGTTGCCCAGTGACAGCCCCAAAACATCACTGCTCTAGAAGAGATCTGCATTGAGGAATGGGCCAACATACCAGCAACAGTATGTGACAACCTTGTGAAGGCTTACAGAATACGTTTGACCTCTGTCAATGCCAACAAAGGATATATAACAAAGTATTGTGATGAACTTTTGATATTGACCAAATACATATTTTCCACCATAATTTGCAAATAAATTCTTTCAAAAATCAGACAATGTGATTGTCTGGATTTGTTTCCATATTTTGTCTCTCATAGTTGAGGTATACCTATGATGACAAATACAGGCCTCTCTCATTTTTTAAGTGGGAGAACTTGCACAATTCGTGGCTGACTAAATACTTTTTTCCCCACTGTATATACCGTATTTATCGGCATATAACACGCACAGGCGTAAAACACGCAATTTCATTTTAGGAGGGAAGTTTCTGGAAAAAAAACTAAAATTTTAAATAAAGAACTTTGAAGCAAAATAAGAGTCAGTGCCCATCGATGCAGCCTCACCATTGCCCATCTGCAGCCTGATCAATGCCATATGCAGCCCGATCAATGTCATCTGCAGCCTCCCAATTGCCCATCAATGCAGCCTGATCAGTGCCCATCTGCAGCTTGCTCAATGCCCATCTCCAGCTTGATCAATGCCCATCTGCAGCCTGATCAATGCCCATATGCAGCCTCACCATGGCCATGAATGCAGCCTGATCAATGCCCATCTGCAGCCTCACATCAGATTACTGTTGCCTCGCAAGGGGACAGGGAGGGGGGCGGGATTACATTTTAGATTCAGATTACATACAGCGAGAATCTCCTGTTTATTCGGCGGCCTCTTTAATACAAAGTCCCGCCTCCTGGACCGGCTTCTATGATAGACAGAACACTTGTCCAATGCTGGCCCAGGAGACGGGACTTCCTATTACAGAGGCCGCTGAGTAAACAGGAGATTCTCGTTGTATGTAATCTGATGGCGCTCGTCCCGTCCCCCTCCCCGTTCCCTCCGAGGCAGCCTAAATTGCAATATCGGCATATAACACGCACACACTATTTGCACCCAATTTTCAGGGTGAAAAAGTGAGTGTTATACGCCAATAAATGCAGTATATATATATATATATATATATATATATATATATATACATATATACGAGACTGTATACAGTATCTTACAAAAGTGAGTACACCCCTCACATTTTTGTAAATATTTTATTATATCTTTGTGTCAATTAGTTTCAGTATAAATCACACAAATAGGAAACATGAAGGGAACACAAAGACACTGAATTTCAAAAGAGCCAACTTCCCTAAACTACAAACCTTGCTAAAAGGCATAAATTGGGATAAAATATTAGGAACAAAGAATGCGGAGGAGAGATGGGTTTGCTTTAAGAGCATATTAAAAAAGGGCATTAGCCAATGTATCCCATTGGGTAATAAAAGCGAACAAATATCCTGGATGGCTTAACTCCAATGTAAAAATGCATATAAAAGCAAAGGAGAAGGCCTTCAAAAAATACAAGGTTGAGGGATCATCCTCAGCATTCAGACTTTATAAAGAATGCAATAAGAAATGTAAGGGTGCAATTAGGACGGCTAAGATAGAACATGAAAGACACATAGCGGAGGAGAGCAAAAAAAATCCCAAGAAATTCTTTAAGTATGTAAACAGTAAAAAAGGGAGGATAGACCATATTGGCCCCATAAAGAATGAGGAAGGACATCTGGTTACGAAGGATGGGGAGATGGCAAAGGTATTGAATTTATTCTTCTCCTCAGTCTTCACGAGTGAATCGGGGGGCTTCAGTAACCAAAACTGCAGTGTTTATCCTCATGACACAACACAGGAAGCACCTACATGGTTAACAGAGGACAGAATTAAAATTAGACTTGAAAAACTTAACATTAATAAATCACTGGGACCAGATGGCTTGCATCCGAGGGTACTTAGGGAACTCAGTCAGGTGATTGCCAGACCGTTGTTCCTAAATTTTACAGACAGTCTATTGACTGGAATGGTACCAGCTGATTGGAGAAAAGCCAATGTAGCACCAATATTTAAAAAGGGCCCAAAAAACATCCCTGGGAATTACAGACCAGTTAGCCTAACATCAATAGTATGTAAACTCTTGGAGGGAATGATAAGGGACTAGATATACAAGATTTTAGTAATAAGAACGATATCATTAGCAGTAATCAGCATGGATTCATGAAGAATCCTTCTTGCCAAACCAATCTATTAACCTTCTATGAGGAGGTGAGTTGCCATCTAGATAAAGGAAGGCCCGTAGACGTGGTGTATCTGGATTTTGCAAAAGCATTTGACACAGTTCCCCATAAACGTTACTGTACAAAATAAGGTCCATTGGCATGGACCATAGGGTGAGTACATGGATTGAAAACTGGCTACAAGGGCGTGTTCAGAGGGTGGTGATAAATGGGGAATACTCAGAATGGTCAGGGGTGGGTAGTGGGGTTCCCCAGGGTTCTGTGCTGGGACCAATCCTATTTAATTTGTTTATAAACGACCTGGAGGATGGGATAAACAGTTCAATCTCTGTATTTGCAGACGATACTAAGCTAAGCAGGGCAATAACTTCTCCGCAGGATGTGGAAACCTTGCAAAAAGACCTGAACAAATTAATGGGGTGGGCGACTACATGGCAAATGAGGTTCAATGTAGAAAAATGTAAAATAATGCATTTGGGTGGCAAAAATATGAATGCAATCTATACACTGGGGGGAGAACCTCTGGGGGAATCTAGGATGGAAAAGGACCTGGGGGTCCTAGTAGATGATAGGCTCAGCAATGGCATGCAATGCCAAGCTGCTGCTAATAAAGCAAACAGAATATTGGCATGCATTAAAAGGGGGATCAACTCCAGAGATAAAATGATAATTCTTCCGCTCTACAAGACTCTGGTCCGGCCGCACCTGGAGTATGCTGTCCAGTTCTGGGCACCAGTACTCAGGAAGGATGTACTGGAAATGGAGCGAGTACAAAGAAGGGCAACAAAGCTAATAAAGGGTCTGGAGGATCTTAGTTATGAGGAAAGGTTGCGAGCACTGAACTTATTCTCTCTGGAGAAGAGACGCTTGAGAGGGGATATGATTTCAATTTACAAATACTGTACTTGTGACCCCACAATAGGGATAAAACTTTTTCGCAGAAGAGAGTTTAATAAGACTCGGGGCCACTCATTACAATTAGAAGAAAAGAGGTTTAACCTTAAACTACGTAGAGGGTTCTTTACTGTAAGAGCGGCAAGGATGTGGAATTCCCTTCCACAGGCGGTGGTCTCAGCGGGGAGCATTGATAGCTTCAAGAAACTATTAGATAATCACCTGAATGACCGCAATATACAGGGATATGTAATGTAATACTGACACATAATCACACACATAGGTTGGACTTGATGGACGTGTGTCTTTTTTCAACCTCACCTACTATGAGTGGAACCTGTCCTGTTAAACCACTGTATGGTCTTGGCCATTGTGCTGCAGCTCAGTTTCAGGGTCTTGGCAATCTTCTTATAGCCTAGGCCATCTTTATGTAGAGCAACAATTCATTTTTTTCAGATCCTCAGAGAGTTCTTTGTCATGAGGTGCCATGTTGAACTTCCAGTGACCAGTATGAGAGCGATAACGCCAAATTTAACACATCTGCTCCCCATTCACACCTGAACCTTGTAATGAGTCACATGACACCGGGGGGGGGGGGGGCTAATTGGGTGCAACTTGGACATTTTCACTCACTTTTGTTGCCAGTGGTTTAGACATTAATGGCTGTGTGTTGAGTTATTTTGAGGGGACAGCAAATTTACACTGTTATACAAGCTGTACACTCACTACTTTACATTGCAAAGTGTCATTTCTTTAGTGATGTCACATGAAAATATATAATAAAGTATTTAATGTGAGGGGAATGCACTGTTGATATAGGCTACACTGGATGCAGAATATATATATGTATATATATATATATATATATATATATATATATATATACAAGGCTGTATATATATATATATATATATATTAACCACTTGTCGACTGGCTTACACCGATATACGTCGGCAGAAGGGCACATACAGGCAGATTAATGTACCTGTACATTGCCCTTTAAGAAGCGGTTTGCGGGCGCGCGCGCCGCGACATGCTGTCCGTTTTCGTCCAATCTCTCCATAGGAAGCAGCGGTGCTCGACAGGCCCCTCTCCGCTCAGTGAGCAGAGAGGGACCTGTCATCCGCCGTTTTAGCGGAGATCAACGGAGAGATCTCCCGCTGAGATGGCGGACAGAGGGGGACTACGAGGCAGTGGATCCGCCTCGTGAGAATGATGTCTTACTCTCTATTTGACCTAATGATCACTGTCACGGGGACTGGAAGTGAGGGGAAATCCAACATGTTGTCACACTGATCAAATAGGTGAAATCCACCAATGGGGACACTTGTTTAGTGATAACTGTCTAAGGCATGGCTGTCCAACCTGTGGCCCTCCAGCTATTGTGGAACTACAAGTCCCTTCATGCTTTTGCCTTTGGGAGCCAAGTTCCATCATGCCTCTGCCTTTGGGAGTCATGTTTGCAAATGTCAGTCTTGCAATGCCTCATGGGTCCTGTAGTTCTGCAACAGCTGGAGGGCCACAGGTTGGACACCCATGGTTTAAGGCAAGGGTCTCCAAACTATGGCCCTCCAGTTGCTCAGGAACTACAATTCCCATCATGCCTAGTCATGTCTGTGAATGTCAGAATTTTACAATGCCCCATGGGACGTTTAGTTCCACAACAGCTGGAAGGCCGTAGTTTGGAGATCTCTGGTCTAAGGGCTCCTTTCTACATGTGTTGCCCTCTGAAGAGTGATCCACAATCAGATTGCTTTTTGGATGGCATTTGAAAGTTAAGGAGGAGGTGTTATATTTCCTTCCCACTGCTTGTTTTAAACCTTTTAAACCCCACACTAGCATGGTGCAACTGTGTGCATTGCATGGGGTGTTCCCATTCAGTTGATTGGGTGCGTTCAGCAGGTAGGCCTACCTGCAGGGCCGGTGTTACCACTAGGCAAACTAGGCAGCCACCTAGGGTGCACTGCTGCCTAGGGCGCCCGGCCACTGGTGTTCCTACTCTCTTTTCTCTGCAGCAAGCAACTAAGTCTCAGCATCAGCAGGCAGGCAGCCATCGCTCCATTCGCACATAGTGTCAGAGGCACAGCGGCGGCAGAGGACTGTGTCTGTGTCTGGACTCCCAAATGAATGGAAGCAAGCAAACATTCATTGATGGGCACTAGTAGGCTGCATTGATGGGCGCTGGTGAGGCTGCATTTGATGGGGGCTGGTGAGGCTGCATTTGATAGGCGCTTTATTAAAAAGGTGGGGTATACATGGGCAGGGCAAAGGGGGTGGAGTCAGGGGTGGAGCCAGGGAGCCGCAAAATGAGGTTTTGCCTAGGGTGTCAAAAATTCTTGCACCAGCCCTGACTGCCTGCCTAACACAATAAGAGCTATGATTTACCACAGCATATGCACACCCCTCTCCACTGCCTTTGCATCTTAAGGGAGTGGTAAAAATAAGGCTCAACCATGCGTTCTTACTATCCCCAACCACAAGTGTTAACTAAGGTTTAGAGCATTCCCCTCACTTCCTGCTTTGTCTGCAGGATAGGAAGTGAAGGAGAATCAATAAGAAACAGATGGGGGAAAAAGTTTTGGCTTCAGAAATACTTTTACAAAACTGCCCTCATTCATATTTGCACTTTCATTAGAACAGTAAGGATACACTGATATATAATTTATTTAAACAGGTCTCCATCCAAAATTAACAAGATAAAAAAGAGGAGCCCGTTAATAAAATGAAAAAAGTTTTTGCTGGAAAATTCAACTTCAACCCAGAGATTTCCACCCGAAGTACTTTTTTCTGCTGTATCATTCAAGACGTCCTGGACCCGCCCCAAGCCTTTGATTGGACAGTGGGAGGGGCACAGCAATGAGCTCATGTCTTTGTCACTCTGCTCTCTCCTCCTATCACCATCATTGGCTCCTTGTGCTGCTTCTTCCTCTCTTACCCCGGCCCTGATATGCACTCATACTAAGTCAAATACAGGTACCCAGGCTGCTTATATTAAAAAAAAATACATTCAGCGATGTATTAATGATTGCAGAGCTGCATAGATGCATATTTTTTTATATCTGCCTGGAGTTCAACTTTAACATCTCTAAACCACCAAACTAATGTGTATAGACTGGGTGTTTAGCATTAAATGTGAGGACAAACATGGATTGAAGAAAGAATCTCTGCAGGATTGTTTGAATATCATGTCCAATATTTGCCTACACTTCACCTCTCCTGCTTCCCAGTACCAGGGATTGGTTTAATCAAAACTGATAAGAAAAAAAAGCCATAATGTGATAAAACACGGGTGTTCACCTGAGCTCTGATCAATATCTAGGTGTAGGCATATATGTATATACAGTACAAAAGGTCAGTACTAACCACTATGGTGGAGTCCGTACCATAGCACCAACATATGACAAAGCGCTGTACATTAATCCTCGGAGGGTTTTTGTCATGCTGCTTGTGCAATCAAACAATGTCCACACTTAAAGCGGAGTTCCGCCAAATTTTTTTCAAATTTTTCATATTTTTTTTCAAAATATGGACACTTACCTGTCCAGGGCGCCCGCAATATCGGCACCTGAAGCCGATTTGTCCCTTGACTCTCAGGTGAAGGCGCCCCCATCTTTAGTAAGGGAATCAGGAAGCCAAGCCTTGCGGCTTCACAGCCTGGTTCCCTGCTGCGCATGCGCTAGTCATGATCCTACTGGTCCCTGCTGTCTTCTGAGACCTGTGTGTCTCCCAGAAGACAGCAGGGGGGGACGGAGGAGGCGCCGGACATGGCGTAGATATATATACTGCGGCTATCTATGCCCGGAAGTGGGAGCAAATACCTGTATTAGACAGGTATCTGCTCCCCCCTCCCCCCTGAAAGGTGCCAAATGTGACACTGGAGGGAGGGAGGTTTCCAAAAAGCGGAAGTTCCATTTTTGGGTGGAACTCTGCTTTAATTGCTAAGGTTAAAATGATATGAACCTGTGCAGACTTATTAGTTTGAAGTTCCATCTCTGACTTTTACCTATAAGTAAGCTTATAATAAGGCTTACCTATAGGTACCGTTTAGGAGATATTTATTGTATATGCAGCCGATGACGTCACCGGCACATGCGACCTGAAGGAACGGCTACCCGGGGCCATGCCTTCAGAGTCCTGTGCTGTAAATGGCGGCTCCTTCGTGCATGCGCAGGAGAGACGTCATATTGGCTCCGGCCAGTCACACAGCCGGAGTCCATGGACGCGGAAGGAAAACGGGTGAAGATGGAATCGGCCTCCAGCGGTGACAGTGCATCGCTGGAATGCTTTGTTTTCAGGTAAGTTTAACATAATGTGCTAGTATGCGATGCTAGAAATTGATCCTGGTATATCTCACTCTAACCAATTTTAAATGTTTTTATTAAAAACGCAAACATTTTTTATTTCCTTTTATGTTCATTGGTAATTTGGCGTATGAGCTATTTTGCCAGTCTCCTGCATGAATTAAGATCTGCCTCCCGACACTCAGATTGAGGCGTGGTTTTTCCTGTTTACTATATAATGCGATGAGTCAGTGTATTGCCCGTGTCCCAGGACAACGTCAGCTTGTGACGAAACGCACCTCGGGAGGAGTGGCGTGTTGACATCATCGCATTGTGATCCTAGTGGGACGGGTGTTCGCTAGCCGGCCGGATTTTTTAATATTTGATGCTTTACTTCTTGCTTCTTGTGTAAGTGCAACCTTTATTTTTAATAAACCTGTGTAAATTTGCCTGGTCTATGTCCACGATCACTGGATCATCGAGTCTCCCTGGTTTGAATGGCGGGTGTCCTGCCCATTTAATGCAAAGAATCTATCTGTGAGCTGTTCACGCCCTTGATAAAGGCCCTGGCTGGCTTGATAACTGCAAGCTAATCTTAGCTTGCCTTCTGGTAAGCACACACTCTATGCGGTGGAGGTTCACAAATTTGTAGCGGTGTCTGGGAGTTGTTTCAAGTCATCTGAACGATTCAAGTTACTCACATTCACTTGTGGTTGATGGACTCATTTTAATTTTTATTATATCTATATTAATTCATAATCACTTTTTAATTGATATTCAATATATATATATATATATATATATATATATATATATATATATATATATATATATACTTGTTTATGTATGTATTAGGTTGCAACATTAGCATGGCTTTCTTTTTCATTTTTACTTAATCTGTGTGTATCTCACATAGAGCCGCTGCTCTTTATGCATTTATTATTAAAATAACTATTCAGCGTGGTATTTCCCATATACTACTGATAATTGTACAAATGCTTATATTTATACCCCCTGCTGTGCTTTCCAGAGCAGAGGAGAGAAAGGCCAGTCAACTGAGAAATTCAGACCCTCACTCAGAAACAGGTAACTTCCACCATAGTTCTAATACATTGTATTGTAAATCTACTTAATTAGCTATTTGAAGATTTACTTAATTGCTGTATCATGCGTCTACTGTTCAGTTTATGGGGTCTATTTGTAAAAGATTCCCTGTAATGTCTCTAATATGTGTTTCCCATCATCACTTGTTCCATTTAGGGACCATAAAGAGGTATTTTCGTGATTGCGATACTTCAGAAAAATATTGCATTGCATTGTGGCCACTAGATGGAGCTGGTGATCATAGGAAATGCACATATTAGCCATATTATTAGACAGCTGTGGGAATGTGAGGCATTTGCACACCATTTTTTTTTTTTTTTATAATTAAGATTTCTTTATAAGTCCCTCTTACATTAGAGTTACCTCTCACATCAGGATCCCCATCAGTGTTATCCCTTACATAAGGGTTCCCACTAGAGTTCCTTATTTACATCAGGTTCCCCATCAGAGTGCCATTTACATCAGAGTTCCATCAAAATCTGTGCTATCTGTGAAAATTGAGGATATGCCTGTAGGCAGGAGTAGTTCCCACTCCACCAAGCAGGTGTCTCCTTGCTGCCTTGGGAATGGACTGGAGTCCTAAGGAGAATAATGTTTCCCTGTAGGTGTCAAAGGGGGAAACAGCTGTCCTATTGGATGCTGCCGCTCTTCATTGACCTTCTGTGGCCATCTTGGTTGGAGCAGTGCTTATAAATAGCTGTAGAGTGGAGGGTATAGGGAAAGGAACCCCATCTGGCAGAGACAGAGAATTGCAGTCAGGGAGAGGTTCCAGTGTGAAAAGTGCCAGAGTAGGGGATTTTGCTGCATGCTGTATACAGCACCAATCTCCAGTACCGCTGCCGCCACTTATTGCAGGCCTTTCTGAGCTGCCACCTGTGCTAGCAACCTGCCAGTCAGCCACCCCTTCAGCAGATGCCACCCCAGTAAGACCAATGCAGTCTGTGCTGTAACCTAGTGTGCCTGAGTACATCCTGTGCTAGACTACAAACCCCCAGAATCAGCCAGCCTACTCATACTGCTCTGCCACCCCTGTGCCTTAAGGACTGCGCCAGCATTCGTCTGAAACTGGCATTGAGCGACCATCTTACCGATTCCAGAAAGTGTCGCTGAACCTGTTAATAAAGTGTTACTGAACCTGTTACTAAAGTGTTGCTGAACCTGTTACTAAAGTGTTACTGAACCTGTTACTAAAGTGTTACTGAACCTGTTACTAAAGTGTCGCTGAACCTGTTACTAAAGTGTTACTGAACCTGTTACTAAAGTGTTACTGAACCTGTTACTAAAGTGTCGCTGAACCTGTTACTAAAGTGTTACTGAACCTGTTACTAAGGTGTTACTGAACCTGTTACTAAAGTGTTACTGAACCTGTTACTAAAGTGTTACTGAACCTGTTACTAAAGTGTTACTGAACCTGTTACTAAAGTGTTACTGAACCTGTTACTAAGGTGTTACTGAACCTGTTACTAAAGTGTTACTGAACCTGTTACTAAAGTATGGCTGAACCTGTTACTAAAGTGTTGCTGAACCTGTTACTAAAGTGTTACTGAACCTGTTACTAAAGTGTTACTGAACCTGTTACTAAAGTGTTACTGAACCTGTTACTAAAGTGTTACTGAACCTGTTACTAAAGTGTTACTGAACCTGTTACTAAGGTGTTACTGAACCTGTTACTAAAGTGTTACTGAACCTGTTACTAAAGTATGGCTGAACCTGTTACTAAAGTGTTGCTGAACCTGTTACTAAAGTGTTACTGAACCTGTTACTAAAGTGTTGCTGAACCTGTTACCAGAGTGTTACTGATAGATGAACAAGATCCCTCTAGAGATAACTAGTCAAGACTTTAAACGAACCACAAGTTTTTCACATTATATATAAAGCATCAAAACATTATTGTTAACAATTAAAACCCAACATTAAAATCCACCAAACGTGTTATGTTGCTGGTGTTAGCTTACATAATGCATTAATTGACACTCCAAGATTTTATCATAAATGAAGAAGTCAAGTTGAAATATCCACATTCAACACATTTCACAGGTCAAAGCACACTTCTTCAGTCTTTTAATTGTTACAACAATAAACTTTCCATGTTTTATATACAGTAAATGTGAAAAACTTGTGGTACCTTAAAATCCTTTTCTCTGTAGGGATCTTGTTCATAATTAATTATTTGGAGAACCTGGTACATATTAATAATCATATTGAAAAAGATTACTATGCTAATTTTTTGCTTTTTTGTTTTTGGTTTAAAGTGTTGCAGAGCCTGTACTGCAAGAGATATCGTGCTTGTGTTAAGCAATACTGCTAGAGCTAACATCTGTGCTCTGCAAGTGACAGTGTTGTTCCTGGATTTGCACTCCACTAAATACAATATTGATAAACTGCCTTGGACTCTGAGTGTGCTACTTCCTGAAGCTGGGTACCATACAACTCGCTCTGCCCATAGGCCATGCACTCTAGTTGTGGGCCAGATAAAATCATGTGGTGGGCCATACAGTATGTGGCCCCTCCGGCTGTAGTTTGAAGATCCCCACGCCATATAACAGACCAAAAGGGACCAAATAGGAGAAGTTCATTGTTAGGTTTTACATACACTTTGAGTTACATAGTTACATAGTTACATAGTAGGTGAGGTTGAAAAAAGACACAAGTCCATCAAGTCCAACCTATGTGTGTGATTATGTGTCAGTATTACATTACATATCCCTGTATATTGCGGTCATTCAGGTGATTATCTAATAGTTTCTTGAAGCTATCAATGCTCCCCGCTGAGACCACCGCCTGTGGAAGGGAATTCCACATCCTTGCCGCTCTTACAGTAAAGAACCCTCTACGTAGTTTAAGGTTAAACCTCTTTTCTTCTAATTGTAATGAGTGACCACGAGTCTTATTAAACTCTCTTCTGCGAAAAAGTTTTATCCCTATTGTGGGGTCACCAGTACAGTATTTGTAAATTGAAATCATATCCCCTCTCAAGCGTCTCTTCTCCAGAGAGAATAAGTTCAGTGCTCGCAACCTTTCCTCATAACTAAGATCCTCCAGACCCTTTATTAGCTTTGTTGCCCTTCTTTGTACTCGCTCCATTTCCAGTACGTCCCTCCTGAGGACTGGTGCCCAGAACTGGACAGCATACTCCAGGTGCGGCCGGACCAGAGTCTTGTAGAGCGGGAGAATTATTGTTTTATCTCTGCAGTTGATCCCCCTTCTAATGCATGCCAATATTCTGTTTGCTTTATTAGCAGCAGCTTGGCATTGCATGCCATTGCTGAGCCTATCATCCACTAGGACCCCCAAGTCCTTTTCCATCCTAGATTCCCCCAGAGGTTCTCCCCCCCAGTGTATAGATTGCATTCATATTTTTGCCACCCAAATGCATTATTTTACATTTTTCTACATTGAACCTCATTTGCCATGTAGTCGCCCACCCCATTAATTTGTTCAGGTCTTTTTGCAAGATTTCCACATCCTGCGGAGAAGTTATTGCCCTGCTTAGCTTAGTATCGTCTGCAAATACAGAGATGGAACTGTTTATCCCATCCTCCAGGTCGTTTATGAACAAATTAAATAGGATTGGTCCCAGCACAGAACCCTGGGGGACCCCACTACCCACCCCTGACCATTCTGAGTACTCCCCATTTATCACCACCCTCTGAACACGCCCTTGTAGCCAGTTTTCAATCCATGTACTCACCCTATGGTCCATGCCAACGCACCTTATTTTGTACAGTAAACGTTTATGGGGAACTGTGTCAAATGCTTTTGCAAAATCCAGATACACCACGTCTACGGGCCTTCCTTTATCTAGATGGCAACTCACCTCCTCATAGAAGGTTAATAGATTGGTTTGGCAAGAACGATTCTTCATGAATCCATGCTGATTACTGCTAATGATATCATTCTTATTACTAAAATCTTGTATATAGTCCCTTATCATCCCCTCCAAGAGTTTACATACTATTGATGTTAGGCTAACTGGTCTGTAATTCCCAGGGATGTTTTTTGTGCCCTTTTTAAATATTGGTGCTACATTGGCTTTTCTCCAATCAGCTGGTACCATTCCAGTCAATAGACTGTCTGTAAAAATTAGGAACAACGGTCTGGCAATCACCTGACTGAGTTCCCTAAGTACCCTCGGATGCAAGCCATCTGGTCCCGGTGATTTATTAATGTTAAGTTTCTCAAGTCTAATTTTAATTCCGTCCTCTGTTAACCATGTAGGTGCTTCCTGTGTTGTGTCATGAGGATAAACACTGCAGTTTTGGTTACTGAAGCCCCCCGATTCACTCGTGAAGACTGAGGAGAAGAATAAATTCAATACCTCTGCCATCTCCCAATCCTTTGTAACCAGATGTCCTTCCTCATTCTTTATGGGGCCAATATGGTCTGTCCTCCCTTTTTTACTGTTAACATACTTAAAGAATTTCTTGGGATTTTTTTTGCTCTCCTCCGCTATGTGTCTTTCATGTTCTATCTTAGCCATCCTAATTGCACCCTTACATTTCTTATTGCATTCTTTATAAATTCTGAATGCTGTGTATATCCCTCAACCTTGTATTTTTTGAAGGCCTTCTCCTTTGCTTTTATATGCATTTTTACATTGGAGTTAAGCCATCCAGGATGTTTGTTCGCTCTTTTAAATTTATTACCCAATGGGATACATTGGCTAATGCCCTTATTTAATATGCTCTTAAAGCAAACCCATCTCTCCTCTGTATTCTTTGTTCCTAATATTTTATCCCAATTTATGCCTTTTAGCAAGGTTTGTAGTTTAGGGAAGTTGGCTCTTTTGAAATTCAGTGTCTTTGTGTTCCCTTCATGTCTCCTATTTGTGTGATTTATACTGAAACTAATTGACCTGTGATCGCTGTTACCTAAATTGCCTCGTATTTCCACATCTGTTATCAGGTCTGTATTGTTGGTAATCAGTAGATCTAGTAATGTTTTATTTCTAGTTGGTGCGTCTACCATCTGACCCATAAAATTGTCCTGCAAGACATTAAGGAACTGGCGAGCCTTAAATGAATGCGCGGTTCCCTCCGCCCAGTCTATGTCTGGATAATTAAAATCCCCCATTATGATAACACTTCCCATCCTTGCTGCTAATCCAATTTGTAATAGGAGATCCGTCTCCACTTCCTCCCTCAGGTTAGGGGGCCTATAGCATACTCCCAGTATTATTTTCCCCTTAGCTTCATCCCTTTAGAGCTCTACCCATAAAGATTCCACCTCCTCCCTAGCCCCCTCAGTGATGTCATCTCTCACATTCACTTGTACATTATTCTTGATATATAGGCATACCCCTCCCCCTTTTTTACCCTCTCTATCCTTGCGGTATAGGGTATACCCTTGAATGTTTGCCAGCCAATCATGAGAGCTGTTGAACCAGGTCTCTGAAATTCCCACAAAATCCAAATCCTCCTTGTACAACAGTATCTCTAGTTCACCCATCTTGTCCGCCAGGCTCCTGGCATTGGTGAACATGCCACATAGTTTAGACCGGTCGCATATTGTCCTCGTATTGGGTGTTTCAAGATTGCAACTTGGACTTGCTACTATACTCACCTTGTGTTTTTGTGCTTTGGTTAACCTAGCACTAATGCCCCCAATACTACCCTCTGGAATATCTTCCGCGCTGGCTATCACTGTCTCTGGACCCTCCCCCCCATCGCCTAGTTTAAAAACCCCTCTAACTTTTTGGCCATCTTCATTCCCAGCAGATCTGCACCCTCCTCATTTAGGTGCAGTCCGTCCCTTCTATAGTACCGGTTACCGACTGAGAAGTCGGCCCAGTCCTCCAGGAACCCAAACCCCTCCTTACTACACCAGCTCTTCAGCCACTTGTTTACTTCCCTAATCTCCCTCTGCCTCTCTGGTGTGGCTCGATGTACCGGTAGTATTCCTGAGAACACTACCTTGGAGGTCCTTTTCCTCAATTTAGCTCCTAAGTCCCTAAAATCGTTCTTTAGGACACTCCATCTGCCTCTGACTTTGTCATTGGTGCCAACGTGCACCATGACAGCCGGGTCTTCCCCAGCCCCTCCCAGTAATCTGTCCACAAGATCCGTGATGTGCCGAACCCAAGCGCCCGGTAGACAACATACTGTTCGGCGCTTCAGGTCTTGGTTACAGATTGCCCTCTCTGTCCTTCTAAGAATTGAGTCCCCTACCACCAGAATCTGTCTTTCCTTTCCCTTTGCTGCCCCCCCACTCTTACTGGAGGAGTTCTTCCCCTGGCAGCTAGGAGAGTCCCTCATCTCCAGCAGTGCTGGTCCCTGACTGGTTACACCAATGTCACTCAATGGAGCGTACTTATTGGAATGCTCCAGTCCTAGATCGGCCTCCCTGGCACTTCCCCCTCTACCCCTCCTAACTGTCACCCATCTACTCTTTGCTAGTGCCTGCACCTCTTTGTCTCCACCCGCCTCTGTGCTGGCCCCTGCCGGCACCTGCCGTGTACATTCCTGGCTCACCTTTAGTATGGAGGGACTTCTCAGTGCTGACAGTTGCTTCCCCAGATTCAGAACCTGGGCTTCCAGGGAAACAATGTGCTTACATTTTGCACAGCAGTATTCGCCCTCGATCGGATGATCAAGGAACGCATACATGCGGCAAGATGTACAAAGAGTCGCCTCTCCACACCCGCCGGGCATCGTACCTATTAAATTTGGTGAGGATTTGGGGATTTTACCCTGTCCAAATTACCTAACAACTAGCTTCCTATACTGTTATACTGTGGAATCACAAGAAGTTCCAAAAAAACAAAAGATCTTAGGAAAAATGTGTCTGGAGAGATCACAAAACATTTATTTTTTTTGCAGATTGCTAGAAGTATCCGATTTTGTCTCTCACATGTACGTATTGCTATCTTGGAATGGCGTCCCTGCACCTGGATCTTGTCTTTTGTTGCAGCTCAGAATTCTCAGTTCCCTCCTTTTGGTAAGTTGCTTCTTTTATAAAAAAGAAAAAAAAAAAAGGGTTATATACAAAAGATATAATTTGTACACCGGTCTAGCATACCTGTATTGTTTTCAAACTCAGAACCAGATAACGTGACTCTTCAGATAAAAAATATAATTTTTTATTTATTACAGGTATTTACAGTATATAGTGCCAATCTAGACAGGAGCCAATTAACCTACCAGCACAGCCTTTCTCAACCAGGGTTCCTCCAGAGTTTGCCAAGGGTTCCTTGAGCAACAAATGTAAAGAACATTATTCCCAGTGACCCTCAAGCTAGTGTCCTGTAGAAATAGTAATTAATTAGTGTGGGTTCCATGAGCCTTGAAAGTTATCCCAAGGGTTTCACCAAGTTAAAATGTTTGAAAAAGGCTGTACTAGCATGTCTTTGGAGCGTGAAGCTGGAGTCCCCAGGAGAAACCCACACTTATGCCCCGTACACACGGTCGGATTTTCCGACGGAAAATGTGTGATAGGACCTTGTTGTCGGAAATTCCGACCGTGTGTAGGCTCCATCACACATTTTCTATCGGATTTTCCGACACACAAAGTTTGAGAGCAGGCTATAAAATTTTCTGACAACCAAATCCGTTGTCGGAATTTCCGATCGTGTGTACACAAATCCGACGCACAAAGTGCCACGCATGCTCAGAATAAATAAAGAGATGAAAGCTATTGGCTACTGCCCCGTTTATAGTCCCGACGTACGTGTTTTACGTCACAGCGTTTAGAATGATCGGATTTTCCGACAACTTTGTGTGACCGTGTGTATGCAAGACAAGATTGAGCCAACATCCATCGGAAAAAATCCTAGGATTTTGTTGTCGGAATGTCCGATCAATGTCCGACCGTGTGTACAGGGCATTAGGCTACTTTCACACTGGGGCGGTGAGGGTGTCGGAGGTAAAGCGCCGCTAATTTTAGTGGCGATTTACCGTTGTTTTAGGCCGCTAGCGGGGCACTTTTAGAAGGGGTTAATAGCGCCTGTGTAGCGCCGCTCCCGCTTCGGCAGCGGTGCCCATTCATCTCAATGGGCAGGGGTGATTGTTACACCGCTCCTAAACCGCTCCAAAGATGCTGCTTGCAGGACTTTTTTTAACGTCCCGCAAGCGCACCGCTCCAGTGTGAAAGCATTCGGACTTTCACATTGGAGTGACAGGAGAGGCGCTTTACAGGTGCTTTGCCGGCATTATTTTTAGCACCAAAACACCTGTAAAGCTCCTCAGTGTGAAAGTGGCCAAAGTCAGGAACAACATGCAAATTCCATGCATATAGTGTCCTGGTTGGGAATCAAACCAAGGACCCCAGTGCTGCAAGCCAGAAGTGATAACCAATAAGGCTGCATTCACACCTGGGAGTTTTGAATCATGGGCAGAATTGCAGTGATTCTGCCCACAATTTCAAAATATTCTGCTAACATGACAAATCACACAATGCAAATTTCAGATGCATTTAGCGCAGGGACTAAGGGAGCATAGGTGCCACCCCCTCTCTCCAGCCACTGCCCCTCTATGACGAATGGATAGATTCAAGCTTCATGCGATGCAGTTTGCCGCGATTGCAGTGCGATTTAACATGTGACAATTGCGGCAGAAAGTAAAGTGACATCTAGTAAGATACTATTCCACCTTGACCATTTTGTCCTTCTGAGAAGATCTTTATGTAAAACTATAGGCAAAACTTAAATAAGGAAGGGTAATAACTCCTGTCAGATTTAATTTATTTTTTTTGCCATCTGTGTCCCATTGAGGAAATTTCCCTTCACTTCCTGTCCCATAGACAAAATAGGAAATGATAGGAAATTCCTGCAAATTAAGGGATAGAGTTGGGCAAACAGTTAGAGCCGAGCAAAAGTGTGGGCCGTACATCGCCTGTTTGCCTGTTTGGCAAACACCCGGATTTGCAGGGTGCTCGTCCACCAAGCGCCCCACAATGCATTGCGTGCTGTATAGTGCATAGTTATGCATAGCTCCCCAGCCTGCTGTTAAGGAGCAGGCTGGGAAGCTGGCCGCTGCATCCTTAACAATGGATGAGTCATCAGCTGTCAACAGGCTTCCACGCTGAATGAAAAAAAAAACATTGCCGGCATTAGAAAAAAGTGGAAAAAAAACGGGGTGCCCCCCCCCCAATCCATACCATACTTGGGGTCTGGTATAGATTTTAAGGGGAACCCTTCTAATATTGTTCACCAAACATTTTCTAACAAGTTTGAGAAAAAAACATTGTGGGTATTAGTAGGATTACATAAGCCCTATCCATATTGTGAATTGGATAGAATAAATCCTATCACTGGTCAGTGGGATAAAATAAAACCCATTAATGGTGCGCATACCTCCCAGCTGTCCCTGATTTCGAGGGACTGTCCCT
Organism: Aquarana catesbeiana; assembly: GCF_042186555.1. NCBI lineage: Eukaryota > Metazoa > Chordata > Amphibia > Anura > Ranidae > Aquarana > Aquarana catesbeiana. The sequence goes on along the minus strand of NC_133327.1, from coordinate 53,493,426 downwards.
GATTTGGAGCAATGTCCCTCTGTCCCTCTTTCCTCCTCATTTGTCCCTCATTTTGGTCTGATCTATATAGTTGTATATAAAATGCACTTTTTATCTTTCAAAAAGTGTTTCCCAGTGCTAAACCTTTCAACCCATTTCTAAATTGCTGCATTTGTACATTTTTGTTGAGAAAGGGGGGTGGGTTGTGGAGGCGCCAACTGTAGTAGCTTATTTATGCAAAAATGAAAGTTAGTGTAAAGATTACACTTACTGGTCCGCAGGGTGGAAGTGTTCTTTAAGATGGGCAGTGTCCTGGGATATGCTGTTTTCCTGTTTCCGGCTCAGATCTCATTCCTGCAGCCGTCTGGGTGTAGAGCCTGTTCACAGGCTGAACCGCTGCATCCAGTGTATGGAAAGCTCCACGCTGACTACTCTGGAGCGCGTAAGCGGAAATGACGTCACTGATGCACGGCAAGCGTCCAGGCTGGTTTTGGGGATGGTACAGGGATAGTACAGGCTACGTGCTCGGGGCTCACAGCTCCTTCTACTGGCCTTTTTGCTCTCAGGAGGAGAGCAGCTTGAATATATGGTGGAGGCAATTAGGTTTAAGTGTATGGGCTGGAGGTCCGTGGCTGTGGAACCACAACAGCCAGCGGACCCAAAATCTTCCAAAAGCACAAAAAAATTGAAAGTAAAAGTATAAAGAATTAAAAATATGATGAATTGGGGGTAAGTTTAATAAATATAAGGATAATAATTGTAAATGGAATTGGAATAAAACATTTATTTAAAAGATGAAAAAAATGAAAAAATAAAATAAAAATAATAATAAAAATTAAAAAAAAAAATAAAAATAAAAATAAGAATGGAAATAAAGATTGAAAGATAAAGATAAAAGTGAAATAAAAATAGACATGAAAATAAAATTAAAAATAAAAACAAAAATAAAAAAGTAGGAAAAAAAGAAAAAATTGGATTAAAATGCACTGGAATACACATTATGAGGATGAGCTCAGGAGGGACATGAGGGAAGGGGGGGGGGGGGGGGGAGGAGTTGTTATATTGGACGGTGGGTTTGCTATCTAGGTCCGTGAGGGGACAGCGGTCCCCCAGGTGACTGGGTGATACGACAGCAAAGGACCATGGAGGTATTCTTATGTTGTAAAAAACTTCTACATGGTATGTATGGTGATGAACAAGGTATATATATATATATATATATATATATATATATATATATATATATATATAATGAGAAGGTGAAAAATAAAATGAATAATGAGAAAGGGGAAGGGGGAGGGGAAGAAAGTAAGCTACAACAAAGAATGTGTTTCTAATTCTTAATTGAGTCCCCCTGGCGAGAGAGTACCCAATGAATATATCCAGTAGGCCTCCTGCTGACACAAGCGTTTGAAACGTTCTGCAGCAGGAAGACCTCTGGGCATGGCCTCAATGACCCAAACTCTGAGGCCCATGGTAGATTTTTGGTGTTCGTTCAAAAAATGAAGAGGGACACTGTGTTTGTCCCAGCCCTTTTCTATGAAAGGCCTATGTTCGCCAAAACGTTGGCGTAGGGGGCGTATGGTCATGCCCACATAAAAGAGGCCACATGGGCAGGTAAGACAGTACACCACGTATTCACTGGAGCAATTATAAAAATCTTTTATGGTATATGTTTTGTTTTTGACAGTGAAGTTTTTTTGTCCATGGTCAACAAATTTGCACAGAAGGCATAATTTTTTCCTGCATTGGTACATTCCCACTAATGGAATTAGGGGAATGAGTGAGGCTGGAGTGGGTGGAACATTACGGATTTTACTGGGTGCTATCTTACTTTTAATATTTTTTGCTTTGCGATATGAAACCTTGGGTAGTTGGGTGAGGGAAGAACCTAGAAAGGGGTCTCCAAGCAAGATGCACCAATGTTTGGCGATGATGTTCTCCATCTTCTTGTAACAATCATGAAACTGGGTGGTGAAACGTGTTGGTTGAGGATTATCTGGTGTTTTGGGTTTGGGTGGAGGTTTCTTTGCCTGTTGGAGGAAGGCCTCTTGCACCAGATGTGGTGGGTATCCTTTGTCCTGAAATTTGTCGGAAAGGAGTTTACCCTGTATGTGGTAATCTTCGTCCTTGGTGCAATTCTGCCGAATTCTATGGAATTGACTCTTCGGTATGTTATTAATCCATGTTGGATGTGACAGCTCTGGTAGTGAATATAGGAATTCCCAGCAGTGGGTTTGACAAAGTTTGTAGCATGTATTTCAGATTCACTATGAAAAAGTTCTAAGTCCAAGAAGATTAGTTTTTCGGGGTCTATGACATGGGTGAAGAATAACCCTAGGGTGTTGCAATTGTAATGCTTGACAAAGGACTCTACACTCTCTGATGTGCCCTCCCAGATTAAAATTATGTCATCGATGTAGCGCCCATAGTATATGATATGGGCAGCAAAAGGGTTGTTATGTGAGACGTACTGTAGTTCCCAGTAGCCCATAGTCAAGTTGGCATAGCTTGGGGCAAAATTGGCACCCATGGCAGTACCTTGAGTTTGTAGATAGGTGTGGTCAAACTCAAAATAGTTGTGTTCTAGACAGAATTGTGTGGCCTCCAGGATGTACTGTGCCTGTCTGGGATTGATGAGGGGGTCCTCAGAGAGAAAATATTCCACTGCTCTGAGGCCTACTGCGTGGGGGATGGAAGTGTATAGAGATGTAACGTCCAAGGACACCCACTGGTAGGTGGGTTCCCAGGTGTAGAAGGAAAGCATCTCCAATAGGTGGGTACTATCTCTAATATAAGATGGGAGGTGTTGCGCAAGAGATTGGTGAAAATGGTCTATGTACATGGAAAACCCGCTGGTGATGCTCTCCATAGCAGCTACTATGGGACGGCCTGGTAGGTTAGACTGATCTTTATGGATTTTTGGTAAATGGTAAAAATAGGGAGTTTTACGAAAACCTTTGATGAGAAATGACAGTTCAGCTTTGGAAATAATACCATCTTCTAGGGCTCTGTGGGCTAATTCCGTAGCTTTCTGGATGAATTCTGGTAAGGGATCATGGGTGAGTTTAGAATAAGTGTTGGTGTCGGATAATAGTCTGAGTGATTCCGCCATGTAGTCTGAACCGTTCTGTATTACAATGCCGCCTCCATTGTCTGCTGCCTTTATGATGATGTTGTGATTGTTGGTTAATTCATCCAGGGCCTTCTGTTCTGTTTTAGAGAGGCTCTTTTCTTGGGAGCCGATTTACACATTTGGACAAGGTTGGTATACATGACTTGATAGAATGTCTGTAAATAGGGGCCTTTTTATGTACTGGGTTGAAGATGGACTTGGGTTTGAATTTTGTATGTTGAATCGGAGGGGATATTTGATAGTGTTGAGTGTACAATTCCATATCTGCAAAGGCATTTTCTGTATGGAGTTCATCTGGGTCCAAGATGATGGAGGAATCTGTGTCTGTATCTATTGAGAGGACATCATGGTTGATGGTTTCAGTGAGTTCTTGCCAGGGTGGGGGTTTCAGAGAGGATTGGACATTGTAGAATCTTTTCACAGTCAAGTCTCGTATAAATGTATTAAGGTCTTTGAATAACATGAATGGGTTTGGGCGGATGGTGGGTGCAAAGGTGAGACCTTTGCTCAAAAGTGAAGTCTCCTCCATAGATAATATATGGGTGGATAAGTTGAAAATCTTTATACTTTCCATATTTTTCCTTTTGAGTTTTCCTCAGCTACCATTTTACTATTTACTTTAGACATCACATTTTACGGAGTGCCGGAACCCCCCCCCCTTTTTTTTTTCTATTTGTTCATTTTTAAAAGCCAATATAAAGGAATAGTAGTGGTAAAAAAAAAAAGCTTTAATAAAGTAGATTTATTAAACCTTTTTTTTTTTTTTTGATTAATTCTCCTTTAAGGGGGTGTGGCAGGGGGTGTGTCCTATGTCTACATATGTTTACTAGTAGGTGTCCCTCATTCCCATCTCAAAATTTTGGGAGGTATGGGTGTGCGAAGGATAAACTATTGGCATCAGCGGGGAAAAAAAGGAACTCTGTTTGGATTGTGTCTATAGAATAAAATAAGCTCCATTGTTGATGTGAGTGTAATAAAAATGACCCCATGGCCGGTGTCTGTGAGATAAAATAATAAAATCTCTGTTGTTGGTGTCAGTTGGATAAAATAAGCCCCATAAGAAATAATGGGAACTCAGATGATTCATTCCACAACCATTTATTCATAGGTCTTTCAGTTTATAGTCCATATAAAAAGATTATGTAGTGAACAAAAATGATGCGCTATAATTAACCTTACAGTCAATGTATGTGTATAATAAAATCCAATCAAATTATAAATCAAATTAAATATATTAGATGGAATGGAGAAAAAATTAAAGGGGGCTCCCGTATTCCGATAAGCCCCCCGCCCGCAGACCCCGACAACCAACGGCCAGATTGTCGGGAAGAGGCCCTTGTCCTCATCAACATGGGGACAAGGTGCTTTGGGGTGGGGGGGCCACGCAGGGCGCCCCCCATGCCCCAAAGCACCCACCCCCCATGTTGAGGGCATGCGGCCTGGTACGGTCCAGGGGGGGGCACTCGCTCGTCCCCCCCCCATTCCTGACCGGCCAGGCTGCGTGCTCGGATAAGGGTCTGGTATGGATCTTGGGGGGGACCCCCATGCTGATTTTTTGGCGTAGGGGGTTTCCCTTAGATCCATATCAGACCTAAGGGCCTGGTATGCCCCTGGGGGGAACCCACGCCGTTTTTTTCATTTAAAACTTGGCGCGGCGTTCCCCCTCAGGATTCATACCAGACAGCTGTCAGCACAACCTGTCACTCATCAGGAAAGGAAAAAGTTTTCCTTTCCCGATCAGCGAGCCAGGCTTGTGCTTACAAAGTTGTACTGAAATCGTGTCTATATTATTCAGGCACGATTTGCATGCTACTTGAGGGTTTAACATTGAGGTCTATGGATTACAACTCGCATAGAAGTTGGACCAAAGTAGTGCAGGGACTACTTTCAAGTCGGCGCGACTTAAAGTCGCGCCAATATGAATGGTAGTCATTGAAAATCATGGAGAATGACTTGTCATACGATTTTGCAGTACAAAATCGTGGGACAAGTCGTATAAGTGTGAAAGGGGCCTAAAGCTGACAAAACGCTCCAAAGTATCCTACCTGATAAACCTCGTTTTACATATAGACGAGCACCCACTTTGAGGGATTTAGTAGTAAAAAATGTTGCTGACCCCCCAAAAAAACTAACAGGACTATCTTTCTTTCGGGGTAAAGGTTTTTATCCATGCAGGAGATGTTTTGCATGTATAAATACTAATTTTAATGGACAAAAGTGTACTAATTTTGTATCTACAAGCACGCAAAAAGGATATATAATTAAGGATTTTATCTCCTATAGAACTGAAGGAGTCATATATATATACTGCAGTGTTCATGTTCTCTACAGTATATAGGTAGAACAAAACGTCCTATGTGGAAGCGTATACTTGAACACATACAGAACATCAGAAATGGTTTCCCCAAGCATAGCGTCTCAAGACATTTCGCAGTACATCATAATAAAGATCCCACAGGTTTAAAATTTTGGGCAATTGATAGCTATAAACCACATTGGATGGAGGGGAACTAATAAAATCAGAGAATTAAGTAAAAATGAATCCAAGTGGATATTTGAAATGGGTACTCTCTCACCCAGGGGCCTGAATATTGACTTTGATTTCAATTGTTTTATATCAGATTATTAGGTGTTTTAAGTCGTATTCATTTGGCTTTATTTTATTATTACATTTAATTAAATGTCATATATGATTATATTTGATTACATATATCTTACCTATTAATATTATTGGGAGCTTTTACTGAACCTGGTTGTTGCTTGTATTGAGCAAGTGCAATATTGGTATTCACCACAAGAGGGAGTTTTGTTTGATGGGAAAAAATGTTTTTACCTGTTTTTATTTTTTTATTATGTGTAATTTAGCTTTCAGTCTTTTATATGAATATTTTATTGTCAATTATGTAACAACCTGTACTTTATATTGCACATTATCTTTGTGATATTAGGATTGGCCCCCCCCCCATAAACAGCTAACATCAATGGTAGTTTACATATGAATTAGATTAACATCTTGTATTTATTATGGATATTAACAGCAGCCACCACTAGAGCAAGGTGTGCAATAGACAATGTTGTTTTGTCGTTTTGCTCTGGTTTATATATGGATGGTTTTGTTCATATGGACGTTTAAGTCTTCTTAAATTTTAAATATGCCAATAATAAAGGTATGTGTATTTAGTCCTATTTTGTAATATGATCAGCACCCCTAACTGTGTAGAAACAACATGATGATCCAATGATAACCATAGTAACTGTGACGCTCATACAGGCTTAAATATGGAGGCTCTAGCGTCACATGGCCATGCTTGAAAAAGTCACATGTTGGGTGACGCAACGCATAGGAGGAGCCAGTGACATACACTATCTAGACTGGTCATCAGCTCGATAGTAGCGGTATGAGGAAGTAAGATGCACAAGCGGCTGATTGTTTTTACACAAAGCGCAGAGTATCCAGAGTTATGTGAGTTTGTCAGTCTGCAATTGTGACCGGGAAAACTACCCTGCAGTAGAGCGATCTGAAAATGAGGCTTGAAGCGCTCGTGGAAGGGATTACATCGATGGCGGTGCGGGGGATGATGAGTTGGGAGGATGTGAGTTGTTAAATGTTGTACCTTCATTAAATGTTACCATTTGCCACACTTAGAGGCTCCTCTCTTCTCTTTTATGCTCAGTTGTGACTTGACGCTACTTGTATATCAAGACATTGCTTGTATATCAAGTCAAAATTTATGAAAAAATTTTGCTTGTCTTGCAAAACGCTCTCAAACCAAGTTACTTTCAAACCAAGGTTTTACTGTATAGGTAGTTCCGATATCATCAGCACCACCACACACTAGGGTCCCACACCCAAGTGTTACTAAGAGCGCCCCTAGGGCGACCACTTCCAGGGGGTAAAGACAGGACGGACCTTCTGCCTTCCCAGCCCATGGCCAGACAAGATAGAGCGTTCAAATCAGGAGGTAATGGGCTCTTCCAACTTTCCCAGAGGGAATTACTTCCATACCCCAACTGTCTGTGGGCACCCAGGTTACTGTTCCAGCCGGCACTAACCTTCCAAGCCCCCATCACTCTAGAAGAGATTCATAGCCATAGATTCTGACCTTGGTCAGGCCAGAATGACAGCACAGAACCTCCACTAGATCACTGTTAAGAACAGATACTACACTGCAACTTTGACACGTTGAAGATGAAAAGATCCAGGATCCACAGTGCAGCCTCATCTTAAAGAAGTTATGTTCCAGCAACCGGCAAAGGCAGCATAGGAGGCACTTTGGACCAGAGCTATGAAGCTGAAGGTGAGAGACATAGCGCGCAGCTACACTGGACTTTCAGCGGTATATAAAATAATGGCAATGAGTTTGCGGGCATCTAGCCCCTTTCTCAAGCCTGGGGACAGACAACCAAAGAAGATTATTTACAAGCTAAAGGGCAGGAAAGGCCTAAAAAGGCAGGGCAGGGTCACAGATAAAAACATGGAAATTAAAAAAAAAAAAACATGGATGGAATATAAACTAGAAAGTAATAAAAGGCAATGTTCACTAATTATGTGTATACTAGGTATTTTTTACAAAGATATTGTAAAACAATATAAACAGCATTACTGAAAAATGACCAGCAGAGGGAGACTAAGTACAGTAAAAAGAGGTATGAATGTAAATATATTGTATCAATGAAACTTCTACATGAAGGGAAAGTATTTATTATAACATAAAGTGCATGACATGAGAGGAGGTACAATAAATAAGAGGGACTACAATAAGGCCCCGTTCATATATCGCATAGCAGAAACAAGTGTCCCCACTATGCAATTTTCAAAGCCTGAATCTGCATGTCGCATAGAGTCAACCAACGCATTCACTTGAATGGGCTTCCCTTTGAACGTTTGTCGCCTGAAATGAAGCTCCTGCTCCTTTTTCTTGTTTAAAGAATTTATTAAGTTTTCGAATAATAACAAAGAAAATGGGAATGCAAACATTAAAGAGAATGAAGCTCAGTAGGCTACTTGGTAACCAGAACATACAGTGAATAGCAAAACATTACCACATGGCATTATATAAGAGTGATATCCCCGGAGTGTTAAAGACAAGTCAGAGCACTGTAATATGGGATGGTTCCCCCAAGGGGTTTTTTAGCACCAGAGTACATTGGTCAAAAAAGGCAATTATTTATAAAAATTCTTTATTATTCCAAAATGAAGTTCAGTATCATGTGTTGGTTAAAATATGAGCTCTGGTTATAAAATACAATACAAGGAAATTCCATCATATGTAGCAATATTGATACAGTGGAGCAAAACATCACATTACAGAATGCCAGCCACATTGATACCCAACACGTTTCGACCCCTACAGTCATGATCTTCCTCGGGGGGATTATTGCTCTAAAAGGATATACATCAAAAACTCAGAATTCAAAATATTTCGTAGTGCACACACATCTATGTACACAGCAATGGTATATTTACCACTAAAAGAAGTTTAGATGGTGACAATAAGAAAGGTTTTGAATGGGCATTCATTACTACGTTCTCTTCCCAGCATTGGTGGGTAAATAGGATAATGAAGAAGCACTGTAAAATTCTTACAGGAGATGGGATTTTGGGCCCACTCCTTCTTAGTATACCCAACATTGTGTACAGAAGGAACCAAACTCTAAAGGACATATTAGCACCCAGTGCAATAGACTTTCCTCCCAAAATTAGTATGTTCGGAGGCCTAAAGGGTTTTTGTCCCTGTAAGAAGTGTAAGGTATGTAGAACTTCTCAAACTATTAGAACTTCTTCTTTTACTTCCCAGGTTACATCTAAATCATATAACATCAAAGACGTTATTACCTGTGGAACTGTAGGAGTTGTCTATTTGCTTATTTACCCTTGCGGGTTACAGTATGTTGGGAGGACAACACGTGCTCTAAATATCAGGATAGGGGAGCATCTAGGTAATACTAGGAGGGGTTTTATTGGACATAGCGTGTCCAAACACTTCCTATTGCATCATACTAGGAATGCTACTTTACTTAAGGTGATAGCAATAGAGAAATATACTCCACATTGGAGGGGCAATAATTTAAAAAGGCATATTTCCCATTATGAGACTAAATGGATATATGACCTCCAATGTTTTAGTCGTTATGTTACGTTATCGTTATGTTATATCGATAATAGATGATTTCCCAGACACATATTTTGATTGTTCTGCTATATCTGTTTGGGTATTCCACTATATACACATCATTTATATATATATATATATATATATATATATATATATATATATATTTATATTTGTATGCTTTTATACATCCTCTTTATAATTTTTAGAGATTCTGTCTGTCTAGATATATATTCATCTCTCATGTTGCTTTTGACTCTTCATAGACACTAGACAGAAGAGAGTTTTTTATGTATAGAAGTTTCTTTGTTAATGTATATGAGAAGAAAAATATATATTTTTTTATTTTTTATATATATTTTTGATCAGAATGCTGCACAATTTATGTATAAATTATGTTTTTTGCTAACAATGTCAAATAGGGTTTTTTCCATTAAGAAATGGAAAAATATCACATTCTTCCTTTTAAAATGCTTTTAAGTTATAATTTTCAATTTGTACTTCATTTGTTTGAAGACTTTTTGAGGTACTGGATGTTTTTTTGGCAATTTTTGTGGTAATTTTGCCAAGAGGATAACCAACTTATCGGATGATAATGGGAGGAAGATGAAAAAATGTTACTTCCTGTGTCTCCCCTGCCTCCTGAGTATTTAAGCGTGATGTGCTGACGTCGAATCATGCCTCCGTTCCCAGTTGATGCCTTCTATGGAGAAACTCGTTGGGTGGAGTAATTTATTCTGATGTCATCACGTTTTTTTCATCCAGCTTTTTGGTTTGATCCTTGGCTGTTTCTGCATTTTTTAACCGTTTTTTTGTTCCTGTTTTTTATCATTGCAATGCTTGCTGTGTATGCTTGCTGTGATTTTTTAGTGAAATAAACCCCTTTTTTGAAGCTTATCTCCACTATGAAGCCTTCCTTCTTTTTTTCCCCTATTGAATGGCAATTTTTCAGGACTATCTCTGTATAATGACCCTGGTTTGAGGCGGTTTACTCCTGGATCTTGGTATTCAAGATTGTGAAAAGAGAGTACATACTTTTGGTCGTTGGGGCTGGATGAGAGCGCATTCCCTGAATTGAAGGACAGGTGAAGGTTATCGTTGCCCGCAGGCTGACGCATCAGGCTATTATGATCTCTATAATAGACATGTGCACTGCCAAAAAAATTGTTCGTTTTCGTTTCATTCGTTTATTTTTTTTTTTTCGTTTTTCGGGTCATTGGTTATGATCGCAATTCGTAAATTGGTAAATTCGTACATTCGTACATTCGCACATTCGTACATTTGTAAATTCGTAAATTCGTACATTCAGAAATTCGTACATTCAGAAATTCATAAATTAGAAAATTTGTATATTCGTAAATTCATACATTTATAAATTAGAAAATTCGTAAATTTGTAAATTCAAAATTTTAAAATCCAAAAACTCGAAAATTCGAAAATCTGAAATAGTAACTAACTATTAAATTATAGGTATTGTAATTTCCTTTCAAGTTTGGCTGTTAGTGAATGTAACAAATACGAATTTATCCGAAGTTACGAATTATCCAAAATAACGAATGCTGCATCTAAACAAATGGAACGGAACAAATTAATAATAAATAATAATAATAAAGTTTTTATTATTATTATTCTTATTTATTATTATTAATTCATTACGTGCCATTCGTTTGGATACGGCATTCGTTATTTCGGATAATTGTAACTTCGGATAAATTTGTATGTGTTAGGTTCACTAACAGTCAAATTTGAAAGGAAATTACAATACCTATAATTTAATAGTTAGTAATAGTTAAGTTATTATTAGTGCATAATTATTTCAGATTTCCAAATTTCCAAATTTACGAATTCATCAATTTACGAATTTACGAATGTACGAATTTACAAATGTATACAGTAACGAGCCCCTTGCTCGCTCGGTTCCACTCTCCCGACACTCCTCTGCAGCTATTGAATCAGATTGCAACGTCTGATGGTTCGGTCATCCAATGCTCCGGGATTAGAACTTCAGCTATGTGCCGTTCTAACCCAGTTGTGATAGCTCAGAACAAACACCAGGCAGGCTGTATGTAAGTTCAAACAGGAATCTCTTTTATTGCAAAATACAGGCTTTTATACACTCAAAGTGGAGGTGCAGACCTCCTGCTAATATTACTCTAACAATACAGCTGTAACCTAATTAACCTAATTAACATGAGCTAATTAACTAATCCCTCTAGACAGCCTAGATGACTCAGACATGACCAGTAGGCCAGACTAGCCGTCTTGTAGTTCAGAAATCCAATCAACATTATCACAATCAACATAGACTCTTCTTCACACAATAGCAGACTTAATTAACACAAATAACAATGGGGATCTAATGACTCTTAGATCCCATAGTAGACTTATTTACAATACACATTTTAGCAGACAATAGACAGACAGGTGTTGGAATTTACATCAGCATCTTCTAACAGTATCTGTCCCAGCATTATGAATCAGCCACTATTCCAATATGGCAAATCCAGGGTCCCCAGAGTCTGTGTGTCCTGGGGGACCAGGACCCGAATCCACAGTAATACCCCCTCAAGGGTCCCCAGGCATACAGCTCACAAAGAGCACCGTTCCCCCAAATGCAAGGGCCCCCGATCGATCAGCAAGAGGCTAGCATACAGTCCCCTCCAAAAGTCTCTCTCCCGGCTAGGTCTGTCACATATACATTTATGAATGCACAAATTTACGAATGTACGAATGTACGAATTTACAAATGTAAGAATGTACGAATTTACAAATTTTTCGAATATTCGAATTTAGGAATATTCGGAAAAATGTGTTAAACGGGTTTTCGTGAATAGGCCCCACGGTGTGACCACTGTTCACATGGACGTTTTGTGTTGCGTTTTTCTCATTTGCAGATGTTTGTTCACTTGTATATATTAACTATTGTTTTTACACAGCTACACATGGTAACACATACTACTGAGGTGGTCTATGGTTATTTTTGTTCATATACATGTTCACTGTTTGATAATTAGTGAACTATTAGTGGATGCACGCTTGTTTATTTTGAATTATGTGTTTTTGAGCTTTTTTGTATTTAGGATAACACAAGCAGCTGCACCGTTTTTTCTTATATAAGGTCAGCGCAGAAATCCTTTTTCTTTTAGTTAAGAGGGCTACACTAACAACAGCAGGAGGAGGCTTCTGGCCCCCCTCCTTGTTCTGACTCAGTGGACTCCACCTCCAATGAGCTTCAGCAGCTGTCTTTGTTTGCCACAGGACCACTTGCCGGGACTTGTAGTTCCACCTTTGAGACAGCACTGCAGACAGACCAAAAGGTACAAGTCAGATTTTGAGCATCCCTTGCAACAAAAATGTCATTTTTGGTGAGATACTTCCAAAGGGAAATTTAAGTCTAAAGGGAGGATGACCCTGCAACTTTCCTCATTAGAGCCCTGCAGGTACAGCAGCTGATTGATAATTATAAAACCCCTCCCATACAGATTGCACATGGACACAGACAAACAAACAGCTATATCTTCAGAATAACAAAAGGTAGGAATCTGCAACAAAGTATGGTAAAACCCTTGCAATGTACATAGCTCACTCGGGGTGGAATGTTTTTTTTCTCAACAAAAGTGGAGTTACTCGTTAAAGACTTTGTTGGATGAAGTGTTACTGACAACTTGGGGTTCTAAATAGAAACGATGTACCTACTCCCTCAGATATCCTTTATCTAAGAATATCTTAACACCTCACTTCGTAAACAGGTACAATTCTTCATAAAATAGCGCAATTGGCTCATTTGAGGTGATGACAACTACAGTATTGACATGAAGGTAAGAGTTTCCTGCAACAGTCTTGAAGTGATTTTTAGTGGTGATAATGTGTTCCAGATGACCCAATTTGAGATCTAAGAAACCTAATAAAGTTTGATGACATTAATAAGTACATTTGAGACACATGGGGGATTATTTACTGAAGGCAAATCCAGTTTGCACTAAAAGTGCATTTGGAAGTGCACTCACTGTAGATCTGAGGGGGACATGCAAGGAAAATAAAAAACAGCATTTTAGCTTGCACATGATTGGATGATAAAATCAGCAGAGCCTCCCCTCATTTCAGATATTCCCCTCAGATCTACAGCGACTGCACTTGAAAGTGCACTTGTAGTGCAGAGTGGATTTGCCTTTAGTAAATAACCCCCATGGGGTTGTTGTTACAACATATAACAAATTGTATACTTAACTGTAGAAGGTTCACTGTCCCAGTTAAAAACAATATCATCAATGTATCAACTGGGATGAGAAGGGACTGTTGTTCCAGTTGAAATTGTGCTCCCTCAGACCCATGGCCAGGTTGATGTAAATGGCCACAAAATGAGTCCTGGGTCTGTAGGTAGTAGGATCCCACAAAACAGAAATAATTATGTTCCAAACAATATCTGGTACAGTTAAAGATGAATCAGACGTGTTTTTTTTTTTTTAAATCAAAGATAAAGTTTATTGAGCATAATAGACAGTACATATTGGAAATATTAAAGTACAATGTATAACATACACTGGAAACGGATGGACTAGCTTTTACACTAAAAGTCTTGACAGATTATTACAAACCAATGTCAGGGTGTACCTTTTAATTAGATTAGTAAGAGGTTTGGTCATAAGTAAAGTTAAATGCCATTAAACCAACAGTCATATACATACTATGTATTACCAGTCCGTGCACGTAGAGGCCTCGTTTATCCATCTATCCCATATTTTGTGATATTTGGCTGGACAACTGCGGTGGGTATACAGAACTTTTTTGTAGGGTAGGGTAAGATTCACTGCTCTCTTCCACTGTTGCACCGTGGGGGGGTCAGGCCGAAGCCATAGTTGGGCAACTTGCAACCTGGCTATGAAGAGGGATTCCTGCATAAATATTGATAAATATTTCTCCTCCTCCGAGACCACGAGCAGACCAAGTAAACATTGGCGAGGGCATAGTGTCAGAGGGGAGCCCATTTGGTCATGGAGAAATTTGACTACTTGCATCCAGTAGTTCTGAATAATTGGGCAAGACCATATTAAGTGATAGTATGTACTGGGGGTGCTTCCGCATCGAGGGCAGTCTGAAGTAGCCTCCGGCCTATATTTAAGGATGCGTGCGGGGGTGAGATAAGATCTGTGGAGGATGTATAAGTGAGTGAGGCGGTCTGATAATTTCGGGGAAACTTTTGTGCAAGTCTCAAGTATGTCCCCCCACTGGTCATCGTCAAAGGCTCCGGTGTCTGCCTCCCATTTAACTATTAATTTTTGTGTGTGGTTGGTGGCCGCGGGAAGGAGGAGGATATTGTATAGGGTGGAGATCAGTTTTTTGGGGTCATCACCCAGGAGTAAATCTGTGACTGTTACCACTTCTAGCGTGGGGATAGAGTTGTTAAACTGAGATTGAAGGGCGTGGCGTATCTGGAGATACCTAAAAAACATATCGTTAGGAAGGGCAAATTCATCTTTCAGAGCCTGAAAGGGCCTGACCTCTCCCCCCCGCAACGACCTGATGCAGGTATATGATTTTATAGATGATCCATAGCTTGTAGTCAGGGATGGTCAATAGTTCAGGGAGCTGAGGATTATCCCATAGCGGAGTATGAGCGTGGATAGGGGGAGCTCCAATAGTGGTGAGTGCACGGTGCCAGATTCTGCTGTGATGTTGTAATAGTCGGTTCCCGCCCACAGGACTAGAGATACCCCTATGTTTGCAGAAGATTATCTGGAAGGGGTGAGCCACTACGTCAGAGGCTCGTTTGCATGCAAGGATAGTGTAGCGAAGCCTGTCGTGCTTGTTAAAATAGTAAAAGTGGGACAGCTGGGAAGCTAAATAGTAAAGTGCGAGATCTGGGGTGGCCGTGCCCCCCAGGCGGGTAGGGCATTTAAGGGTCTGCCATGATAGCTTGTGTCTGGATGTGCCCCATATAAATGTGTTGAGTATGGACTCAAGGGACCTGAACACATGAGCTGGGATATACAATGGGGCATGCCAGAATAGGTACAACAGCTTGGGAAGTAGAATCATCTTCACCAAGCTGTTGCGACCCATCACCCCCAAAGGGAGTCTGGACCAAATTTGCGTCTTATTTTTAAGATACTTGAAAATTGGTTCAATATTCAGGTGTATGTAATCTGCTAGGGATCGTGAGCACTGTATGCCTAGATATTTGAGCTGGTTGGTTCTTACCAATGGGAGGGGCACCTGAGTATTCGCTGGGACAGAGATATCGATGGGGAGTATTTGGGACTTAGACCAATTGATTTGTAGCCCTGAGTAGGTCCCATGCTGCTGAATAAGCTGCAGGGCCGCAGCCAGCGAGGGACCAGCATCTGATAAATAGAGTAGCATATCGTCAGCATATAAACTAAGTACCTCTGTGAACTGCCCCCGACGGAGGCCCTTAATGCCAGGATGCGCTCTGATGGCTATGGCCAATGGCTCAACAGCTAGGGCATACAACATGGGAGAGATTGGGCAACCCTGACGTGTTCCCCTTGACAGTAAGAATGGGGTGGACATTTTCCCGTTGACCTGGATCCGAGCAGTGGGAGCCTGGTAAAGGAGTTGGAGCCATTTAATGAACCTGGGGCCAAAGCCGAATCTATGGAGGCACTCCCAAAGGTAGCTCCACTCCACAGAATCAAACGCCTTGGCGGCGTCCAAGCTGACCACTACCCTGGACCCAGTTTCATCATGTGTAGCTTGAAGAGTGGTAAATAGCCTTCTCAGGTTAAATGCAGTTTTCTTATTGGGCATAAAGCCTGTTTGGTCAGGGTGGATGAGGCTAAGAATGACTTTGTTGAGTCTCATGGCTAGGATTTTAGCAAGAATTTTCACATCCAATTGAAGGAGAGAAATTGGGCGGTAGGGCTCGGGTTGAAGGGGATCCTTGCCGGGTTTGGGAATGAGGACAATCAATGCCTCACTCATGGTGCGCGGGAGTGTGCCTGATGCGTATATGTGTGAATATAAAGCCTCTAATCTGGGAATGAGGACCTCCTGGAACTGGGAGTAAAACTCCAGAGGAAGGCCGTCTGAGCCAGGGGCCTTTGACGCTGGAAGGCTCGCTATCGCCGCTTTGATGCACTCCTCGGTTATAGGTGCCTCCAAGGTTTCTACCTGGGTGGTTGAGAGGGAGGGAAAGTCTATACCATCTAGGAGGTATATCAAGTGCTCCTCGGCCTGTAGTAGAATGTTGTTAGAGGAGGCTTTGTGCCTGTTGATATGGGTGGATAGAATCAGGAGGGCATGGGCCTTGAAGGCCTCCCATACCACTCCGGGCGAGGCCGACCCCTGGTTAGTCTGAAAATAGAGAGACCATTCGCGCTGTATGATCTCTATGTCAGTGAGGGTTGTGAGCCAAAATGGATTTAGTCTCCACAGGCGAGACGACGGGGAGGACTGGAGCCTCAGAGTAATCCAGTAGGGTGAATGGTCAGAGAGAACTCTCACGCCGAACCCCGTTGCAAGGAGGCCCGGAATGAGAGTGGGGGTGAGCATGATCATGTCTATGCGGGACATTGCATTTTGTGCAGGTGTGAAGCAAGAGTATGCGGCTGTGTTGGGATACTTAAGTCTCCATGTGTTGGATAGGGCAAATTCCGAAAGGAATCTACCAAATCTAGTGAGGGTCTGCTTGGTTTGTGGCGTATCTGATGGGTGAAGCCTATCCAGGGGGGGGTCAATTACCATATTAAAATCCCCCATCCAGATCGCTGGTACCGTGGGGTGTTCAGACATAAAGGCTAGCCCCTCTCTGAGGGCAGTAAATTGGAAGGGTGGAGGTATATAAAAAGCCAGTAAAAGGGTTTCAAGACCCCCCACAGTTACATGCAAGAACAAAAACCTCCCCTGCTGGTCCGACCTTATATTGTGCAGTTGGAAATTAACTGTTTTGGCTATGAGGATGGCTATACCTCTGGAGTTGTTGGTAAATGGAGCCTGGTAAGTCCAGCCCACCCATGTTTTTTTTAGGGCCATTTGAAGTTGCCCTGTGATGTGTGTCTCCACTAATACAGATATATCCGCGCGCATGCGCTTAAGGTGAGACAGCACGGCTAAGTGTTTGGACTTATCGCACAACCCCCTCACATTCCATGTGACTATCTTTAAAGAGGCCATCAGGTAATTGAGTGAAATGTGATGACAAGTCGGACCAGCAGGAGAAGACCCACCACCCTAGCTATCACAGAAATTCCCGCACCGGGTATCATAATATAAAAGTAATAAACATTTCCAACTTCAGAGGTCTTAGCTGGGAGGTCCCACAGACCGGCAAACCAGCACCATAGCGTAGGTTCCGCCAGTCTGTAGGAAGCCCCACATAACAACAGTACAGTGAATACAGACATAAACAGACTATCTGTGTGTTGTATGGCATAAAGTGTCAGACATTGCTCGTATGTAAAGAAACCAATAGCATTAACAAATAAAAAAAGAAGAAAAAAAACAAAAACTGTGCCAACTCTGGACCAGCGTGGCTCATCAAACTTGTGGCAACCCTCCACATCCGTGGGGGTTGTTGCTGGCCAGGGAAACATTTCTTTATGCAGATACAGGGGGGCACCCAGACCGATTAGTACCATAAGCAGGGGATTTAAAACCAGGGATATAGCTGGAACAGGTGCCACCTCATGATCTGTTGAGGGCGAACAAAAGTTAACTGAAGAACATGGCGGTGCTAAACAAATCAGCATCCGAACGTCTGAGGGGGGGTGCCTCACCCTGCTTGAGCCCGGCTGGGCATTCAGTTCGTCTTAGGGGGCTGAATGAGATGTCGGATTGACAAAAATTGGGGATGGCTTTAAAACCGGTTAGGTGTTGAAAGAGAGAGATATGCAGTCAAACAGTACAGGCATCCTTTAAAGCAGCAGGGAGTTTGGGTTTAGCATGAGGGAGGGAGAGTGAACAGGGTAACTCACTGTTAGGATGGTGTAAATCTCCAGGATGGTAGATTTCTGCGCATCGCGGGGTGGAAGAGCGAAGGAGTGGTGTTCAGTGCATGATGTCGTCTGGATTGGCGCGGCTCAGCCCTCCAGCCAGGAGATGACCGCCGAGGGATCCTCGAAAAAGTGCGCCTTGCCGTCCCGGACTACACGGAGGCGCGCTGGAAACAGCATGGCATATGCCAGGTGACGGTTGCGTAGTTGGCGCTTGGCCTCCGAAAATTGTGCCCTCTTTTTTTGCACCTCGGTGGAGAAGTCGGGGTAAACCGCTACATGTGTATCTCCAAATGGGATATTACCCTTTTCCCGGGTAAGGCGCAGGATGGTGTCTCTATCTCGAAAGTTTAGCAGTTTCGCGATAAAGGTTCGCGGAGGGGCTCTAGGAGCAGGTGGTCGCGCCGCCAGCCGCTGCGCGCGCTCCACCACGAAGGTGGAGGAGAAGGCCTCTCTGCTGAAGTTGTTAATCAGGAGATTCTCCAGGAACGTCGGGGGGTTAGAGCCCTCCGCTTTTTCTGGAAGTCCCACAAACCGGAGGTTGCAGCGACGCAATCTGTTCTCCATTTCGTCCTGTTTACTTAGGACTGTGTTCAGTTGATATTGTAGCCTCTCTACATTGATCTGCAATGGCGGGAGTTCATCCTCTGCCTGGCCAATCCTGCGTTCCGTCTCGGACACTCTCTCCCTTAGCTTGTGGATATCTTGCCGGATAAGTGAGATATCCACCTTGACCTCTTCTATCATTGAGGTGAGGGTCGTTTGGCAAAATTGAAACTGCCTCCAGGATCTGAGCAGTGTCTCCGGATGCCAGGGCCTCTTCCCCTGGAGCCGGGGGGGCGCCATCTTCACTCGCCGACTCCCGCTCCTCATAGCGGTATTTGTCTAGCTTCCCGAGCGTCCCAGTGTTTCGCTTAGGCGGAGACATGGTCGCGGAGGACGGCTGGGTGATCTGTGGTACTTGGTGCCAAGTTTTAGGGGTTTATTCAGCCCCGAAGGATGAGTTTGCAGGATATTTGCAGCTGGAGCTCTCTCACTGCACTCCTCACTCCGTGAAGCTTCAGGCCACGCCCCTGAATCAGACGTGTTTAGAATGTAGATCGGAGGCAGCTGGAAGGAAAAAATTCACAGCATTCAATCGTACTTAAAGCACAGTATATAAGGATGCCACATCTAAAGACAACCAACTGTATGAGGGCTCCCATCCATATTGTTTGAGATGATCCAAAAGATTATAATAATATAAGATGGTTAGTAGGTCACTAGCGGTTGTAGAAAGTGGCCTATGTACAGTGCCTTGAAAAAGTATTCATACCCCTTGAAATTTTCCACATTTTGTCATGTTACAACCCAAAATGTAAATTTATTTTATTGGGATTTTAAGTGATAGAGCAACACAAAGTGGCACATAATTGTGAAGTGGCAGGAAAATGATAAATGGTTTTCCAAATTGTTTACAAATAAATAAGTGACGTGCATTTGTATTCAGCCCCCCCCCCCCGAGTCAATACTTTGTAGAACCACCTTTCACTGCAATTACAGCTGCAAGTCTTCTTGGGGATGTCTCTACCAGCTTTGCACATCTAGAGAGTGACATTTTTGCCCATTCTTCTTTGCAAAATAGCCCAAGCTCTGTCAGATTGGATGGAGAGCATCTGTGACCAGCAATTTTCAAGTCTTGTCACAGATTCTCAATCTGATTTAGGTCTGGGCCATTCTAACACATGAATATGCTTTGATCTAAACCATTCCATTGTACCACTGGCTGTACGTTTAGGGTCGTTGTCCTGCTGGAAGGTGAACCTCCACCCCAGTCTCAAGTCTTTTGCAGACTCTTATGCCCCATACACACGATGGGAAATACCGCCAGCAAAACTCAGATGAGAGGTTTTGGTTAGAAAATGCGACCGTGTGTATGCTCTTTTGCTGGCGGAATTCCAGCCACAAAAGATTGAGAGCAGGTTCTCTATTTTTTGGTCGGAAAAAGTTCCTATCCGAAAATGCGTTCGTCTGTATGCAATTCGGACTCGCAAAAAATCACGTATGCTCGAAAACAATTCAACGCATGCTCAGAAGCATTGAACTTCATTTTCTCGGCTCGTCGTAGTGTTGTACGTCACCGCGTTCTTGAGGGTCGAAAGTTGTGATAACTTTTGTGTGACCGTGTGTATGCAAGGCAAGCTTGAGCAGAATCCCATCCGAAAAGCCATCATACCTTTTTCCGACCAAAATTCCGATCGTGTGTATGTGGCATAACAGGTTTTCTTCTAAGATTGCCCTGTATATGGCTCCATCCATCTTCCCATGAACTCTGATCAGCTTCCCTGTCCCTGCTGAAGAAAAGCATCCCCACAACATGATGCTGCCACCACCATGTTTCATGGTGGGATGGTGTGTTCAAGGTGATGTGCAGTGTTAGTTTTCTGCCAGATATAGCGTTTTGCTTTTAGGCCAAAAAGTTAAATTTTGGTCTCATCTGACCAGAGCACCTTCTTCCACAGGTTTCCTTTTTGCATCTTTCAAATGGAACTTCTTATCTTTCTTTCAACAATGGCTTTCTTTATGCCACTCTTCTATAAAGGCCAGATTTGTGGAGTGCACGACTAATAGTTGTCCTGTGGACAGATTCTCCCACCTGAGCTGTGGATCTCTGCAGTTCCTACAGAGTTACCATGGGCCTCTTGGCTGCTTCTCTGATTAATGTTCTCCTTGCCCGGCCTGTCAGTTTAGGTGGACAACCATGTCTTGGTAGATGTGCAGTTGTGCCATACTCTTTCCATTTTCGGATGATGGACTGAACAGTGCTCCGTGAGATGTTCAAAGCTTGGGATATTTTTTTGTAACCTAACCCTGCTTTAAACTTCTCCACAACTTTATCCCTGACATGTCTGGTGTGTTCCTTGACCTTTATACTGCTGTTTATTTACTAAGGTTCTCTAACAAACCTCTGAGGGCTTCACAGGACAGCTGTATTTATACTGAGATCAAATTACACACGGATGGACTCTATTTACTAATTAGGTGACTTCTGAAGGCAATTGGTTCCACTAGATTTTAGTTAGGGGTATCAAAGTAAAGGAGGCTGAATACAAATGAATGGCACAATTTTAAGATATTTATTCGTAAAAAAAATGAAAACCATTTATTATGTTCCTTCCACTTCACAATTATGTGCCACTTTGTGTTAGTCTATCCCGTAAAATCCCAATAAAATACATATACGTTTTTGGTTGTAACATGACAAAATTTGGAAAATTTCAAGGGGTATGAATACTTTTTTAAGGCACTGTAAATGGATAAGCAGCCAGTGATGCTGTCCATTGTGGCTATAATTGGTTTACCTGGTGGGTTTGTGAAATCTTTTTGGATCTTAGGAAGATGGCAGAAGAAGGACACACTATAATAGTCTTGAAATAAGAATGCAAGTCCCTGTTTCTTGTCCTTAAGGGTTGTATCCAACAAGGGCTTCAATTCTGCTTTAAAACCAGCTATAACAGGTGGCACTGATCGTTCAGGAAAAACCCAACAATACATAGATCGACTTGTGTACAGTCAGCTAGCTCATACACGGATTGAAATTCAGCCGGTCCCTGCTAAACCAGTCAAATTTCGATCCATGTATGGCCGGTAGGGATGAGCTTCGTGTTCGAGTCCTCACAGTGTTCAGTTAAAGCTACAAGTTAGTTTAGTGTGACCTCTGCACAGTGTTCAGCTAAAACTACAAGTTAGCCTAGTGCGTCCTCCTCACAGTGTTCAGCTAAAGCTACAAGTTAGTTTAGTGTGACTTCTGCACAATGTTCAGCTAAAGCTACAAGTTAGGGTAGTGCTTCCTCCTCACAGTGTTCAGCTAAAACTACAAGTTAGCCTAGTGCGTCCTCCTCACAGTGTTCAGCTAAAGCTACAAGTTAGTTTAGTGTGACTTCTGCACAGTGTTCAGCTAAAGCTACAAGTTAGGGTAGTGCTTCCTCCTCACAGTGTTCAGCTAAAACTACAAGTTAGTTTAGTGTGACCTCTACACAGTGTTCAGCTAAAGCTACAAGTTAGTGTAGTGCGTCCTCTGAACAGTGTTCAGCTAAAACTACAAGTTAGTGTAGTGCGACCTCTGCACAGTGTTCAGCTAAAGCTACAAGTTAGTGTAGTGCATCCTCTGAACAGTGTTCAGCTAAAACTACAAGTTAGTGTAGTGCGACCTCTGCACAGTGTTCAGCTAAAACTACAAGTTAGTGTAGTGCGTCCTCGGAACAGTGTTCAGCTAAAACTACAAGTTAGTGTAGTGCGACCTCTGCACATTGTTCAGCTAAAACTACAAGTTAGTGTAGTGCGTCCTCCTCACAGTGTTCAACTAAAGCTACAAGTTAGTTTAATGAAAACGTCAGCCTATGACGAAACGCGTCTGGGAGGGACGTGCTGACGTCACCACGTCGCCCTGTTGTGGACGGGAGCTTGTTTGAGTGCCAGCCGGCATCGTTTTTTATCTATCGTTTTATTGTAAGTGCTATTTCATTTAAATAAATTCCGGTTTTATATAGTATTACACTATTGGCTGCTTTTCTTATACTATATGCACTGCGGAGCCCGTGACAAGATTACCAGGACGTACCCATGCTGTTTTTTACCAAGATGTTCGGTCTGGGCTTATGCTAATCTGCTCACTCTCATCTGTCATCCGGTAAGCAAGAATTTGCAAAGGTTCGCTGGAAAGATAGATCTCTGTCACTGCTTATGGTGTTAAGTGTTCAGTTGTGTGGAGTCTGTTCACATTAATTTGTTATCTGGTAAGCAGTATATATGTGGTTTGTTGCACCTGGTGGGATTTCTTCACGCTTCTTTATCCGGGTGACAATTGTGTGCTCACTTGTCTCTGATATCTGGTAAGCAGATTCTTTTGTAGGTGCACATACAATTCTCCCCATTTAAGTGCACCAAAATAATAAAATTTTTTTGCATGATTTGCATGTCACTCACTTAACACTCCCATGTGTACGCATGACACTGGATGTTTATATGATTATTTTGGTTTTGTTTAGTGTTGCACTATTTTTTCGTTTGTGAGTTTTTTATGGTATCAGTATTATGCTATGTTTTTGTTATATACTTTTGGGTAACCCTTTGTGGACCCGAACACGCGGCAGGAGTGGGATCCATCCTGTTCCAGTGGGATCGCCTTCTAAAGGCCCAGGCTGGGTTTTAAGCCACTCGTTTGATTTTGGCTTACTCTCTGGTAAGCATTTCACCACATAGATGTGTTATATTTGAATTATCATCCTTCAACAGATGAAGTATTGAGGATTTTTCACGTCACTCACTTATGATTGTGGGACTTTCTTGTGTATTGGACTATTCAACCTAATCACCATTTGTAACACTTTATAGCGCGTTTTTTTTGTTTTTATAGTTTAGTGTGACCTCTGCACAGTGTTCAGCTAAAACTACAAGTTAGGGTAGTGCGTACTCTTCACAGTGTTCAGCTAAAGCTACAAGTTAGTGTAGTGCGTCCTCCTCACAGTGTTCAGCTAAAACTACAAGTTAGTGTAGTGTGACCTCTGCACAGTGTTCAGCTAAAGCTACAAGTTAGTGTAGTGCGTCCTCTGAACAGTGTTCAGCTAAAACTACAAGTTAGTGTAGTATGACCTCTACACAGTGTTCAGCTAAAGCTACAAGTTAGTGTAGTGTGTCCTCTGAACAGTGTTCAGCTAAAACTACAAGTTAGTATAGTGCGACCTCTGCACAGTGTTCAGCTAAAGTTACAAGTTAGTGTAGTGCGTCCTCTGAACAGTGTTCAGCTAAAGCTACAACTGCCATGCAGTTCGTTGGCAAGCGTATCTAAAAGACCCACACCAAAGAACAAAGAGGACCTCTCCTTGCTCCTCATCAGCTGAGATCTCCAACCCCACTATACCTTCAGTCCTCTCTGAGACCTGCACTGAGAGGAATGAAGGTGTAGAATTAGGTGTGTCACAGCCAAGTGGGCAATCTGCTTTCGGTACACCGGCGTCAAATTGTACCAGGCAAATTTCCCTGTCCCAGCTGCTGCACCGCTGAACCATGCACATGCCCAGCGGTTGAATGCTAGCTTGGCAAAATTGCTAGCACTTCAACTGCTGCCTTTTCAGTTGGTAGACTCTGCCCCCTTCCGTGAGTTTGTGGAATGTGTGGTTCCTTAGTGGCAGGTACCCAAACGCCACTTTTTCTCACGGTAGACGATTCCAGCTCTCTACCGGCATGTGGAAGGCAATGTCCATGCCTCGCTGGACAGGGCGGTCAGCGGTAAGGTGCATATTACCGCTGACTCATGGTCCAGCAGGCATGGACAGGGACGTTACCTAAGTTTCACTGCGCATTGGGTGACTCTGCTGGCAGCTGGGAAGGATGCAGGACAAGGTGCAGTAGTGTTGGACATTGTTCCACCACCACGCCTCCAAAATGCCACTACTAATGATTGTGACACACCTCTCTCCTCCACCCCTTCCTCTTCTTCTTCCTCCATGGCCTCTTCCTGTGCTTTGTTCTCGGAACCAGCAGTGCTCCGTAGCCGTTCAAGGGGCTACGCAAATATGCAGGCCAAAAGATGCCGTGTGGTGCTTGAGCTGGTGTGCTTGGGGGACAGGAGCCACACTGGGGAAGATGTTCTGTCAGCTGTGCAGGGGCAGGTTCAGAGGTGGTTGACGCCACGCCAACTTAAGGCAGGAATGGTGGTTTGCGACAATGGCACAACCTCCTCTCTGCCCTCCGACAGGGACAAATGACCCATGTGCCCTGTTTGGCTCACGTCCTTGACTTGGTGGTGCAGCGGTTCTTGGGCAGGTACCTGGGCTTACAGGATGTCCTGAGGCAGGCCAGGAAAGTCTGTGTGCATTTCCGCCGGTCATATAATGCCAGTGCTCGGCTGGCAGACCTCCAAAAGGAGTTTAACCTGCCCAAGAACCGCCTAATCTGTGACATGCCCAGCAGGTGGAACTCAACGTTGGCCATGCTGCAGCGGCTGCACACGCAGCAGAGGGCCATCAATGAGTACCTGTGCGACTATGGAACCAGGACAGGGTCAGGGGAGCTTGTTTTTTTTCCCCACGCCAGTGGGCCATGATCAGGGATGCATGCACTGTCCTGTCACCAGTGACAGTGCATGCAGCAGTGATACTGTCCCCCTTGTCCACCTGTTGGAGCACACGCTGCGTGGAATAATGGACAGGGCACTTGAGGCAGAACAGAGGTAGGAAGAGGAGGACCTCCTTAGCTCTCAAGGCCCCTTTTATCCAGACAGTGTTCCTGCGTGCCCGCCGATCACACAGGAAGAGGAGGAGGAGGAGGAGGAAGAGGAGGATTGTGTCAGTATGGAGGTGGAGCCTGGAAGTCTTTAAGGGATCAGTCCCAAGAAACACATGGACTTGTACGTGGCTGGGAGGAGGTGGCTGCGGACCATGTCGTCCTTAGTGACCCAGAGGACTCCGGACCGAATGCCTCAGCAAACCTACGCTGCAGGGCCTCCCCGATCCTGCAAAGCCTGCGTAAGGAACCTCGTATTTATGGTATCAAGGAGAAGGACCAATACTGGCTGGCAACCCTCCTTAATCCACGTTACAAGGGTTAGTTTGCGGACCTTATCTTGCCGTCGCAGAGAGAGAGCAGAGGATGAAACATCTTCGGAGGCCTTGCAGAAAGGTTTGTGCACCGCGTTCCCAGAGACTGGGAGGTTACAAACTCCTGTTTCTGGACAACGTGTTGCTGAGGCTTCGGTCAGTCAAAGAAGGAGCGGTGGAGAAGGTAGCCGTCTGACCGATGCGTTCAGACAATTTTTTAGTCTGCAGCCCCAAGGTATGATCGATTCCAGCAACCATCGCCAGTGTCTGTTTTACATGGTGCAGGAATACCTAGGGGCAAAATCTGACTTGGACACCTTTCCCAACGAAAATCCTCTGGGTTACTGGGTCTTGAGGATGGATCACTGGCCAGAGCTTGCACAGTATGCAATTAAGCTACTGGCCTGTCCTGCATCCAGCGTTCTTTCGGAATGCACATTCAGTGCTGCTGGAGGCTTTGTAACCGATCACAGGGTGCGTCTTTCCACCGACCCGGTCGATCGACTGACCTTCATAAAAATGAATCAGTCTTGGATCACCACCAGCTACCAAGCACCTGATGCTGATGTAACCGAATAATTTTTTTTGAAATCTCAGATCCCTTCAAAGACTGCCTATGCTGATGCCGAGTGACTATCCTGAGTAATTAACCTCTTCATCCTCAATGAGCACGCTGATAGCTTGTAAGAACATTTTTGGTTCTGGGCGCCGCCACCAGTGCCTAAGGCCTAATTTTTCAGCCCCTGTTTAACAGGGGCGTGTAATTACAATTTTTGATGCAATACTTTGCAGCAGGGCTCGTTCCTGCGTTCCAACTAGAGTACCTGTGAGGGGTTGCAGTGTTGTGGCACCAGCACCAGTGCCTAAGGCCTAATTTTTCAGCCCCTGTTTAACAGGGGCATGTAATTACAATTTTTAATGCAATACTATGCAGCAGGGCTCGTTTCTGCGTTCCAACTAGAGTATCTGTGAGGGGTTGCAGTGTTGTGGCACCAGCACCAGTGCCTAAGGCCCAATTTTTCAGCTCCTGTTTAACAGAGGCGTGTAATTAAAATTTTTGATGCAATACTTTGCAGCAGGGCTCGTTCCTGCATTCCAACTAGAGTATCTGTGAGGGGTTGCAGTGTTGTGGCACCAGCACCAGTGCCTAAGGCCCAATTTTTCATCCCCTGTTCAACAGGGGGATGTAATTACAATTCCTGATCTAATATTTCATAGCAGGGCCCGTTTCTGCGCCCACCAAGAGCGAGTGAGGACTTACAGTGTTGTGGCACCAGCACCACCACCAAAGGCCCAATTTTTCTGCCCCTGTTCAACAGGGGCATGTAATTACAATTCTTGATCTAATATTTCACAGCAGGGCCCTGTGAGGGCTTACAGTGTTGTGGCCACAACAACACCTAAGGCCCAAATTTCTGCTGAGTATATAGGGCAGGCCCCTACTTTCAAACATCCAACTTACAAACGACTCCTACTTGCAAACGGAAGGAGACAACAGGAAGTGAGATGAAATCTACCCCTAGGAAGGGAAATTCTCTCCTGTAAGAGTTAATATGGGAAAAACATTTCTCCTTTCCACTGATGCTTTATCACCAATCCTTGTTTCACAAAAAAACACAAATTTTCAAAAAACATTTGTCATTGGGACAAAAAGTGAGGTGAAATCTTCTGAAGAGGAGCACAGACAGCAAAACAAATGTCACAGGGGTGATAACCCTTCCCTATGTTTTCCAAAAAACCTAAAATAGATTTTTTGGCTGGAGCTAGACACGTTAAAAATGTACCAGTTCAAAATTACAAACAGATTCTATTAAACAACAAACCTACAGTCCCTGTCTTGTTTGCACCGCCTGTATACTGCTGTTCAGCGTACAGAGCCTGTATACTGCTGTTTCCTTTTTTAATTTGGGTGCGGGGTTTCCTTTAATATCCATACAAGACCCAAAGGGCCTGGTAATGGACTGGGGGGTACCCATGCCGTTTGTCTCACTGATTTTCATCCATATTGCCAGAACCCGACATTACATTAAAGCCGCAAGCAGTTTTAAATGACTTTTTTTCCTTTAAAAATGACATTTTGTGCAGGGATTGTTCTAAGCACGGGAAACACGCGCCACTTTACAGGCATACTATAGACACCCTCCAGGTACGATATTTAAAGGAATATTTCACTTTTTTTTTTTTTTTTACTTTAAGCATCATTAACCACTTCAGCCCCGGAAGGAATTACCCCCTTCCTGACCAGAGCACTTTTTACAATTTGGCACTGCGTTGCTTTAACTGCTAATTGCGCGGTCATGCAATGCTGTACCCAAATTAAATTTGCGTCCTTTTCTTCCCACAAATAGAGTTTTCTTTTGATGGTATTTGATCACCTCTGCCGTTTTTATTTTTTGCGCTATAAACGGAAAAAGACCGAAAATTTGAAAAAAAATGATATTTTCTACTTTTTGTTATAAAAAAAATCCAATAAACTCAATTTTAGTCATACATTTAGGCCAAAATGTATTCAGCCACATGTCTTTGGTAAAAAAAAATGTAAATAAGCGTATATTTATTGGTTTGCGCAAAAGTTATAGCGGAAAGTAGACACCCCAAGGAAATTGCTGAGAGGCATGTTGAGCCCATTGAATATTTATTTTTTTTGTCCCAAGTGATTGAATAATGACAAAAAAAAAAAAAAAAATTTACAAAAAGTTGTCACTAAATGATATATTACTCACACAGGCCATGGGCATATGTGGAATTGCACCCCAAAATACATTCAGCTGCTTCTCCTGAGTATGGGGATACCACATGTGTGGGACTTTTTGGGAGCCTAGCCACGTACGGGGCCCCGAAAACCAATCACTGCCTTTAGGATTTCTAAGGGCATACATTTTTTGATTTCACTCCTCACTACCTATCACAGTTTTGAAGGCCATAAAATGTCCAGATGGCACAACCCCCCCCCCCCCAAATGACCCAATTTTGGAAAGTAGACACCCCAAGCTATTTGCTGAGAGGCATGTTGAGTCCATGGAATATTTTATTTTTTGACACAAGTTGCGGGAAAGTGACAATTTTTATTTTTTTCTGCACAAAGTTGTCACTAAATGATATATTGCTCACACAGGCCATGGGCATATGTAGAATTGCACCCCAAAATACATTTAGCTGCTTCTCCTGAGTATGGGGATACCACATGTGTGGGACTTTTTGGGAGCCTAGCCGCGTACAGGGCCCCGAAAACCAAGCACTGCCTTCAGGATTTCTAAGGACGTAAAGTTTTGATTTCACTCCTCACTACCTATCACAGTTTTGAAGGCCATAAAATGCCCAGATGGCACAAAACCCCCCCAAATGACCCCATTTTGGAAAGTAGACACCCCAAGCTATTTGCTGAGAGGCATGTTGAGTCCATGGAATTATTTATATTTTGACACAAGTTGCACAAAGTTGTCACTAAATGATATATTGCTCAAATATGCCATGGGCATATGTGGAATTACACCCCAAAATACATTCTGCTGCTTCTCCTGAGTACGGGGATACCACATGTGTGGGACTTTTTGGGAGCCTAGCTTCATACGGGGCCCCGAAATCCAATCACCGCCTTCAGGATTTCTAAGGGCTTAAATTTTTGATTTTACTCCTCACTACCTATCACAGTTTCGAAGGCCATGAAATGGCAAGATAGCACAAAACCCCCCAAAATGACCCCATTTTGGAAAGTAGACACCCCAAGCTATTTGCTGAGAGGCATGGTGAGTATTTTGCAGGTCTCATTTGTTTTTGAATATGAAGAAAGACAAGAAAAATTTTTTTTTTTTTCTTTTTTCAATTTTCAAAAGTTTGTGACAAAAAGTGAGGTCTGCAAAATACTCACTATACCTCTCAGCAAAAAGCTTGGGGTGTCTTTTTTCCAAAATGGGGTCATTTGTCGGGGGGTAGGGTTGTGCCATCTGGGCATTCCATGGCCTCTGAAACTGTGATAGGCAATGAAGAGTGAAATCAAAAATTTACGCTCTTAGAAAGCCTGAAGGCGGTGCTTGGTTTTCGGGGTCCCGTACGCGGCTAGGCTCCCAAAAAGTCCTAAACATGTGGTATCCCCATGCTCAGGAGAAGCAACAGAATGTATTTTGGGGTGTAATTTCACATATTCCCATGGCATGTTTGAGCAATATATCATTTAGTGACAACTTTGTGCAAAAAAAAAAAAATTGTCTTTTTCCCGCAACTTGTGTCACAATATAAAATATTCCATGGACTCGACATGCCTCTCAGCAAATAGCTTGGGGTGTCTACTTTCCAAAATGGGGTCATTTGGGGGGGTTTTGAACTGTCCTGGCATTTTATGCACAACATTTAGAAGCTTATGTCACACATCACCCACTCTTCTAACCACTTGAAGACAAAGCCCTTTCTGACACTTTTTGTTTACATGAAAAAATTATTTTTTTTGCAAGAAAAATTCTTTGAACCCCCAAACATTATATATTTTTTTAAAGCAAATGCCCTACAGATTAAAATGGTGGGTGTTTCATTTTTTTTTTTCACACAGTATTTGCGCAGCGATTTTTCAAACGCATTTTTTGGGAAAAAACACACTTTTTTAAATTTTAATGCACTAAAACACACTATATTGCTCAAATGTTTGATGAAATAAAAAAGATGATCTTAGGCCAAGTACATGGATACCAAACATGACATGCTTTAAAATTGCGCACAAACGTGCAGTGGCGACAAACTGAATACATTTTTAAAAGCCTTTAAAAGCCTTTATAGGTTACCACTTTAGATTTACAGAGGAGGTCTACTGCTAAAATTACTGCCCTCGATCTGACCTTCGCGGTGATACCTCACATGCATGGTGCAATTGCTGTTTACATTTGACGCCAGACCGACGCTTGCGTTCACCTTTGAGCGAGAGTAGGGGAGGACAGGGGTACTTTTTTTATTTATTTATTATTTTTTTGCTTTTTTTATCTTATTTTTAAACTGTTCCTTTCATTTTTATTTTTTTTAATCATTTTTATTGTTATCTCAGGGAATGTAAATATCCCCGATGATAGCAATAGGTAGTGACAGGTACTCTTTTTAAAAAGAATTGGGGTCTATTAGACCCTAGATCTCTCCTCTGCCCTCAAAGCATCTGACCACACCAAGATCGGTGTGATAAAATGCTTTCCCAATTTCCCAATGGCGCTGTTTACATCAGGCAAAATCTAAGTCATGAAATGCTCGTAGCTTCCGGTTTCTTAGGCCATAGAGATGTTTGGAGCCATTCTGGTCTCTGATCAGCTCTATGGTCAGCTGGCTGAATCGCCGGCTGCATTCTCAGGTTCCCTGTTGGGACAGGAGAGCCAGAGAAAAACATGGAAGACGGTGGGGGGGGTCATTCCCTCCCACTGCTTGTAAAAGCAGTCTAGAGGCTAATTAGCCGCTGGGATTGCTTTTACATGAAAGCCGACCGCTGGCTGAAAAGAATGATACCAAGATGATACCTAAACCTGCAGGCATCATTCTGGTGTAACCACTCAAAGTCCAGAAACATACCAGTACATTGCTGGTCCTTGTTGGGCATATATTGTAAACTTTTTTTTCATGCAGCCTGTGGGCTGAACGAAAAAAAGATATTGATCGGTGGGTATGCCCACCATTAGAATACCTCCCTTCATCCACCCACTTCTAATGATGGGCATACATGCACCGTTTATATATGCCAAAGCATGGGAGCATCCTCCCGCAAAAGGCAGGAGCAAATCGCTCCTCCACCCACTGCTGCCCCCACGCTTCGGCATATATGCTGAAGTATGTAACTGTGGTGATGAAATCACCTCCGACAGCGCTGGAGTCATGGCTTTATGTATCGTGGGAGCAAACGCTGTTGCTGTCAAGATAAATAAATCCGCGCTGCAGCTGAATGGCGTACCTGAAGACAAAAAAATGGTTAAAACACAGTAAACTATAAAAAAATTACATACCTGAAAAGCAAACATGATAAAACATAACAATAAAACATTGCAGAATAGAATACAGTAAAAAAGAGCAGAACAATAGAGAGAAAATAGAAAGAGAGAGAACAATAAAACGACGACTATTTTAGTTTTTTTTATTTCATATTTTTTTGTGTATTTTTTTTTTTTACATTTATTTTTATAACTGTAACTTTTAAAACTGTAACGGTTCCAGGTTTGGGTCTCTCAAAATGCGATGGCATTTTGGGAGACCCTGTGAAAGTGTGTCCTAGTCTGTGCAATGCTGTACTCTACGCTAAAACTCAACTAGTGTATGGTAGCGCTCAAAACATTCACCAATGCAAAGACCAGGATTGCCAGGACAGGAGAGACAATAATACCGGGTGTCACGCCTAAATCCGCGCTTTCTGCAGACACAACATTTTCTTTAGGGGGCTCGTTGGGTAGGGGTACTCTGGAGGACATAAGGAAAATGCCTCTCATGCAGCCGGCTTACTGCATTTGGTTGGGAAAGGTGAGGTGGAGCACCGTCTGGATACAGAAGGGCTCTGACGATCTCTTCCTGGAATTTAAGGAAGGATCCAGTCCGTCCTGAAGCTCTGTATAGCACATGAGCATTTAGCAAAGCCAATTGAAATAAGTATACAGACACTTTTTGTACCAGCGTCTGGCCTTACGGGCAATTAGGTACGATGCCAACAACTGGTCGTTGAGGTCCACCCCTCCCATATTTTGGTTATATTCGTGGACACAGAGGGGTTTCTCCACAACACCAGTCGCCGTAGTAATTTGGACCGTCGTGTCTGCATGAAGGGAGGTAGGAACAAAAACATTCTTATTGTCCCTCCACTTCATAGCGAGCAAATTATTACACTGCAAGCAGGCTCTCTCCCCCAGGGAATCTACAAGCCGCTGGGGAAGGCCTCGGCGATTAGGTCGCACGGTGCCACATGCTCCAATTTGATGATCAAAAAGGTGACTAAAAAGTGGCACGCTCGTGTAATAATTGTCCACATATAAATGGTACCCCTTTCCGAATAAGGGTGACACCAAGTCCCACACTATCTTGCCAGCGCTTCCTATGTAGTCAGGGCAGTTTGTCAGCTCTACGTGACTATCTTTGCCCTCGTAAACCATAAATCTACATGTATAGCCTGTGGCCCTGTCACAGAGCTTATACATCTTGACCCCGTATCTGGCACGCTTGCTGGGAAGGTACTGTTTGAATGACAAGCGGCCAGAAAATTTAATCAGGGACTCATCAACGCAGACAACTTGATGGGGAGTAAACAAGTCTGCAAAACGTTGGTTGAAGTGGTTTACGAGGGGCCGAATTTTGTAGAGCCGATCGTATTCAGGGTCTCCACGAGGACGACAGAGTTCATTGTCGTTGAAGTGCATGAACCGCAAAATCTGCTCATATCATGCCCTGGTCATGGAGGCAGAGAACACAGGCATATGGTAAATTGGGTCAGTGGACCAATATGACCGCAACTCACTCTTTTTATTTATGCCCATGTTGAGGGAAAGGCCCAGAAAGAGCTTAAATTCGGAAACCGTAATTGGTTTCCAATCTCTGGCAAGGGAGGACTGGGGATTAGCGGCGATGTGTTGACCAGCGTATAAATTGCTTTGGTCCACAATAGATCTATAGAGATCTTCGGTGAAAAACAGTGAATAAAAATCCAGTGGCATAAAATCAACTGTTTCCACCTGAATTCCGGGTTGGCCAGTGAATGGGGGCAGTACGGGTGCTGCAGAAGTGGTGGGTACCCAATTCGGATTGGCGAATGCAGCAGGAAGGGCACTATGGGCACGACGGGCC
This sequence comes from Aquarana catesbeiana, assembly GCF_042186555.1. Lineage (NCBI taxonomy): Eukaryota > Metazoa > Chordata > Amphibia > Anura > Ranidae > Aquarana > Aquarana catesbeiana. The sequence continues at coordinate 53,459,885 of NC_133327.1, read as the reverse complement.
TGTGTTCGTCTTCTTGGTGGCAGCGGGACACTACTAGTGCTTGCCACCTCACCAGCTTGAACTGCACTTATGGGACTCGCCACGTCACCACGTGATACTGCAGTGCTGGATATACGACCAGGGTGTACTAGGCCGCTAGTGCTTGCCAGTTCACCAGAAGGAATAGCGGCACTAGTACTTCTCTGCTCCATACGAGGGACCTGCGGTTCTTGCACTTCAAGGACAGAAGAAGAAGATTGGGGTCTGGTACGCCTGACCTTGGCAGGGACCACAACTCCGTCGTCAGAGCTATCTGTCATGGAGCCGCTGTCGTCTACAGGATCGTATTCTGAGCCTGAATCTGACAGATGAGTGACTTCCTCTTCACTATCTGTCATGCTCAGAAACGTGTAGGCCTCTTCACTAGTGTACCTTCGATTTGCCATTTTGGGCTCTAAATTTAGGGGTACACTAGTGAGACTCACAGGCAAAAAAGCCCCTGACTGTCAGCGACTGATTCAAAACGCTACCAAAAAACTGTTAGTGATCGCAGGGATCAGGCCTGACTCTGCGAATGCTGCAGTTATGTGTTTAGTGTTTTGTAAGTGACAGTTATCGATCAATACTGCACTTGGGTGGGCTGGGCTGGGCCGAGGGGCAAAATGCAGGTGCTAGCAGGTATCTGGGCTGATCCCGCTAACACTGCGTTTTTTTGGGGGACCCTAAACTGCTGGGGAGTATAGATCTGATCGGATCAGATATGGATCCGTTCAGATACTATAGCACCAAGGGAGGTGTAAGCTGCGTGCGTGGGTGTTAGCGGTACTGGCGCTAACCTGACGCTGCCTGGGGCGACGCAGACCTTATCTGACCCTAAAAACGTAACTTATATCACCGCCTGGCGATCAGGGGGTTAAACCTTTATAAGGTAATAAACGGCGGGTGCCCTAAAACCAAAATAAACTATAATAAACTATAATAATCAAACCAACAAACCAGCATCACCCGTAACAATTATATGGGGATCACTAGTGAAAGGGTTAACTAGGGGGCAATCAGGGGGTTAAAACCTTTAGTAAGTAGTATACAGGGGTCCCTGTCGCTATAAAACACTGACGGCGAACCTATATACTTAACTCCCTAACTAGCGTCACCTGTGTCACTAATACAGCGATCAGAAAAACGATCGCTTAGTGACACTGGTGACGGGGGGTGATCACGGGGGTTAAAACTTTATTAGGGGGGGTTAGGGGGGTACCCCAGACCTAAAGGGGGCTAACCTAACTGCCCTAACACTTATAACTGTCACAAACTGACACCAATGCAATAATCAGAAAAGAAAAAACTGCTTTTGGTGTCAGTGTGACAGGGGGTACAGGGGGGTGATCGGGGGGTGACTGGGGGTGACAAGTGTGGCTGCGTGTTCTACTGTTAGTGTAGTGTTGGTGCAAACTTACTTGGATGTCTTCTCTCCTCGGCGCCGGAACGAAAAGACCGGCTCGAGGAGAGTGACATCACTTCCTCCGCTTCTGTTTACATTCACAGAAGCCGAGGAAGCCCGTCATTGGCCAGGAGCGATCGCGAGGGGGGAGCCACGAATGAGTGGCCTCCCCCTCACCTTTGATCTCCCCTGACCTGAATCCGACCGCCGCAGGCACCGGGGGGGGCGATCGGACCCCCCACCCGCGGGCAGGCAAGGACTTACCTGTAAGTCCTTTTGCCTGCCCGTGCCATTCTGCCGACGTACATCGCCGTGCGGCGGTCGTCAACTGGTTAAAATCACTGCTCCCGAAAAAACGTCCGTTTTTAAAAGTTTTTTTTTGCATTGATACATGTCCCCTGGGGCAGGACCCGGGTCCCCATACCCTTTTTAGGACAATACCATGCAAATTAGCCTTTAAAATTAGCACTTTTGATTTCGAACGTTGAAGTCCCATAGACGTCAATGGGGTTCTAACGTTCGTGCGAATTTTCGTTCCGTACACGTCCCCTGGGGCAGGACCCGGGTCCCCATACCCTTTTTAGGACAATACCATGCAAATTAGCCTTTAAAATTAGCACTTTTGATTTCGAACGTTCAAGTCCCATAGACGTCAATGGGGTTCTAACGTTCGTGCGAATTTTCGGTCCGTTTGCAGGATCTGATGCGAACCGAACCCGGGGGGTGTTTGGCTCATCTCTAATGGCCGGCTTAAGTAGGGGCTTGAAGTGAGTGGGATTCTTGTCTATCTAAATTAGGTTTAATCTTTTTGATTTTTATGCCATCAAGGTGACACATTTTAAGCAAGTCGACATGTGGTGAAAAGTATCAATAAAGGAAACCTTTGTGTGAGTGGGATAAAAATTAGACTTGGGCCTGATGCTAATGTGTTGAACAGGTAAATTATTACCTGAAAGCCAATTTATCTCTATGTTCCCATAGTTATCTAATAGTTCTTCCAGAGTGTTAAATGCAAATAGATTATCCTCATCCCATATTTATTTTCCCTTTGTGTAAAAGTTAATTGATACAATGTATCTACAACATCCATGCCTCTTGTTACTGTACTCAGTCTCCCTCTGCTGGTCATTTTTAATAATGGTGTTTATATTGTTTTACAATATCTTTGTAAAAAAAATATTAAGAATGCACATAATTCGTGAACAATACCTTTTTACACTTTCTAATAGTTTATACTGCATCCATTTTTTGATTTATTGCCCCCTTTTTGATATTTTTTAAAAATAAAATCCCATCCCTGAAAACTCATCTATCCCTGAAAACCTTCCTTTCTGCCCTGGTGCGCAGTCATGTTAGAACAGGAAAGGGGCCATCCCCAAACTGTTCCCACAAAGTTGTGACCATGAAATTGTCTAAAATTGTCTTGGTATGCTGATATCTTAAGAGTTCCCTTCACTGGAACTAAGGGGACAAGCCCAACGCCTGAAAAACAACCCCACTTCATAATCCGACCTCCACCAAATGATTTGGACCAGTGCACAAAGCAAGGTCAATAGAGACATGGACGAGCGAGTTTTGGGTGGAGGAACTTGACTGCCCTGCACAGAGTCCTGACCTCAACCTGATAGAACACATTTGGGATGAATTAGAGCGGAGACTGCGAGCCAGGCCTTCTCGTCCAACATCAGTGCCTGACCTCACAAATGAGCTTCTGGACACACTCCAAAAACCTTGTGGACAGCCTTCCCAGAAGAGTTGAAGCTGTTATAGCTGCAAAGAGTGGGCCAACTCAATACTGAACCCTACAGACTAAGACTGGGATGACATTAAAGTTCATGTGTGTGTAAAGGCAGGCGTCACAATACTTTTGGTAATAAAGTGTAGTGGTAACAGAATAAGGTGTCAGTGATGCTGTCTGTGAGCATTATATTGCTCCGTAATACCTCATACAGCTTTAAAGCATCCTCCAAGCATGCAATGGAAAGGAATATTTATTTTCCCATGTTGCCCCCTTAAAGTTGCATCTCCACACTAAACGGTATTAAAGAATACAATTTTGCATTGTTACATGTTCCCCATGACAGTGACCAGCTCTCCGTGTCCTTTATTTCACAATACTTTGTCTATTAGCATTGAATGTGGCAGATTATTTGATTTTCAAATAAAATAAATAAATAAAAAATACAGCTGCTGCAATCACCAAATGTGTTCCCACATGCACAGTAAAATTAATATTGAAGAGTGAAGAGAGCCCTCCAGATGAAGCCATATGCGTTGGTGGCGTAATGCGTAGAGGTTGACTAGGCGGGACTATTACGGATTACGTCAGATGCTGGATTTTATTAACCACTTCAATACCGGGCACTTAGTCACCTTCCTGCCCAGACCAATTTTCAGCTTTCAGTACTGTCGCAGTTTGAATGACAATTGCGCGGTGATGCTACACTGTACCCAAACTAAATTTTTATCATTTTGTTCCCACAAATAGAGCTTTCTTTTGGTGGTATTTGATCACCTCTGCGGTTTTTATTTTTTGCGAAACAAATAAAAAAAGACCGAAAATTTTGAAAAAAATAAAAGTTTTGCTTTTGTTTCTGTTTAAAAGTTTTGTAAATAAATAGGTTTTCTCTTTCACTGATGGGCACTGATAAGGCGGCACTGACAGGCAATGATAAGGCAGCAGCGATGAGGTGGCACCAATGAGCGGGCACTGTTGGGCACTGACGATGGGCACTGATATGCGGCACTGATGGGCACTGGTAGGCAGCACTGATGGGTGGCACTGAAATGCAGCACTGATGGGCATTGATAGGCGGCACTGATGGGCACTCATGGGTGGCACTGGGTGGCACTGGTGGGCACTGATGGGCGACACTGCTGGGCACTGAAAGGCTGCAAAGATGGGTTCTTATGGGTGGCACTGCTGGGCACTGACAGGTGGCACTGATAGGCGGCACTGATGGGCACTGATAGGCGGCACTGATGGGCACTGATAGGTGGCACTGATGGGCACTGATAGGCGGCACTGATGGGCACTGATACGTGCACTGATGGGCACTGATATGCCGCACTGATAGGCATCCCTGGTGGTAGGCATTGGAGTGGGCACTGATTGGCAGCTGCCTGGGCATTGTTTGGCAGCTGCCTTTGCACTGATTAGTATGTCCCTGGGGATCTAGGGGGCATACCTGGTGGTCCAGTGTGACTGGTTTCCCTGGTGGTCCTGGGCGGCTTCCCCGGTGGTCCTGGACGGCTTCCCTGGTGGTCCTGGGCGGGATCCCCTGACAGACCCCCCCTGTCAGGAGAGCAGCCGATCGGCTCTCCTCTACTCGCGTCTGTCAGACACGAGTGAGGAAAAGCCGGTCACCGGCTCTTCCTATTTACATCGTGATCAGCTGTGGTTGGACACGGCTGATCACGTGGTAAAGAATCTCCGTCAGAGACTCTTTACCTAGATCGGTGCCTCAGGGTGTCAGACTGACACCCCGCAACAACGATCGCCGCGATGCGCCCCCCCGGGGGCGCGCAGCGGCTCAATATCCTGCGGACGTCATATGACGTCCAGTCAGGATTTTGAAACCACTTTGCCGCCGTCATTCTGCTATATGGCGGGCGACAAGTGGTTACATGCTTGTTTTTTTATCAAATAAATGTGAGTGTATGTTATGAAGTGGGTTCTGTGCGTTTTGAGGAGTTTTATATCCCGGGTACTGCACTGTTGGAGGCTGTCATTTCTGTTTATTGCCTATGACCTACTTGTGAGCTGTGTGGAACCTGTCTGGAGAAGGAGTTTCATTGGTCTTAAAGCCGAGTTTCACCCAAAAGTAGAACTTCCGCTCATTTGTCTCCTCTGCCCCTCTCCGGTGCCACATTTGGCACCTTTCGGGGGGGGTGGAGCGGATACCTGTCTTCAATAGGTATCCTGTCCCCACTTCCAGGAGCCACAGGCGTGGCCATTGACGTCACCACTTGCATCCCTCCTCCTCCTTCCCCTGCCGCCGGGCCAGTAGGAGAGAGGAGCGGAGCAGAGCGCAGTAGGGTTCCCGGGATGAAGCTGTAAGGCTACACTGCCGGGTTCCCTTACCCACAATGGCGGCGTCAGCATCCGACATCTGATGAAAACATCAGCTGCTGTGCCGACATTGCTGGACTCCAGGACAGGTAAGTGCCCTGTTATTAAAAGCCAGCAGCTGCAGTATGTGCAGCTGCTGGCTTTTAATTTTTGCAGCGGTGGGCGGACCTCCACTTTAAGGGAGCCTGAACATCAGAGTTTGGTCCAACAGATTGATCTGCCTTTATGCTTTATTGACCTCTTTGGAGTCTCTAATGAAGGTGAGCTTGCACTTCACCTGGTGAAAGGAGCACAAGTTGGAAATTGTTGAAACACCGTGGTGTCATCTCTATGAACAAAAATCAGAAAGAAATGGGAATCCCACCTAATACCTGTGTGTAATACTCACCCTATAAGAATGGGGGGGGGGGTGTAATCAAATATAATAGACAAGGATATAACACAAAAAACAAAGGATTCTACACACCCTATAGAGTTAACTACATCATTTATTGCATCAAAAGCTATACAAAATATTTCTAGCACAAACCCCAGGGCCCCAACAAATCCAACCCCCCCCCCAATTATACCCCCTCCCTCTAAAACAACCCCTCAGTACCGCACCCTGTATGGGACAATGATGCACCACCCCTTGTAAAAAAGACAGAGGGGTGGGGGACACAATCCCCACAGGGGGATAAACCCACCCTACCCAATACAAACACCCCCCCCTTTTTAAAGATGGCTCTAAGCCAGCCTATCAAGGACCCCCAGAACTCGTTCCTAAAGCGGGGCATTGATCAACTTTGTTAATACAAAGGGCATATAACACGCTACCCCTAGCGTACAGTAAGGTACGGTAAGGTTTAGGAGATATTTACCAACATCTTCGGCACATGCGCACTGAAGAAACGGCTCACTCGTGCTGTTTCTTCAGCAGTGCGCCATGACCGGTGACATTGTCGCGGCTTCGGCCAATCACAGCGCCAGAGCCCGCAGACCCGGAAATAACTCCGGGAGATATGTCGCCGGTCACAGTAATGAGAGGGGCCGCAGGAAAAGCTTTGATCTAAGGTAAGTATTTCATAATGAGCTAGCATGCGATGCATGCTAGCTCATTATGCCTTTGTCTTATGCCGCGTACACACGACCGAACTTTCCGGCAGAAAAGGTCAGACGGAATCATTCCGTCGGACATTCCGACTGTGTGTGGGCTTCATCGGACTTTTTCTTTCGAAAATTCTGACAGACTTAGAAATAGAACATGTTTCAAATCTTTCCGACAGACTCGATTCCTGTTGGGAAAACCGCTCGTCTGTATGCTAGTCCGATGAACCAAAAAGGATGCAAGGGCAGCTATTGGCTATTGAACTTCCTTTTCCTAGTCCCGTCGTACGTCATCGCGTTCTAAACTAACGGACTTTGGTGTGATCGTGTGTAGGCAAGTCCGTTTCAGCAGAACTCCGTCGGAATTCCGTTGGAAAGACCATCAGAGTCTACTCTGACGGAAAGTCCGCTCGTGTGTACGCGGAATTACAGGGTTTATTTTTTATTTTTTTTATTTTCAGTTTACAACCACTTTAATGTTACACTTTGAATTACAAAGTGTGCTGTTTGGTTGGTCAGGGGCACCAAGGCACTGAGGCTTCCATGGTTACTGTTTTCTAAGATCATCTTACATTTTATATTAACCACTTCATTACCGGGCACTTTTACCCTCTTCCTTCCCAGGCCAATTTTCAGCTTTCAGCACTGTCACACTTTGAATGACAATCGCGCGGTCATGCAACACTATACCCAATCTACAATTGTATCATTTTGTTCACACAACTAGAGCTTTCTTTTGGTGGTATTTAATCACGACTGGGTTTTTTTTTTTTTGCTAAATAAACTAAAAAAATCTGAACATTTTTCTTTTTTTCTGTTATAACATTTTGCAAATAAATAATCTTTCTTCATAAATGTAGGCAAAATTGTATTCTGCTCCATTTCATTGGTGAAAATAACCCAAATCAGTGTATATTATTTAGTCTGTAGGAAAGTTATAGAGTCCACAAACTACGATATATATATATCTGATAATTGATCAATCCTGATGTACTGATGGCCTGTCTCATTTCTTGAGGCCCAAAAATGTTAGGACAGTACAAATATCCCGCAAATGACCCCTCTTTGCAAAATTGACAGTCTAAGGTATTTAGTAAAAGGCATGGTGAGTTTTTTGAAGTTGAAATTTTTTGTCATAATTTTTTGGAAAATGAAGAAATGAAAAAAAAAAAAATTTTTTTACATACTTTCATCAGTGAAATACAATGTTATCATATAACTGGTGTGGCGGTAATCAGGGACACTGACTGGCGACAGTACTAAAAAAAAAACATATATATATTTATTTTTTATTTTATTTTTTTTTTTACGATTTTTTTTTTTTTTTAACACACTTTGACCAGAGCAAAAAAAAAAAAAATAGTGATCACTTCCCCAGAGTAGTACAATGTTACTATGGTAACATTATATATGTTTTTTGTCTTTTTTCACATTATGTCTGCCTTTAGTAATGGACTTCATTGCTATAAACAAGCATTTCACTGAATGAAATTGATTCATTCAGTCTGTTTTGTTGTGATTAGCTGTGATTGGCCACAGCTGATCACATGGCACAGATGGTCTGTGATTGACCCAGTCTGTACCATGTGATCACTGTGACCAATCACAGCTAGCAACACAATCGTACACAATGGATGGCTTGAAAAGAAGCTATTCATTGTATTTAAACTCACTACCTGACATTGGTTCAGTTGTGATCTTAATGTCAAACTATGACCCCCCTTTAGAAAAAAAATAATGTGCTTCAGCACTTAAAGTGGTTATAAACCTCTGAATCGAAAAATTAACAAAACATACCCCTTTCTAGTGTGTGCGCTAGCCATATTCCAAAGCACCTAGTGTGGCTCCTCACTGCTCTCTCCTCCCACTGTTATCTGCATGAGTTACCTCTAAAAATATACCAACAATGCAGAATTCACACTCCCTCAGAGAGTGATTGATAGCCTCAGCTGTGCATGTCTCCCTGTGAGATTGTGTAGAGGGGTGTGTTCATTCCCTCCACTCAGGTCTCAGATTACACCCAGCACTGTGCTGTGTGGTGTGTAACCTCAGATCCCTGCTCCCACCTTCGAAAACTCATATATGCTGTGTAAAATGTGTGCCTTAGGAGGATGTAGAGGAGAGAGGGTTGCAGATGAACGGGAACAACTTATGTGGGAGGATTTGTTTCATCTCTGTGTATCAGTTGACGATAGTCACTGTACTGGGTATATGTAAGGGTTTACAACTACTTTAAATATGAGTGCATTTCAGTGTTGCCAACTGTCAGTTTTTTTACTGGCAGCTAGGAAAAAAATGGGCTTTTTTCTCCTGCCAGTAAATGCCAGTGACAGGAAAAGTTTGGCAGTAAAAAAAAAATGGCTGTGACGTTTGGCAGGGGCGGGTCTGGCGGAGGCAGTACCTGAGCATGCTGTGTGATGCCATGGTGCAAAGGAGCCAAGCGGAGCGGCTGGAGCCTTGTGTGCAATCCTGCAGGATGGGAGCAAGGCAATTCGGGAGCGGGACTGTCAGTGCTGTTTGGACTAGAGTGGACTGAAGGGACCACCTGGCTTGGAGAGAGACCGTCACTGTGATTTAGAAGGGGACATGTCGGTGAGGTGTCATCATCATCTGTGCTGCTGCACACAGCTGTCAGTGTCACTGTGAGAGTAAAATTGCAGTAAAATTGCACTAACACACTTCAATATACTGCAGTAAAAGTGCACTAACACACTTCAATATCGTGCAGTAAAAGTACACTAACGCACTTCAATATGGTGCAGTAAACGTGCACTAATGCACTTCAATATACTGCAGTAAAAGTGCACTAATGCACTTTAATATACTGCAGTGCACTAACACACTTGTATGCTGCCGTAAAAGTGCACTAATGCACATCAATAATTTGCCGTAAAAATACCCTGATGCACTTCAACATACTGCAGTAAAAGTGCACTAATGCACTTCAATATACTGTCGTAAAAGTGCACTAATGCACTTCAATATATTGTCGTAAAAGTACCCTGATGCACTTCAGTATACTGCAGTAAATGTGCACTAACGCACTTCAATATACTGCAGTAAACGCGCACTAATGCACTTCAACATACTGCAGTAAACGTGCACTAACACACTTAAATATACTGCCGTAAACGTGCACTAACGCACTTTAATGTACTGTCCTATGTCAGGTCAAGGTGTCATTCCAGCCCACCTACATAGTAAGCTGGGTGGGCTGGAAGTTGGGAGATTATGAGTGATGCAACAGCAAAGAGCAGCTATTGGCTGAGGAGGTAGCAGGAGACGGGCTGTACTGTGTCACAGCCAATGGGTGTGCTATTCGAGCATGGAGCTGCTCTGCAAAGAAGTTGAAATAAAAAAAGCATGAAGTGAGGAAACTGTTTTTGGTGACTCAATAGTATTTTTTCTAGTATTTTTTTTTCATTGAGAACACAATACTAGCTACCACGGAGTAGTGAAATATGCTTAGAAATAATAAATATTTATCCTCTGTGATCTTTGACTGTTGTTTTCTGAGAGGTTGGAATTGTACTACAAATCAATCTCTCTCTCTCTCCATTCTTTATTTCTCTCCTTCCATCACTCGTTCTCTCACCCTTTCTTTCTCCCTCCCTCCATCCCTCTTTCGTTCTCTTTCCCTCCACCCCTCTATGTTTCTTTCTCCCTCCATCCCTCTTTCTGTCTTTCTCTATCTCTTTCTTTCTTTCTCACCACCTCCTTTACTTTCTCACTCCCTCCATCCCTCTTTCTTTCTTTCTTTCTTTCTTTCTTTCTTTCTTTCTTTCTTTCTTTCTTTCTTTCTTTCTTTCTTTCTTTCTTTCTTTCTCTCTCCCTCCCTTTCTTTCTCACTCCCTTGATCCCTCTTTATTTCTCTCTTTCTCTCTCCTTCCATCCCTCTTTCTTTCTTTCTTTCTTTCTTTCTTTCTTTCTTTCTTTCTTTCTTTCTTTCTTTCTTTCTTTCTTTCTTTCTTCTCTCTCTCTCTTTCTTTCTCTCTCTCTCTCTTTCTTTCTCTCCCTCTACTACCACCCATCTTTCTTACTTTCTTTCTCTCTCCCTCCGTCCCCCCTTCTTTCTTTTCCCTCCCCCCTCCCTCTCTCTCTCTCTCTCTCTCTCTCTCCCTCCATTTCTCTTTCTTTCTTGCTCTCTCCCTTTCTTTCTATCTCCCTCCATCCCTCTTTCTTTCTCTCTCTCTCCATCCATCCCTCTTTCTATATTTCTTTCTTATTTTTCCCCTTTTCTTTCTCTCTTTCTCCATCCCTCTTTCTTTCTTTCTCTCTCTTTCCCTCCGTCCCTTTTTCTTTCTTTCACTCACCTTCCATCCCCCTTTCTTTATTTCTCTCTCCCTTCATTCCCCTTTCTTTCTTTCTTTTTTTCTTTCTCTCTCTCTCCCTCCACCCCCTCTTTCTTTCTTTTTCCCTCCCTCACCCTTTCTCTCTCTCTCCCTCCCTTCCTCTTTCTTTCTCTCTCCCTTTCTTTCTCTTTCCCTCCATCCCTCCCTCTTTCTCTCGTTCTCCATTCCTCCTTCTTTTTCTTTCCCTCTGTGCCTCTTTCTTTCTCTCTCCCTCCATCCATCTATCTTTCTTTCTCCCTCCCTCCCTCCCTCCCTCCATCCCTCTTTCTTTCTTTGACTTGCTTTTTTTCTTGTTTTCTTTCTTTCTCTCTCCCTCCCTTTCTTTCTCTCTCCCTCCATCTCTCTTTCTTTATTTCTTTCTTTCTCTGTCTCTTTGTTTCTCACTCCCTCCATCCCTCTTTCTTTCTCTTTTTCTCTCGCCCTCCATCCCCCTTTCTTTCTTTCTCCCTGCATTGCTCTTTCTTTCTCTCTCTTTCTTTATTTCTTCCTTTCTCTCTACCTTTATTTCTCTCTCCCTCCATCCTTCTTTCTTTCTTTCTTTCTTTCTTTCTTTCTTTCTTTCTTTCTTTCTTTCTTTCTTTCTCTCTCCATCCCTCTTTCTTTCTACCTCTCTTTCTTTCCCTCTCCCTCCATCCCTCTTTCTCTCTCTCTCTCTCCCCCTCCATCCCTCTTTCTTTTTCTCTCTCTTGCTTTCGCTCTCCCTCCATCCCTCTTTCTTTATTTCTTTCATTCTCCTTCCATTCCTCTTTCTTTCTTTCTCCCTCCATTGCTCTATCTTTCTCTTTCGTTTTTTTCTTTCTTTCTTTTCCTCCTCCTCCACCCCTTTTTCTTTCTTTCTTTCTTTCTCCCTCTCTCTTTCTCTTTCCCTCCATTCCTCTTTCTTTATGTATTTCTTCCTCCATCCCTCTTTTTTCTTTCTCTCTCTCTTTCTTCTTTTTTTTCTCTTTCTTTCGCTCTCCCTTTCTTTGTCACTCCCTCCATCCCTTGTTATTTCTCTCTCTTTCTTTGTCTCTCTCTCCCTCCATCCCTCTTTCTTTATTTCTTTTTTTTTCTCTTTCTCTCCTTCCACCCCTCTTTCTTTCTCCCTCCATCCCTCTTTCTTTCTTTCTCTCTCTCTTTCTTTCTCTCTCCCTCCACCCCCATTTCTCCCCCCTCACTCTCTCCCCCTCCATTTCTCTTTCTTTCTTTCTTTCTTTCTCTCTCTCCCTGCATCCCTCTTTCTTTCTTTCTCTCTCCCTCCCTCCATCCCCCATTTCCTTCTCTCCCTTTCTCTCGCTCTCTCTCAATTTCTCTTTCTTTCTTTCTTTCTTTCTTTCTTTCTTTCTTTCTTTCTTTCTTTCTTTCTTTCTTTCTTTCTTTCTTTCTTTCTTTCTCTCTCACTCTCTCCCTCCATCCCTCTATCTATATTTCTTTCTCTCTTTCTCCATCCCTCTTTCTTTCTTTCTAACTTTTTTTCTCTTTCTTTCCATCTGTCCCTCTTCCTCTCACCTTCCATCCCTCTTTCTTTATTTCTTTCTCTCTCCCTCCATCCCTCTTTCTTTCCTTCTTTCTTTTTTCCCTCCCTCCCCCTCTCTTTCTCCATCCCTCTCTCTTTCTCTCTCTGTCTTCATTCCTCTTTCTTTCTTTCTTTTTTTCTCTCTTTATCTTTCTTTTTTTTTTCTTTCTTTCTTTCTTTCTTTCTTTCTTTCTTTCTTTCTTTCTTTCTTTCTTTCTTTCTTTCTTTCTTCCTTCCTTCCTTCCTTCCTTCCTTCCTTCCTTCCTTCCTTTCTTTCTCTCCATCCCTCTTTCTTTCTCTCTCCCTCCATCCCTCTTTCTTTCTCTCTCTTTCCCTCCATCCCTCTTTCTCTCTCCCTCCATCCCTCTATCTTTATTTGTCTCTCCTTCCATCCCTCTATCTTTATTTGTCTCTCCTTCCATTCTTTCTCTCCCTTTTATTATTTCCTTCTTTCTCTCTCCGTTTATTTATCTCTCCCTCCATCCCTCTTTATTTATTTCCTCCTTTCTCTCTTTCTTTCTCTCTCCCTCCATCATTCTTTCTTTCTCTCTCTTTCGCTCTCTCTTTCTCCATCCCTCTTTCTTTCTTTCTTTCTCTCTCCCTCCATCCCTCTTTCTTTCTCTCTCTCTCTTTCTTTCGCTATTCCTCCAGTCCTCTTTCTTTCTTTCTCTCCTCCTCATCCCTTTTTCTTTATTTCACTATCTCTTTCTTTCTCTCTCCCTCCATCCCATCTTTCTCTTTTTTTCTATCCCTATATATTACCACATTCTCCACTATGTAAGTCATCTCACTCTATTTAACCACGCCCCTTTCAGCCATACCCAATATTTAGTGTAATTTCTTCTAGACCACGCCTACAGATGAATGCCCCACCCCTAATTAAATAAATACTCTGCCTACATACGAAAAAAGTGTTCCTAAAGATTTTTTCCGAATGTTGCCAACTATGTAAGAAATCCACGGGAATATCCAACAAATCCGTCTGGATTTTCAGTTGCTCCACTCAAAGTTGAAATGATTTTTAATGACTCCATCCAAAAAAAAAGCGTCACATGATATATCATATAGCGTGGATGAAGCATCTCAGAAATGACAACAGATTTTCTTGTCTGTAGAATGTGATCACATCTATAATGATTAAGAAACATTTTTATTGCTGTCAGTTTTGGGTGGGGTCATCGAGATTCTATTTTTCCATTTTGGTTGGAAGGACCGTGAACGATTCCTGATTTACAGTCGTTGGCTCCTCCCATGGCTGTGAGTGTGGACAGACTGTCTGAACCTTCCTATTGGAGGACATGTGGGGAGAGGGAAGTTGAAGTTGCTTTATAGTGCTGCACTATATTACTTATAGATACTGTATTTATCATTTACCAGCAGAGGGCGCGCGACTAAGAGTTCTGGCTATGCAGAGCTTGGGTTCAAGAGCCGCGCATGCGCAGTACCGTCCCTGGTGAACGCTGGGACTTGAAGTTCCTCCGTCCCAGGCTGAAAGAGATTGGGCGGGGTATAAGGGGGCGGGCCACGTGACGCCACGACCAGCTGTGGCATCGGCCGATGTGTCCCCTCCCACCTCCTTTTACTACGAGCGGAGGTGACGTCACGTGTCGGCTCGTGGTGCCCCAGTCACTGTCAGTCCTGTATGAAGCCCCGGGTGTCTGCGCCGCTTCCCGCCATGGTCGCGCGCTGGGAATACGTCACCGCCGAGCAGCTTAGCGGGTTCGACCGCTATAAGGTGGGTGTGGCGCCCGGGGGAGGGCGGGGCTCCGGTGTTCTCGGTTTGAATGGGGTTCATTGAGTGTGTCATCTCCTCTGTGCGGGGCTGAGGTGTGGTGACAGGATATGGGACCAATGTTACTACAGACGTCACACTCCCCTCACCTCGTTATACATGACCCTTCAGTCATGGGGGTCACTGATTGGGCCCCTCAGGTACATTATATGTCGCACATGAGGAATAGGGGCCCCTGGAGATCATTATATGTGGTCCTTCAGTCATAGGGCCCCTGGGGTCATTGAGTGGGGCCCTCAGGTTCATTATATGTCGCACATAAGGAATAGGGGCCCCTGGAGATCAATATATAGGGCCCCTGGGGTCATTGAGTGGGGCCCTCAGGTTCACTATGTGTGGCCCTTCAGTCATAGGGCCCCTGGGGTCGTTGAGTGGGGCCCTCAGGTTCATTATATGTCGCACATAAGGAATAGGGGCCCCAGGAGATCAATATATAGGGCCCCTAGGGTCATTGAGTGGGGCCCTCAGGTTCATTATATGTCACACATGAGGAATAGGGACCCCTGGAGATCATTATATGTGGCCCTTCAGTCATATGGCCCCTGAGGTCACTGAGTGGGGCCCTTAGGTCCATAATATGTCGCACATGAGGAATAGGGACCTCCGGAGATCATTATATGTGGCCCTTAAGGTACAGGACCCCTTAAGTGTACATGTTACCCCATCAGGCATGGCCCCCCTAGGATCCTTCTACGTTGCCCCTTCCCCATGGGGCCCCCTGAAGATCTTTATATGTTGTCCTTCTGACACGGGCCCCCCCCTGGAGATCACTGTACATGACCCTTCAGCCATAGGGCCCCTGGGGTTATTGATTGGGGCCCTCAGGTTCATTATCTGTTGCTCCTGAGGCACAGGGCCCCGCAAATGTTCTTTTTGCCCCCTTAAGGCCTTTGGGTGCCTCCGAATAAATCTATATATAATGGCCCGTCAGGCACAGCATTCCCCTGGATTTATATATCTCCCTTTATGCACAGGGGGGCCCTGGGGGGACTATTCTATGTGGCCCCCTGTGGACCTTTATATATTGCTCCTTAGTCTTTGGGCCCCTGGACATCACATGTGTTCCCCCCCCCCCCCCCCCCCAGGCACCAGGCCCTAGGCCCCTTTAAGTTCACTATGTGTGGGCACCAGGCACCGCTGAAGATCATATGTGGCTCTCTCAGGCACTGACCCCCTATAGATCATTATATGTGGCCTCTCAGGCACCAGGCCCTCTAAAGTTCATTAAATGTGGGCACCAGGGACCCCTAAAGATCATATGTGGCTCCCTCAGGCACTGATCCTCTGGAGATCATTATATGGGGGGCCCCCTGGGATCGGTTTATGGGGCCCCTCAGGCACCAGGCCCTCTAAAGTTCATTATACACTCACCGTCCACTTTATTAGGCATACCTGTTCAATTGCTTGGTAACGCAAATTGCTAATCAGCCAATCACATGGCAGCAACTTGGTCCTGACCCCTTACCAGATGATCAGCTGTCAGCCAATGATAGCTGATCATGTGACATCAACAGAGCCGGTAATCGGCTATTTTTCCTCCTCGTGCTGACAGCATGAGGAGGGAAAAAAAAACCCGATCACCGGCGGCCGTGATCGGGACATCAGGGACATCAGTCCATCAGGCCGTGATCAGGACATGGGTCCCGATCACCGGCGATCATCTGCCCCTGCCAGTGACACAGCAATAGGCAGCAGTGCTGCCTACCAGTGCCCACCAGCATCACCCCATCAGTGGTACCCATCAGTGCCGCCATAACTGTGCCCATCAGTGCCGCCTTATCTGTGCCTATCAGTGCCGCCTCATCAGCGCAAATCAATGAAGGAGAAAAATTACCTGTTTGCAAAATTTTATAACAAACTATGAAACATGATTTTTTTTTTTTTTCAAAAATGTACTTCTTTTTTTGTTTAGCAAGAAATAAAAACCCCAGCTGTGATTAAATACCACCAAAAGAAAGCTCTATTTGTGGGAAAAAATGATAAAAATTTCATTTGGGTACAGTGATGTATGACCGCGCAATTCTCATTCAAAGTGCGTCAGCGCTGAAAATTGGTCTGGGCAGGAGGGGGGTTTAAGTGCCCAGTAAGCAAGTGGTTAAGGTTAAACCTCTCTTCTTCTAATTTTAATGAGTGGCCACGAGTCTTATTAAACTCCCTTTTGCGAAAAAGTTTTATCCCTATTGTGGGGTCACCAGTACGGTATTTGTAAATTGAAATCATATCCCCTCTCAAGCGTCTCTTCTCCGGAGAGAATAAGTTCAGTGCTCGCAACCTTTCCTCATAACTAAGATCCTCCAGACCCTTTATTAGCTTTGTTGCCCTTCTTTGTACTCGCTCCATTTCCAGTACATCCTTCCTGAGGACTGGTGCCCAGAACTGGACAGCATACTCTAAGTGCGGCTGGACCAGAGTCTTGTAGAGCGGGAGAATGATCGCTTTATCTCTGGAGTTGATCCCCCTTTTAATGCATGCCAATATTCTGTTTGCTTTGTTAGCAGCAGCTTGGCATTGCATGCCATTGCTGAGCCTATCATCTACTAGGACCCCAAGGTCCTTTTCCATCCTAGATTCCCCCAGAGGTTCTCCCCCCAGTGTATAGATTGCATTCATATTTTTGCCACCCAAATGCATTATTTTACAATTTTCTACATTGAACCTCATTTGCCATGTAGTTGCCCACCCCATTAATTTGTTCAAATCTTTTTGCAAGGTTTCCACATCCTGCAGAGAAGTTATTGCCCTGCTTAGCTTAGTATCGTCCACAAATACAGCGATTGAACTGTTTATCCCATCCTCCAGGTCGTTTATGAACAAATTAAATAGGATTGGTCCCAGCACAGAACCCTAGGGGACCCCACTACCCACCCCTGACCATTCCGAGTACTCCCCATTTATCACCACCCTCTGAACTCGCCCTTGTAGCCAGTTTTCAGTCCATGTACTCACCCTATGGTCCATGCCAACGTACCTTATTTTGTACAGCAAACGTTTATGGGGAACTTTGTCAAATGCTTTTGCAAAATCCAGGTACACCACGTCTACGGGCCTTCATCTAGATGACAGCTCACCTCCTTTATAGAAGATTAATAGATTGGTTTGGCAAGAACGATTCTTCATGAATCCATGCTGATTACTGCTAATGATACGCTTCTCATTACTAAAATCTTGTATATAGTCCCTTATCATCCCCTCCAAGAGCTTGTATACTATTGATGTTAGGCTAACTGGTCTGTAATTCCCAGGTATGTATTTTGGGCCCTTTTTAAATATTGGTACTACATTGGCTTTTCTCCAAACAGCTGGTACCATTCCAGTCAGTAGACTGTCAGTAAAAATTAGGAACAATGGTTGGGCAATTGCTTGACTGAGTTGCCCAAGTACCCTCGGGTGCAAGCCATCTGGTCCCAGTGATTTATTAACCTCTTGCCGACCGGCTCACGCCGATATACATTGGCAGAAGGGCATGTACAGGCATATTAATGTACCTGTACATTGCCCTTTAAGACGCGGCATTGTGGGTGTGCACCGCCGCCAGCTCCGTGAGTGTGATCACGGGTCCCATGGACTCGATGTCCGCGGAGATATCTGCGATCGTCTCACGAAGAGGAAGAATGGGGAAATGCTGATGTAAACAAGCATTTCCCCATTCTGCCTAGTGACAGGACACTGATCACAGCTCCCTGTAATCGGGAGAGGTGATCAGTGTCGTGTCACATGTAGCCCCCACCCCCACAGTTAGAATCACTCCCTAGGACACACTTAACCCCTTCACTGCCAGTCACATTTACACAGTAATTGGTGCATTTTTAATCGCACTGATCACCATAAGTGTGAATGGTCCCAAAATAGCGCCAAAAGTGTCTGATCTGTCCGTCATAATGTCGCAGTCACAATAAAAATTGCAGATTGCCACCATTACTAGTTTAAAAAAAAAAAAAAAAAGCCATAAAACTATCCCCTATTTTTTAGATGCTATAACTTTTGTGCAAAGCAATCAACGCTTATTACGATTTTTTTTTTTTTTTTTTTTTTACCAAAAATATTTAGAAGAATAGGTATCGTCCTAAACTGAGGAAAACAAATGTTTTATTATATTTTTTGGGGATATTTATTATAGTGAAAAGTAAAAAATAATGCTTTTTTTTTTTTTTATTCAAAATTGTCGCTTTTTTTTTTTTTATAGCGCAAAAAATAAAAAACGCAGAGGTGATCAAATACCACCAAAAGAAAGCTCTATTTGTGGGGAAAAAAAAGATGTAAATTTTGTTTGGGAGCAACGTCGCACGACCGCGCAATTGTCAGTTAAAGCGACACAGTGCCGAATTGCAAAAAACGCACTGGTCTTTGGGCAGCCAAATGGTCCGGAGCTGAAGTGGTTAATGTTAAGTTTCCCAAGTCCAATTTTAATTCTGTCCGCTGTTAACCATATGGTAATAGTTTTTTCTGTGGTTGGATGAGGAAGTTTGTTTATTTTTTTTTCTTCTTCTTGTGGTATATGTGGTAATAGGTGTGTGTGGCATATGGTTGTTTGCTCTATAAGGGAAATAATTCTGCTTGGTGGGGGGTTGTGGAATCTTCGATTTTCATTTCATCAGGGCAGGATAGATCCCTGGAGACAGACAGCCCATCTGCCTAGAATATTACACTTGGTTTTTAGTTTTGTCCCTTTTTACTGCACCTAAGAGTGAGAGTGCTTTCAATCTATTTGTTTACCTGAATCCAATACTAATTTGTCCTGAATCCGTGTCAAAGTGTGTTTTTGGCACCAGAATGATTGTTGTCACTGTACAGAGCCCTTTCCCTGTACTGTACTTGCAGTATAATCATTTCCCCTCCATGTATTGGGTTGTAATGGTTTTCTTCTAGTCCTTGACATAAAAGCCGACATCCTGATTTTGACTATTGGAAGGTTGAAGGACCAGGAGATGACACCCGATGATGTCATGTATACACATTTTTTCCAAATGAGCCAAGCCCTGTTTCTCTATAGCTTCCTAGCTGAGACAGCAGAAACCCATAAGGAAAACCAGGCGAAGATGAAGGCCTCATTGAAAGAGGGATATTGCAGTTTCTCATAGCAGTGCCAGGTAATGGAGGGCTGATGTGGTGTATCTGCCTCCATTCATTATACCTCTTCTGTGTTCCACTGTGTCAGCCAGCCACAGCTGCAGGGGAGAGGAGGGAGTCCTGACAGTGGTTGCACCGTAGCCTTATGGGTGACATCAATTCAAGCCTTCCCAGCCATTGTTGAAGCGCACTCTCTTCTCTCCCCTGCAGCCACCACTGGTTGGCAATGGGAGATCACGTATCCGGGGCAGGCTGACAATAAGTATACACTTCCTTCCTTTTTATTATTTACATTTGATGCAGGTTTGTCAGCATAGGTGTTCGGGGGGGGGGGGGGGGGTTGGGGGGGTGGATTTTTAAGGCTAGTTAGGAGTCAATGTGTGGGAGTGACATCACGGTCCAGACATTTAAGCGTCTGGAGAGCGTGAGCTCAGGAAGACAACACAAAGATGGGAGCTTCAATGCATAAAAGGGAAATTGTGCTTTCTCGTAGTAGTGCCTCACAGTGAGCGGATGTGATGTATCATTCTCCATTATACTTCTTCCATGCTCCCCTGTGTTGGCCAGCCATGGCTACAGGGGAGAAGGTCAAAGTCTGCGCCATGGGAGCCTTTGGGTGACGCCATCACTTCCAGCTTCTTTCTTCTCCCCTGCAGCCAACGCTGGCTGATACCAGGGGATCATGTCCAAAGCAGGCTGAATTGAGTACGTTTTCTACATGGGTTAGTCAGTATGATTATTTTGGGGGGGGGGGGGGGATCATGTTTAAAGCTAGCTGGAACTCTAATAGCACTCACACTAAATTTTTCCTGAGTGAGCTGGGGCTTGGCCGAGGCTCCATTTAGGAAAAGCAAGGGCATTAATATTATATACAAAGTACGTTGCACCGTACATTGTAACTCATTTTGATGCATTTCTATTGATTTAATTGGAAAACGCATAGACTTAAATGGAAAGATGGTGCATTTTGTGGAACAGCATAAATACACCATTTCAGTACATTCTCCATGCAGGGAAGGAGTCTCTTCTGGTGCTCCTTTGTCCCAAGTCAAAGTCTTTACAGATTTAGTGGTTTTCTATCAGATCTGACTTTGACATGAAGTCAGCTGACCTCTTCTGCATTAGCATGGCATCTACTGCTTCTCACATGGCGGCACAGGGCATTGTGACCCTGCAAGTTTAGTTTATGTAATCACAGGATGTGTGTGTCGGATGTCCTATTTTTTGTAAGGCAAGACCCAGCCGAGTATAACCAAGGTCAAAGGAATTCCTGGTGTAAATTACACTCTCCTTGGTGGTTTATCTTATAGCTTATTTTTTTTTACAAATAAATCTTATAGCTTATTTAGTACAAGCACTGCGACCCTGTAGTCTTTTATTTGTTATGCATAATAAAGTGGCCCTGAACTCCAAAAGTACATGATTTGTTTTGTTGTGTCCAAGCAATACCCTCTCTTTTTCTTTCTCTTGAATTCCTTGTGAAAAATAGCTGTGTACTGTATGAGTGTGCCTTGGCACTCCAGTCTCTGACTGCTAGTGTCAGGAGATTTGGTGATGTCATTTTTGTGCTGCTCACTGTTCTTATTGCTGGAGGCTCTGTCCTGAGGAAGCAAAGCCCTGCCTCCACCAAGATGGCCGCCTCCACAGAGAAGCACAGTGCAGAACAAGGCATGGTAAGTAAGTAATGGAGAAAAGTTGGATGCAGGGAGCCCACCAACTATAACGGTGACTAGTCTTTTTTTTTTTTTTTCCCCCCTCTGCCTTTCTTTTATTGGGCAGTTTTCAGATTTGAATTCTGATTTAAGTTATAAACTAAATGTTGGGGTCTTCACCAAACCTACTATTTAAAAGAGAAGTTCAGGATTAAAAATAAAACAAACATTTATTGTGACCCAGGTGGATGCAACATCGATCCCTCACTGGCTCAGCAGTGAGAACACACCTACACAGGTTGACCTGGATGGACTGATGTCTTTATTCAACC
This sequence comes from Aquarana catesbeiana, assembly GCF_042186555.1. Classification (NCBI taxonomy): domain Eukaryota; kingdom Metazoa; phylum Chordata; class Amphibia; order Anura; family Ranidae; genus Aquarana; species Aquarana catesbeiana. The sequence continues at coordinate 53,438,617 of NC_133327.1, read as the reverse complement.
TTACCAACTATGTTGCTGTAAGAACTGAGCGATCAAACACCGCTGATTGCTCAGTTCTCTTGCTCCGCTCACCAGCTCTCTGTTCTGCCCCTCTAGCCATCGCTGGAGTGCTGGGCTGTTTAAGGGTGGGAGAAGCTTGCTCAGTCACTCAGCAGGTGGCCAGGTGCCGATCTAGGCTTCTGGGTGGATACCAACCATATGATTGGGATCTTTTCAGAGCCTGGAGCGGCTCTGTGACATCAGCGGGCTTCAGCCCACCGTCAGATGAAAATGGATCACAGGAGGGCAAAATGAACTGCACTCCTGTGATCCATAGAAGTACAGCCAAAAAAACCTTGGCCACACTTCTTCTTTTAGGGCCGATTGCCACTGGTGCGATGTCTGAGATCGCATGTGATTCGCACCACACAGCAGTGAAAATCAAATGCGTGCGATTTCGGCCATAAAGATTGTATGGCTGAATTTGCATCAAACTTGCACAGGACCCTTTTTTTGGTCCGCAGCAGAATTGGATCGCATGGGTGTTCACACCCATGCGATCCAATTCCTGTCCGAGTTTGCAGATCGCACTGCAATATGCAAACTGAATTGGGGGTGTAATTAACTTTTAACTGACACTCCCAGCAGTTCGTATAGGGCAGTGTGAACTGCCGTCGGTAGACTTGTGATGTGAGAACCCGCAGTAGATTCGCAGGGTTTCCGCATCGCACCAGTGGGAACCGGCCCTTAAAGCTGAGTGTGGAAAGCTCGTCTTGACCAAGCTGGTCCTAATGTCCTGCTGCGGTTCCTGCTGAGTTGGCCAAATTTCGATCCATGCGTGGCCAGCTTTTGTCGTCATCCTTTTTTTCTACTTTAAGATATAGATGTGGAAATTAGTACCTTGAAACGGATGTCAAATGCTGTGAACTGTTTAAGTGACTAATCTAATCGTATCTTCTTCTCAGTGATTAGCTTCTAGTAATGACATGTAATAGCTGCCACTATCTTTTTATCTAGTTCTCTGTAAACACGTGACTTGTTTGCATTGAAGCACGGAATTGTGCTTTACAGAGATACCAACTTTTCCTGACAGAAGCAGATTAGTGGTGTTACTGTTTTATGGCCGTCGTCATGTTTAGGTAGATTAATAATAATGTTTTAGCACGCGTTTGTACTTCGCTTTCGTGTTTTATAGTATGTTTTGTCGCCTAAAAGAGGGGGAATGGCTTTTCTCGGCACAGGAGTTGTAAAAGAAATAATGGTTTCATTTGCTGTTTTCAACTGTTACAAAAAAAAAGTGTGTTTTTTTTTTTTTTTTTTTTTTTTTTTTATTGTCAGCTGTCGATTGTTGGGATCTTGTATACACAGATGTGTCATCATGTTTCATTGCATTTTGCAACAAAGGCAAAATGAATGAAAAGAATTCTCAACTTTTCCTTTTCAGGTTAATTATTGATGGATCTATAACAGCCTTTCCATGCTGGAGTGTTGTGGCACTCTGGAGTTCTGTTTGGGGTTTTCAGGGGTGACGCGCTGATGTTGTTGCACAGCGCCGTGCGTTTCCATAGTGCAGGTGGGATGGCCACCAACAACATAGAAAAGCATGACACTAATCCAGGGCATCACAAAAATTAAAAAGGGGCAGAAATCTACCTCTGTTCAGACTTACTTCACCTCCCACCCACTGCCATTCTGTGATGAAAATTAGAAGATAGGACTCCCTTGAGAAATTGAGAATTCTGATGTGAAAGAGGAGGGGACTGAGAACTCTGATGTGAAAGTGGGGATTCTGATGTGATGGGGGTGCCTGGAGATCCCCCCCCATATTAAACTGCCTCAAAAAATGTATTTATTTTTACTTGCTGCATTTTATTTTAAGTTTTGCCCAATTCCAGTGCTCCTTTCCACCTCTACCAGGAATCCTGTGCTGCCCCTTTAAAAGATGTCACTGGTGGCCAGCATCTTCCCTGTTCTCTGCTGGCCCACCGATGATTGATTCCTGCACCAGATACGGTTCATACCAGATCGTACCAGATCTGGCTCCTTTTTCTATGGTTTATACATTGCTATGGAGAGTTTCACCATGTCAGTTGACACTCGCGTTCCTGAAGCCCTAACATATAAACAATCATTTTAAAAAATGCCTCCTTTCTCCAGATCTTGCAGGTTTGTGCAGTTTATTCATGAGGTTTCCCTGGAATGTACTGGTGATGAAGCCATCCCAATGGGCAGCTCTAAAGCCTAGGTTATGTCACCAATGCCTCAGAAAAGTGAATTTGGAATGTAATTTGCATTGGACTCTAACATGTTTTATAGATGTGCATGCAGAGCTGGGGGGGAGATGCTTTAAAAAACAAAGTTAAATGCCACTAAGACCACATCGCATTGCTGCATTGCTTTAGCATAGAAATCTGCACATGTATATCACTTCTACTATTATTTTCTTGGACTGGGGCTGTACTGCTCTGAATGCTGGGACTGCTAGCTAAAGGAATGAATAGAGGAGGTGGCGGCACACATGGGTCGCATGCACAGAACGCAGCCAGGACTTTTTTATGCAAAGGCTCTGCAGTATTTAGCTATATATGGCTTACACAGGAGGGTTGGGGGGACCTTTTAAAGGATAACACTAATGCCCTGTACACACGGTCGGATTTTCTGATGGAAAAAGTGCGATCGGATTGTGTTGTTGGAAATTCCGATCGTGTGTGGGCTCCATCTGACTTTTTCCGTCGGAATTTCCGACACACAAAGTTTGAGAGCAGGCTATAAAATTTTCCGACAACAAAATCTGATCGGTTAAATTCCGATCGTGTGTACACAAATCCGACGCACAAAGTGCCACGCATGCTCAGAATAAATTAAGAAGAAAGCTATTGGCTACTGCCCCATTTATAGTCACGACGTACATGTTTTACGTCACCGCGTTCAGAACGATCGGATTTTCCTGACAACTTTGTGTGGCCGTGTGTATGCAAGACAAGTTTGAGCCAACATCCGTCGGTAAAAATCCATGGATTTTGTTGTCGGAATGTCCGATCGTGTGTACAGGGCATAACAGTCCTGGTGGTGACGGTACAATATATGAAGAGATGACATTAGTGAACCTGTTTGTTCACCAGCGTGTCCCATTTGGCTTATTGTTTGTATATTTTGTTACCTAGAGAAGAATCCTAAGGCCACTTTTACACACAGGATCTGATAAGGTCCGACTGTCAGTTTTTTCAGGTGGACCTGACCAGACCCTCCATTCACCCCTATGGACCAGTGGGTGTAAACGTACTTGTGTCTGTTTACACCCGCCTACCTCCAATCTGTTTCGGTCCTGAAAAAAAAAAAAAAAAATTGGCTCGGGATCTTTCACCTTCCACCTAGGTAGATCAGAGGTGAGTCGAGTGTAAATGGACAGCTGCCCATAGAGTAGGATGGACTCTGCTCTGCATATAGTGAGCAAACACAGACTGCCTGCACTGCCCTGATTGGCAGGGGAACAACGGACAGATGCCCAGCTGATCTAAACTGAGTCTGCCGCGTGTGAAAGGAGCCTAACAGAATATGTTTATCTCTCTATCGCAGGCATTCTGCGCACAAATTCTTTAGGGCTCATTCATGCTTGCTTTGGTCTCTGAAGAGCGATCCATGCATGTGTATGGGTTTATGATCAACATGCCACTTTACACACAAATATATAGTATTTTTTTAATGTGATTTATAAAGAAGTGTTATTCGAAGTGTGCTAAAATGTGTAATGGTTGGGTATGATCCCATACATATCATGCAATTTTTGTTGTCTGATTTCCTTTAGATTTACCAAAACCATGTAGTGCAAGGGCCTGCCTGATTGCACACAAATTGAATCTCTTAAGGTTTGACTTCATATTCTATGGTTTTGGTAAATCTGAAGGAAACAAATCTACAGAAAATTGTATAGTGTTGTATCCAGCTTTGGAGCAAACTTCATATAAAAAAAACAGGAGAGGAACTGCCAGCAATACTTGGCTGGGAATTACAAAGCTCAGGAGGGAATCCTTCCTGGATTGTTATTTGTAGAACCAATTTCACAGTTTTGTGGTTGGTGTAACTAGAGGTCGACCGATATGGGTTTTTCTCTGGCCGATGCCGATATTTAGAAATCTCGGTGGCCGATATGTGATGCCGATTTTTTTGGGCCGATATATTAGGCCGATTTTTTTTTTTTTTTTCTTTTCTTTTCTTTTTTTTTTTTTTTCCTTCATCTCATCAAATTTAACAGTTAGACCCCTTTCACACTGGGGCATTTTTCAGGCGCTTTTGGGCTAAAAATAGCGCCTATAAAGTGCCTGTAAAACGGCTCCCCTGCAGTCTCAGTGTGAAAGCCCGAGTGCTTTCACACTGAGGCGATGCGCTGGCAGGATGTTAAAAAAAGTCCTGCAAGCAGCATCTTTGGAGCGGTGTATACCACCACTCCTGCCCATTGAAATGAATGCGCACCGCTGCCAAAGTGCCTGCAAAGCGTTTCGGCAGCGGCGCTTCAGGGGCGCATTTAACACCTTCCTCGGCTGCTAGCTGGGTTATAAGCTCCCCGCTAGCAGCCGAATAGCGCCGCTAAAATGACGGTAAAGCGCCGCTAAAACTAGCAGCGTTTTATCGTCAACGCATGCCCGCTGCAGTGTGAAAGCAACCTAAAGTCATACAGAAAATTTTTTACATTTAAACATTTATTAAACAAAACAAACCTCCAATCAGTTCACTTGTATGTATAATTTAGATAAAAAAAAAAATATATAAAAAAAAAAACTATATCTTAAAAATAAATACACAAAAACAGGTAATCAAAACTTTTGGACGAAAAAAAATGGGCTAACTTTACTGCTTAGTTTTTTTTAAAATTTATTAGTGTATTTTTTTTTTTTTTAAATTGCGTTTGAAAGACCGCTGCGCAAATACCGTGTGACATAAAATATTGCAACAACCGCTATTTTATTCCCTAGGGTCTCTGCTAAAAAAAAAAATATATATAATGTTTGGGGGTTCTAAGTGATTTTCTAGCAGAAAATACAGGATTTTTACTTGTAAGCAACAAGTGTCAGAAAAGATTTAGTCTTTAAATGGTTAAACTGAGAACTTCTACACAGGGAGTTCAGCTCATTCAGAAGTGTAAACATTGTATCAATTCAGGTTCTTTTTATCAGATTTGGCAGGCTGCCCAGAGAGGGGAGAGAAGTGCTTCACAGAAGACTACAGGCAACTTGTATTGACTTCAGAAGTCATTTGCAAGTCGCGCCTTTTTTTATCAGCACAATCGGCCGATGCCGATTAAGAAAAAAACACCAAATATCGGCCGATATATCGGTCGACCTCTAGGTGTAACCATAATATTCTTTCTAGTTCTTAAGTAGGAACTTCTCTCCTATTACTGCACACTCTCACACTTCTCGCCTCGTGTGTTGTTGTTGTTGTGTTTTTTTTTTTTTCTTCACTCTTAACTTTTTTGCAGTTTATCCACCAAAGATATACTCGTGGTGAGCCCAGCTTTGTAGGTTTCACGTTCTTTGGCATCAACAGTAGTCTCTCTTTGGGTTTTTGCTGCAGCCATCTCGCTGACGATGTGAATGTGCCACAGTGCATCATCAGGGAGCAATGTTGTAGCTTCTGTTGGTGCCCCCCCCAGTCTTCCCCGCTTTCACGTGGAAGAGCATTATCAGCTTCTCCTGTCAGCTGCTTGTGTGGCCTGCAATCTTTACAAAAAGCCTGCAGCTCAGGCTCATAGATTTAGTGGTTGGACAGGTGAGGGAGCAAAGACTGCTCTGATTGGTCTGTTGTCTGCATGTATCGACAGGTTCACAGAGGACTATACGACTACCACCCACCTTCTTCATCCTATGTTGACGTGATCCTTTTTATTCTTCTAAATGTCTGTGCTATACTTTGTCATTTGGTTTCATATTAAAAGCTTTAATGCACTAGGGTCTGCACTTCGTTTGTCATCATCGGAGAACTGGAACAGGAACAGACAGCTGGCCCCCTGATACATTGTAGACTACCATGAAGCCTTCTGGAATGCTTCATGCGAGTATCTCAGGAGGCTCCGGGCACCTGAATTTGCTCTTCTCAGCTAGGCAAGAATCCAGGAAGTGGATTCCTCCTCACTATGCTAAACCTACTCCTTATGCTGCAGATGTCATGATGTAGTTCAGGGGTGTCAAACTCAAATTCATCAGCGCCCGCATCAGCAGTATGGTTGCCCTTGAAGGGCCAGTTGTATCTGTAGGACTATGTATATACGCAGAGTGCAGGGGTCAGGAGTGCGCTACGTGCAGAGTGCAGGGGTCTGGAGTGCGCCCCAAGTTTCCTCACATCTGTTCTCTCTCCTACCTTCCTACCTGGCCCAGCTCTGGTACCTCCCGTTATAGGCGGCTCCCTCCCTTTGTATTGGGCTATAGTTAGTAATTTCCTGTTTATTGGGCTATATATGGTACCTCCCTTTGTGGGAGGATCTCTGTGTTTAGTATCAGTACTCAGTTTTGCTATGTTTTTTTTCACCATCACTTCAAAATAAGCAGCACACACTTCATCAACACAAGTGCTTAAAAAGCCCTCAGGACGCAGCCCGCTGGATGGGGAAAAAAAAAAAAAACAGAGCTGTCAGAAATCTCTGCCACTATGCAAAAAATGTCACTATGCAAGAAAAATGTCACTATGCAAAAAATGCCACTATGCACGAAAAATGCCACTATGCAAAAAGCCGGCATCGCTGGAGGTACTGGGGAGGCGAGAGAGCAGAGGCGGGTACAGGGCGGAGGCGGAGACAGGGTGGCATCGTTGGCTGAGAAAAAGCTGAGGGAGGCGGAGACAGAGTGGCATCGTTGGCTGAGGGAGGCGGAGACGGTGGAGGCGGAGACAGAGCGGCATCTTTGGCTGAGACAAAGCTCGGGGAGGCGGGGGTGGAGGCGGAGACAGCACGGAGGGGGAGATGTTTACTTGTTCTCATGGAGACTGACCGGCTGCGCCGCTCGCGAGAGGGGGGATGTTTTATCGTTGCCTTGGATACCTGGCAGAGGGCCACATGACAAGGCCTGGCAGGCCAGATTCAGCCCGCGGGCCTTGTGTTTGCCACCTGCGATGTAGTTGTACACCTATGATCAGGATATACTACTACCCCCCAGCAGAAGCTCCTGAGAATCAAATGTTCTTTTAGATGTTTTTGAAGCTTTGACTGCCGTACAGGATATTTAGGCTTGTTTCATGCCTTTCCTCTACGCAGTGTGCTACACTATGCTATTTCTTTAACTATTAGGGTTCCATATTGTATCCACTAAAATTTATTCATGTGATGACACTTGTCTACTACATCCGCCGTACCCTGGATGTCTTTATATTTTGATAGCTACTCCTGGTTGATGTGCATATTTAATGTATGCCTAAGATCATGAAGAAACGTTCCTACTTGTAACATGTAGAGCCGAGTCACTACATGTTTTGATCTACTCACACCAAGCCTGTTGGAAAAATCATTATTGTCTCCACAAGGACTCAGCCATATTCACTCAGGAGTATATTCTTGGTGTTTGGGTTTTGTGATGTATTTGTCTATAGGCAGTATATATATATATATATATATATATATATATATATATATATATATATATATATATCTGTGTGCGTATGTATGTATAATTGTGTGAGATAAATATAGATTATGAATATATTATATCTTTCACAAAAGTGAGTACACCCCTCACATTTTTGTAAATATTTTATTCTATCTTTTCATGTGTGAACACAGAAGAAATGACACTTTGCTACAATGTAAAGTAGTGAAGCACTGGGTGAAGTTTTTGGGTGTGTTATGCACGCCATAGGCTTTCAAAAAAAAACTTACTTTGCAAAGTTTTTAAACTAATGTTTGGTTGTCCTTTTTTCCTTTATTCAATTTGTAATGCAAAATATTGAAGATAAATATAAATTTTTTTTATCTCAGTGTCTATAAAGTCCAGTACCATTTTTTTTTTTCCAATAGTATCTTCAATTAATGGGATGAGGAAGTTTGGAGATTCCCTATGCCCAAGTGTTTCCTAGGAAAAGTAATCATGTTAGGTGGGGGTAGGATTGGAATGACAAAGTGGGTGTGAAGGTTCCACTTTACTATGTTGTAATCAAATCCCATTTCTATTTTTTAGGTACTCTGTACATATTTAAAGGTCTTTGTATGATCAGATTTTGCGTTTTCTACCACAGATGAGTAGAAGATGGGGATAAAATGGGGCGGCAGGTTGTGGGGGATAAGATGGTGTGGCTGTTGATGGGTATATGAGGGGGTAGCAGGTTATTTTAAACATCCAGCATGCAGAGCTGAACATGTGCCAGGAAAGATTGCTTTCTTGGCTTATCGATTGGGTTGGTTTGTTGAATTCAGCATTTATTTGGCTACCCATGCCAGTGATCTGTCATCTCACTGCTACATAGAAGGTGGCATTTATCCAGTCAGAGCTCATAGTGTCTGCTATGGAGTGTAGACAGCCGCATTATTGTAGGAACAGCCTTGTTATTCAACAGATTTTCTTTTAGGAACAAAGTGTGCGTATCACACAATGACATTTTTGTGTTTCACAGCTTTTAAGCTGCCTTCCATTTTTCACAGAAATATTTGCTAAAGACCTTTTTTTTATAGTGTGGTGTGTTTTTTTTTTTTTTTTTTTTTTTTTAATTTTCATGAATGTTTCCAATGCTAAATTGAAAAACTATTCTATAAACCTTGTGACATGTTACTTTAATAACAAATTTACCTGTCCTAATTTTAAAGGGTAAGTTCATCTTTTGTTACACCCATATTCCAGGTGTAACATGTTACAGATGCACCAGCCCCCGCACCCCCCAATCCCTGGTTTTGACAACAAGCGGTGCATCTTCTTCCCTTACTCGCTGTCGCAATCTAAAAAAAAAAAAAGAAAAAATGCAGCCATGTGGGGCTCTGCCCACCCAGCCCTGGCTGCGTCATTCCTTTACAGTGTTTTGTTAATGTGAAAGCTACGCTTTGCAGCTGTCTCCTTGTAGTTCTCAATGAACTACTAGGGCACTGTTGAGCTCTCTACTCGTTCATGGAGCCTTCCTGTCAGTGTAACAGCCTGTCCTTATCGGAGATATGGGGGGACGGCTACAGACAGGACCGTGGCATCACACCCACAGTCTGCTGATCATGGGTTCAATGCTTTAAAGGTCCCTAACAAATAATAAATGCATTTATTTTATTTTTTTATTCATTTCAATTTATTTTTTTTTACCTGCAAAAAAAGTGTGTTTTTTTTTTTTTTGTTTTTTTTTTTTTTGTAAAGGGTAACGTATCCCCTTTAACTTGTGTCAGAACAGTACTAGTACTATTACGCCCATTTGAAATAGTAATTGGTAATAATTAGTAATTGTCTTGTTCAAGTAGATGTAAAGTAGATTTCTCACTATAAATTTTAAAAACGCTTGCTGTTTTATAATGGTCCAACCCTCCCTTTTTTATTCTACAAGTGTGTACCTGATTTTGACAGATAACCGCTTCCACTTCCTGGTCAAATCACTGCACAGTGATCTACGTAATGCGCCCCCCCCCTCCTTCACTGCTGGTTTCCCTTTCTTGCAATGCCGGCGCCTGCACCCGAAGCCGATGGATGAATCGGCTTGGGGTGCCGACATCGTGGGATCCCTGGACAGGTGAGTGTCCTTATATTAAGTCAGCTGCAGTATTTTTAGCTGCTGATTTTTACATTTATTTTTTTCGTCAGGCTGGAACTGCTCTTTAAAATAGTTCTAAAGTCTAAATGATTTTTTTTTTTTTTGTCTTAATGCACTCCCTGCATTAAAGCGGAGTTCCACCCAAAAATAGAACTTCCGCTTTAAGTGTTGGTGACCCCCTGACATGGCACATTTGGCATGTCATTTTTTTTTGGGGGGGGGGGGAGCGGGTACCCTGTTTTTAGAGGCTCCCACTTCCTCCCCTGGCACCAGAAGGTTATGATCAAATCCCCCCCCCCGCAATGTTCTGGGACACGTCATAGGTCCCAGAAGATAGCCCAGCCATTTGCAGCACGGCTCGCGCATGCGCAGTGCACGCCTGGCTGTGAAGCCACAGCCGGGCGCCCACAGTTAGAATGCCTGCGCCGCGGAGAGGAGTGAGGCTTTGTGTGCCCACATCCCTGGACCATGGGACAGGTAAGTGATTATTAAAGGTCAGCAGCTACACTTTTGCTTTTCACTGCTTGTTGGGCACCAATTTCGCCATCATCCTTAGTTCTGTCCCATCTGCAGCAGTGCTCTTTTTTTGCTCTCACTGAGCACACTGAGAGCCATAGACTCCTGCTGCTGTCAGTCAAATCCTGAGTGCGAGGGTGTGGCCAAATCACGCTGTGTATTTCTGTGGAGACACACAGCCTGGCTTGGGAGAATGCCTGTGCAGGTGCCCTATCTGCATTTAAAATAGTGGAGCAGAAAGCACCAGCGGGGATCCCCAGAAGAGGAGGTAAGGGACCATTTTGTGCAATACCCTGCCAATTATATAAGCAAATAAACATTTTATTGAAAAAAAAAGAAGACTTTACAAACACTTTAACCACTTCAGCCCCAGAAGATTTTACCCCCTTAATGACCGGAGCATTTTTTGCAATACGGCACAGCGTTGCTTTAACTGACAATTGCGCCGTCGTGCTACACTGTACCCAAACAAAACAAGACGTCCTTTTTTTCCCCACAAATAGAAATTTCTTTAATCGCCCCTACGGTTTTTATTTTTTTCGCTATGAACAAAAAAAGCGACAATTTTGGGAAAAAAAAAATTTTTTTTTGACAGATCCCTGTCATGTCACTAGGCAGAACAGGGAAATGCCAATGGCAGTTCCCTGTTCTGCATCTCCTCGCCGCAATCGCGGGCCACCGGTGGACATCGAGTCTGCGCTCTGGCTATCCTGCTTTTGCGGACTGAAGTACAGGTACGTCAGTTTGCGCAGGGGTGCCATACTGCCGAAGTATATCGACGTGAGCCAGTCGGCAAGTGGTTAAAGTGGTCCTAAAGCCTAAACATTCCTTCATTAAGGTAAACGATGTTTAGGTATCAGTATCAACCTCCTCCCCTTTTTACTTGAGCCCTTATTTGATCCAGCGCTGTGTTCATCTGCAGTGCTTCTCTCTCCTCACTTCTGGGTCTCACAGGCTTTGCCAAGACAGCAGGAGCTGTTGGCTCCTGCTGCTGTCACTCACAGCTAGTGATGAGGGGTCGGGCTAAGTCCAGCTGTATGTGTCTATAGACACAGGTAGCAGGGCTCGAGAGTGAGCCTAGACAAGTGCCCCCATAGGATGCAGCTTCCTATAGGGGAACTTGCCGTGGGGGGGGGATATCCACCGCCTGCGGGGGACCCGAGAAGAGATGGTTTGGGGCTGCTCTGAAACTCCATTGCACAGAGCAGGTAAATGTAAACCTGTTTGTAACAATTACTCTAAATTGTGCTGTTCATCTCCCTACAACAGAGGTCTGTGAATGAAGAGACTACAAGTTCCCTCTACCACCGCAGCACAGGGACTTGTAGATCTCAATGTAGCACAAGTATGCTGACATCACTGCCCTCCCTGGCCAGTGATGACTTTGTCCAGCACCATAAATGAAGGTTTATACCCAACTGTGGGGCTGGGGAAAGAATTTGCTGGAGCCTGTGCAGAGCATTGCATTATACCGGAGATATGCAATTAGCAGACCTCCAGCTGTTGTAGAACTACAAGTCCCACAAGGCATAGCAAGACTCTGACAGCCACAAGCATAACACCCAGAGGCAGAGGCATGATGGGACTTGTAGTTTTGCAACAGCTGGAGGTCCGCTAATTGCATATCCCTGCATTATACTGTACAAATGAGAGATCTGAACAGACAACATTGCTGTATAAGGATCAGTGGCAGTGAAGGATATTTTGGTACATGTACACTAGTCATCTTAGCAGGGAAAGGACAGCATAAACAGATGTTGGGAGGATTTGCCATTCATAGGAAGTATTATAAAAAAAGGTGCCAAATGTGACACCGGAGGGGGGGTATGCGATCAGCGGAAGTTCCATTTTTGGGTGGAACTCCGCTTTAAGTTCAATGTAATCTTCTCTTCAAGGTCAAAATCATTCCCGAGTAAAGTTGGTTATACGTGGATCAAAATTCAGCAGGAGTCGGCCAAATTCAATCTGTGTTTAGCCTTCTTTGTTCAACGGAAGCCGATCGCTAGAGAGGCCATACACAGTGCAAATTTCTTGTGATTGCAAGAAAGAGATTTGCACAAATCCCCCATCAACACATGCATTGTTGACAGGGGAATCAGCATTTGTCTTCTCGTGGGGGGAGGGGGGGGGGGATAACAGTGTAAATTTGTGTCCCCTCCATAATAACTCAACACACAGCCATTAATGTTTAAACCGCTGGCAACAAAAGTGAGTACACCCCTAAGTGAAAATGTCCAAGTTGGACCCAATTAGCCACCCCCCCGGTGTCATGTGACTCATTACAAGGTTCAGGTGTGAATGGGGAGCAGATGTGTTAAATTTGGTGTTATCGCTCTCATACTGGTCACTGGAAGTTCAACATGGCACCTCATGGCAAAGAACTCTCTGAGGATCTGAAAAAAATGAATTGTTGCTCTACATAAAGATGGCCTAGGCTATAAGAAGATTGCCAAAACCCTGAAACTGAGCTGCAGCATGGTGGCCAAGACCATACAACGGTTTAACAGGACAGGTTCCACTCAGAATAGGCCTCGCCATGGTCGACCAAAGAAGTTGAGTGCACGTGCTCAGCGTCATATCCAGAGGTTGTCTTTGGGAGTGCTGCCAGCATTGCTGCAGAGGTTGAAGGGGTGGGGGGTCAGCCTGTCAGTGCTCAGACCGTATGCCGCACACTGCATCAAATTGGTCTGAATGGCTGTCATCCCAGAAGGAAGCCTCTTCTAAAGATGATGCACAAGAAAGCCTGTAAACAGTTTGCTGAAGACAAACGGTCTAAGGACATGGATTACTTGGAACCATGTCCTGTGGTATGAGACCAAGATAAACGTATTTGGTTCAGATGGTGCCAAGCGTGTGTGGCAGCAACCAAGTGAGAAGTACAAAGACAAGTCTTGCCTACAGTCAAGCATGGTGGTGAGAGTGTCCTGGTCTGGGGCTGCATGAGTGCTGCTGGCACTGGGGAGCTACAGTTCATTGAGGGAACCATGAATGCCAACATGTACTGTGACATACTGAAGCAGAGCATGATCCCCTCCCATCGGAGACTGGGCCGCAGGGTAGTATTCCAACATAACAACCTCAAACACACCTCCAAGATGACCACTGCCTTACTAAAGAAGCTGAGGGTAAAGGTGATGGACTGGCCAAGCATGTCTCCCGACCTAAACCCTATTGAGGATCAGTGAGGCTTCCTCAAACGAAAGGTCTCTAACATCCACCAACTCTGTGATGTCATCATGGAGGAGGGGAAGAGCACTCCAGTGGCAACCTGTGAAGCTCTGGTGAACTCCATGCCCAGGAGAGTTTAGGCAGTGCTGGAAAATAATGGTGACCACACAAAATATTGACACTTTGGGCCCAATTTGGACATTTTCACTTAGGGGTGTACTCACTTTTTGTTGCCAGCAGTTTAGACATTAATGGCTGTTTGTTGCGTTATTTTGAGGGGACAGCAAATTTACACTGTTATACAAGCTGTACACTCACTACTTCTACATTGTAACAAAGTGTCATTTCTTCAGTGTTGTCACATGAAAAGATATAATAAAATATGTACAAAAAGGTGAGGGGTGTACTCACTCTTGTGAGGTATATGTATGTGTATATATATATATATATATATATATGTTGCTTGCGAAAGTATTCGGCCCCCTTGAACTTTTCAACCTTTTGGCACATTTCAGGCTTCAAACATAAAGATATAAAATGTTAATTTTTTGTGAAGAATCACCAACAAGTGGGACACAATTGTGAAGTGGAACGAAATCTATTGGATATTTTAAACTTTTTTAGCAATTAAAAAACTGAAAAGTGGTGCGTGCAAAATTATTCAGGCCCCTTTACTTTCAGTGCAGCAAACTCACTCCAGAAGTTCAGCGAGGATCTCTGAATAATCCAATGTTGTCCTAAATGACTGATGGTGATAAATAGAATCCACCTGTGTGTAATCAAGTCTCTGTATAAATGCACCTGCTCTGTGATAGTCTCAGGGTTCTGTTGAAAGCGCAGAGAGCATCATGAAGACCAAGGAACACACCAGGCAGGTCCGTAATACTGTTGTGGAGAAGTTTAAAGCCGGATTTGGATACAAAAAGATTTCCCAAGCTTTAAACATCCCAAGGAGCACTGTGCAAGCGATCATTTTGAAATGGAAGGAGTATCAGACCACTGCAAATCTACCAAGACCTGGCTGTCCCTCTAAACTTTCAGCTCAGACAAGGAGAAGACTGATCAGAGATGCAGCCAAGAGGCCCATGATCACTCTGGATGAACTGCAGAGAACTACAGCTGAGGTGGGAGAGTCTGTCCATAGGACAACAATCAGTCGTATACTGCACAAACCTGGCCTTTATGGAAGAGTGGCAAGAAGAAAGCCATTTCTCAAAGATATCCATAAAAAGTCTCGTCTAAAGTTTGCCACAAGCCACCTGGGAGACACACCAAACATGTGGAAGAAGGTGCTCTGGTCCGATGAAACCAAAATCGAACTTTTTGGTCACAATGCAAAACGATATGTTAAAAGCAACACAGCTCATCACACTCAACACACCATCCAGACTGTCAAACATGGTGGTGGCAGCATCATGGTTTGGGCCTGCTTTTCTTCAGCAGGGACAGGGAAGATGGTTAAAATTGAGGGGAAGATGGATGCAGCCAAATACAGGACCATTCTGGATGAAAACCTGTTGGAGTCTGCAAAAGACCTGAAACTGGGACAGAGATTTATCTTCCAACAAGACAATTATCCCAAACATACAGCAAAATCTACAAAGGAATGGTTCACAAATAAACGTATCCAGGTGTTAGAATGGCCAAGTCAAAGTCCAGACCTGAATCCGATCGAGAATCTGTGGAAAGAGCTGAAAACCGCTGTTCACAAACGCTCTCCATCCAACCTCACTGAGCTCGAGCTGTTTTGCAAGGAAGAATGGGCAAGAATTTCAGTCTCTCGATGTGCAAAACTGATAGAGACATACCCCAAGCGACTTGCAGCTGTAATCGCAGCAAAAGTTGGCTCTACAAAGTATTAACGCAAGGGGGCCGAATAATTTTGCACGCCCCACTTTTCATTTTTTTATTAGTTAAAAAAGTTTCAAAAATCCAAAAGATTTTGTTCCACTTCACAATTGTGTCCCACTTGTTGGTGATTCTTCACAAAAAATAAAAATTTGATATCTTTATGTTTTGAAGCCTGAAATGTGGCAAAAGGTTGAAAAGTTCAAGGGGGCCGAATACTTTCGCAAGCCACTGTATAATATAATATAATATTTTCATTCTCTATTGTGTTTATGGCTGTTTTTTTTTCTGCTGTAGGGCAAAATGACAAGTATTTAGATTTTTAAATGATAAAATGTAAGTAATGGTAATAGGAAACCACCAGGATGTCACCTCACCACCTGCAGGACCAGATGGATCAGTGTGGAGTACACACCTCTTGGCTCTTATACAAAGACAGCTTAAGGCAAAGCAGTTTCCAGGCAGTGATGAGCTTGGATGTGTTTAGACAGGGAACCGAATCCCCGTATGTAAGCCTGCCAAAAAAACTGTCAGCTGTATGGTCCAACCATCTGCGAATGGGACCCGCAGCCACACGTATACACGCCCCTTGTATACACGAGGCGGTGAGTGTCCTGGCAGCACATGATTGGCCTGTACAGGTAACCGCTTCCTTGCAGGCTAGCACATGTGAGTTCAGATTGTAGTCCTACCACACCCAAGCTCATCACTAGCCTTAGGCTGCATTTACACCTGAGCTTTTTCAGCTCCTAAAACGCCCACAAGCAAAATCCCATTCATTTCAATGGCATCTGAGCATTTTGTCACCTGAAGCAAAATGCCTGAAAAACGCCCTAATCTCAAAAAAGAACATGAGCGTCTTTGGAACAGATTACAGGCGTCTTTTTCCGCAGATTACAGGCGTCTTTTTACATTGGTGACCTGAACAAAATCATGGTAAGATCGCAGTAAAACTGTGCGACTTTTAAACGCTCAGGTGTGAATGCAGCCTTAAGACTTGCAGAATGTGCCCCTTTTTCCTATAAATCTTCCATATTGGATGTTGGGGATTCAGTGTACTTCATCTACATCCTTTCTGGTTAATATTGTTTGCCATATCGGCAATTACTGGTAGCTCCACATAAAAAGTAAAACTGTCACAAGTCATTAGTAGCGAGCATGTGCAGTAGAGGAGCACAGCCATACATCTCCATGATGATATAGTTGCACACACCCTAAATGTTAAAATTTGGTTTGCTTTTTTCTCAAAAAAATAAAATTAGTATTGAAAACCTTGTTGTGATTTGGTAGCATAAACACTGCTACAAATCGCTAATGTGAGCTATCAACAGTGATTTTCAGCTAGCAATTTAATTATTAGAAACACTGATAATAGTGATACAGTACAGCATTGGGTTGTACTCTGTTACAAATCACTGAAGCAGAACTAATCCATAGAGATGAAGATAGAGTAATTGTAGCCAGATTTCTTAATGTTGACTAACACTGAGCAACAAATCGCTTTAAAAATATGAAGAGTTACGAGTTATTAATTCCATAGAAAATCGGATTGAAATTCTTAGTGAGAAACCAAAAAACAGGAGGGGGAGAAATGGGGGGGTGGGGGGTTATTGCTGCAAAAACACCCATATGATATGCGCTTTAATGTCCAGATGATTATTCTTGTAACAGGGTGTTTTGTTTTGTTGCCGTTAATCAGTACAAGATAGATGGACTGTGGAGATTGGCAAAGCCTCAGATAAAGAGCCGTGAGCTCAGCTGAGCTGCTGCATGGCATGAAACTTTAATGATCTTTACATGAAAAGGAGCAATCTGAATCCTTGAAGCGGTTTACAGGATGCCATTATTATTTAAACACCTGACCCGCTGATCATTCAATACTGTGTGTGCACCATCTTTTTATGTATATTTTATATCTGGGTGGACAAATGCTTTCAGTATTCCCAAGGCAGCCTGTACAATCTTGAAGCCAACATGTCATTTTAAAGAGGGACTGTGATGCAATTTCAGAGGATACACATTTTCATTTTATCATTGTAGTGTTTGTTGAAATTTTAAAGTCACCAAACTTTTCCAGTATGTAATCTTAACTCAAAGTCCCTTCTGTTGCCCTCAGCCTCCTCCAAATCCCCCCCCCTTTTTTTTTATTTATTTACTTTTTTAACTTTTTCCCCCCCATCTGTGTCCTATTGCAGAGATTTCCCGTCACTTCCTGTCACGTAGCCAAACAGGAAGTGAGAGGAAATCTCTGCAAATGAACCTCTTCTGGACTGCCCCACGTAGATATACTGCGGCAGGGCGGCCCTCCTGCATGAAATCACATACCTGTACGTGATTTTGTGCACTGGATCCGTTACCACTGTGATTGGACATACGGGAGCCATCAGCGGGTCCAGCGGACCTGATGTTCACCAGTACCCTGCGATCGTTCTCAGGACAGGCAGAACGTAAATAAGGCAGACTGCCTTTCTGTGAGAGGGGAAGATGAAGATCTTGTGTTTCTGCTATGCCAGAACACGGATCTCTGTCCGTCCCCCCCCCCCCCCCCCCAGTCAAAGCCCCCCCCCCCACACAGTTAAGCACCCCCTTTTATCACCTCTGCTGTTAACCCGTTTCCTGTCATTAGTACAGTGACAGTGCTGTATTCGTGTCACTGGCCCCAAAAACGTGTCAGGTGTCCAATTTGTTCGCAGCAATATCGCAGTCCCACTAAAATCGCTGATCACCACCATTACCAGTAAAAAATAAAACTTCCATAAAAATATCCCATCGTTTGTAGACGCTATAACTTTTGCGCAACCTTATCGTGTGGTTGTGTTTTTTTTTTTTTTTTTTTTATTGGATATGTTTTATAGCATAAAGTAAAAAATATTGTTTTTTTTTTTTTTTTTTTTTCCAAATTGTCAGTCTTTTTTTGTTTATAGCGCAAAAAATGACAACCGCAGAGGGGATCAAATGCCACCAAAAGAAAGCTCCATTTGTGGGAAATTAAAGGGCATCAATTTTACGGCCGCTCAATTGTCAGTTAAAGTAACGCAGTGCCGTATCACAAAAAAACGGCCTGGTCATGAAAGGGGGTAAACCTTTCCTGGGCTGAAATGATTACGGGAATTCATTGCGGTCACCAGAACTAGTGTCCCCATTTTTCTGGGGACAGCCAAAAATTTGGTATTTTCTTTTATTTTCACTATCAATGAAAATGGTAAACATGAAACACTGAGGGGGTGAATCTCCATAAAGGGGCACAGACAGTGATAAAAACTGTCAAATGTTCAGATCCCGCCCCACTCTATTCAAAACGAAAAATTAGGATTTTTCCTAATCTGTAAAATCCTTTTCTTGGAATACATAATGGGACACAGAGCAACCATAATAATGACTTATATGGGTTATACGCCACCTACTGGTGGATGGACACTGGCAGATAGTCAAACAGGAAGTCCACCCCTATATAACTTCTCCTACACAGGAAGGACCTTAGTTTTGTAGCAAAGCAATGAATATCCCAAAAAAGATGGGAGGGACCTCTGTGTCCCGTGATGTACTCCAAGAAAAGGATTTTACAGGTAAGTATGATGGAAAAATCCTAATTTCTTTATTGTACATCACGAGACACAGAGCAACCATAAAAATTACTATATGGGATGTCTTAAAGCAATGCCCTTGAGGGTAGAGAAACGCAATCACAGGAACTGCCACCTGAGAAGGACTTCTTCTGCCGCCCAAAACATACTGCGGCCAAAGCAGTCTCCTCTGTGGCTTTTTATATCTATCTGGTAAAAGTCTGTGAATGCATGAACAAAAGACCATGTAATGACCTTAAATCTTGAGCCACTGACACCTGATGGCGGATGGCCCAAGATGCCCCCACACACCTGGTAGCGAGCGATTTTACCAAAAAAAGGGATGGGGGACCTTGCCCTTTCAAGCCATAGGCTCTAATAATTAACTGGCAAATACAATGAAAATGGTTAACTTGGATGCCTCCTGCCCATCCCAGGCTCTACTGGCAGCACAAACCAGGATTCCTGACCTGTACAAATCAAGTATGTCTGACCACCAGAACTACCCCCCAGAGTATGCAGTGATCCGACTCCTGCCAACTGAGGACCAGAAAAGAAGGCAAGACATTGTCTTGATTCAAGTGAAAACCAGACACCATACTAGGCAAAAAATGGATGAGGACGCAACAGCACCTTAACATGATGCAAGACCAAAAACTGCTCCTTGAATGAAAGAGCCGCCAACTTTAACTCTCCACTTAGTGAAGTGATAGCAACCAAAGTAGCCACCTTCCGAGATAAAGGACAAACAGAATCTCTTGATTGGTTCAAAAAGTAGCCTCTGCAAGGACAGTCAAGATCCCAAGGACACAAGAATGGCCTGACAGGCGAGACTGTCTACGTTGCACGCTGTATGAAGTATGAATCAAGTAGTGAGAAAAAATGTATAGGGACGAAACCTGACCCTTAACGGTACTTAAGGCCAATCTCCTTTCCCATATGGATTGGAGAAGAAAAAGAAAATCTCCCACTTACATATTTCTGCGGGTGCCACTTCCTGGCTTCACCCCAGGCAAAAATATATTTCCAAGTCCTGTAATTGAAGTTCCCTGAAGCTGCTTCCAGGGGCTCAACAGTGCTGAGATACAGGACTCAAGGCTATTAGGTCCCCCTGAACTGGGAGTGTCCCAGAAGCGACAAACCCCCCCCCCCGCAAGACTCAATATGTCAGTGTACCAAGCCCTCCTGGGCTAATTCGGCTAACATTTATTATCAGTGTTACCCCCTTCTGGATACTTTGCAAAAGACGCTTCCTGTCTATAGAAAAATACTGAGCGAGCCTGCGCCCTCGAGTGGCTTGAGGAAAAACAGCAGCCCACATGACTAAGAAGTACACAGCAGAATTAAACAGCACACTGCCCCAGTGGCCACTGGGAGAAGAAACATTCAGATCTCTCTCTTTTAAAAAAAAAAAAAAAAAACTGCAAAAAAATGAGCTTTGACATAAAAGACCTTCAGGGATACTGTGCCTTGTGCAGGGCTGCCCTGCATTGCTGCACACCTGCTTTTTAGATGTTACTGCAGCACAATGGTGTGAAGAAATCTCTAAGACCAGCAAGGGCACGTTTTGAGTCATTTAGTACAACCTTTTACTGGCGTTCACAGAGCAAAAAAAGTTCCAAAGAGAAGATGTGGGATTTTAGATATACCTTACCATAGTTTGAGGGATGATACCTACCAATGTACTGGATGATTTTTGGACATTTTTACAGCTGCTGTTTTTGGCTTCAGATATATATATATATATATATATATATATATATATATATATATATATATATATATATATATATATATATATATATATATAATTTTTTTTTTTTTTTTTTTTCTACCATCAATAAACTCCCCATTGTGTTATCCTATGTGTCTATGCACACATAGGCTGTTATCAGCAGTCTTTGGCTGGTGCGTTTTTTGTCAAAAAAAAAAACCTAGTCGGTTCTGAAAGTTTTTCAGCTGTAAAAAATGCTCTAAAGTAAAAAAACAAACAAAAACAACCCAGATAAACGCTTAAAAACGCGTCTCGCCAGTGGTTTTGAACGTTTTTGATCCATGGGGGGGGGGATTGTGGAAAAACGCTAAACGTCCATTGTACATGAGGCCCTAACATTATTCTGCAAATGTAACCGCATATAAAATAAAAGTACCATGGACAGCACTACAGCTGTGTTGTAGTCGATGTGAGAAAACCCAGACTGTGAAAGAGGAACAATGCAATTGCTCTTACTCCTAAACACTGCAAAGCAGAACAAAGAACCTGCAATAAAGACTTAAGTATGGCTCCTTCCACTTTTATGTTTCCATTAAACATGGATTAAAATGTTTACACATTTAACCACTTGCCGACCAGCCGACGCAGTTTTACCGTGGCAGGTTGGCTCCGTTGGGCAAATAGGGGTGCGCGCCGCTGGAGCCGATGTGAGTGCCCAGCAGGTGCGATGACTGCCGGGCACCCGCGATCGCTTGTGACAAAACGAGAAAGGGATCTGTGTGTGTAAACACACAGATCCTGGTTCTTTCAGAGGAGAAGACTGATCGTGTGTTCATACAAAGTATGAACACAGATCTCTCTTCCTCTAGTAAGTCCCATTCCCCCTTCAGTTAGAACACGCTGAGGGAACACACTTAACCACTTGATTGCCCCCTAGTGTTAACCCCTTCCCTGCCAGTGACATTTTTACAGTAATCAGTGCATTTTTATAGCTCTGATCTAGAGCTGCACAATTAATCGTCAAGAATCGTTATCGCGATCTTGCTAAAGTGTTTCACAATTCTTTCTATGCCAAGAATTCTCTCTGCTCTTCTGAAACCACAGCGCTCAAAAGAAAGGAAGAGAAAAACCAGGCAGTCTGCCAAGAAACAAAACATTCTTTATCAGTTGAACTTAAGTATAAACATTGTAACAATTTGTCAATGGAATAGACTTCCTGTGTAAGTGAAAAAGTTTAACCACTTAAACACTAAACCTTTTTCTGCCATTTGTTGGTTTCAAGTTAAAATAATTTTTTTTTATTTTGCTAGAAAATTACTTAGAGCCCCCAAACATATATATTTTATTTAGTAGACACCCTAGAGAATAAAATGGTGGTTGTTGCAATATTTTATGTCACACTGTATTTGCGCAGCGATCTTTTTTCTTTGGAAAAAATTACTTTAATGAATTTAAAAAAAAAAATCTAACCAGTAAAGTTAATCCATGTATTTTTTTTTTTTTTTTGTATAATGTGAAAGATTTTACGGCGCGAGAATCATGATCTTTTTATTCTAAGCAATAAAATCGTGATTCTCATTTTTGGCCAGAATCGTGCAGCTGTACTCTGATCGTTGTATAATTGTCACTGGTCCCAAAAATGTGTCCAATTTGTCCACAGCAATATCGCAGTCCCAATATAAATCGCAGATCACCGCGATTACTAGTAAAAAACAAATACTAATAAAAATGCCATAAATCTATCCCCTATTTTGTAGACGCTATAACTTTTGCACAAACCAATCAATATACGCTTATTGCGATCAGTTTTTTTGGAAAAAAAAAATGTAGAAGACTACATATCGGCCTAAACTGAGGAAAAAAAATTGTTAAAAAAAAAAAAAAAAAGTGGAATATTTTATTATAGCAAAAAGTAAGAGTTTTTTTTCAAAATTGTCGCTCTTTTGTTTATAGCGCAAAAAATAAAAACCGCAGAGGTGATCAAATTCCACCAAAAGAAAGCTCTATTTGTGGGGGAAAGAAGGACGTTAATTTTGTTTGGGTACAGCGTCTCACCACCGTGCAATTGTCAGTTAAAAGGACGCAGTGCCGTATCGCAAAAAATGGCCTGCTCATTGAGCAGCCAAATCTTCCGGGGCTGAAGTGTTTAATTACATACATGAGGATGTTCTGAATCCTGCGTATAGAACTGTGGAGATACATCTGCAAATGTTTCCTAAAAATCAGTACCATGTTTTTTTTGTGTGTGGTGTGTTGTTGTGTGGGTTTTTTTTTTTTTTATAACACTGATCACTATTAGTGTCACTGGTGCCCAAAAAGTGTCCGATTTTGTCCACCGCAATTTTGCAGTCCTGCTAAAAAAAAAAATCGCTGATCCTGCCATTTACTAGTAAAAAAAAAAAAAAAAATTACATAAAAATGATGCATCGTTTTGTAGACGCTAACCAATCAATATACGCTTATTGGGATTTTTGTTACCTAAAATATGTAGCAGAATACATATTGGCCTGAACTGATAAAAAAAATAGATTTTTTTTTTTTTTTTATTGGCTCTGTTTTATAGCAGAAAGTAAAAAATATTGGTTCTTTTTTTCAAAATTGTTGCTCTGCAGAGCTAATTAAATATCATCACCAAAAGAAAGCTCTATTTGTGGGAAAAAGACATCGATTTTATTTGGGTACAGTGTCGCATGACCGCGCAATTGTCAGTTAAAGTAACGCAGTGCCGCCCGTATCGCAAAAAATGGCCTGGCCCTTATGAGGGTAAATCATTCCGGGGCTGAAGGGGTTAAGCTGTGAAGGACAGGTGCATACCAGGACGGAGCCCACTCACTCCTGTAGGAGATGATGCAAGTTTTAAAAGGAGGGTCCCATAACATTGGTGTCATCCACAAGAAACTTAATGGGAGACTGCTGAGACAGAACATGGCCCTGCCGTGGTGTTCTGCCTGAGCAGTCTCTAATGAGGTTTCTTGTGGATGATTCTGGCACTGTGTGACCTGCCTTTTCAAATGGCTTAGAATTTGTATTATAATTAAATGCAGATGTCCAGAGCACCCCACCTGCCCTTACATCAGATGTCAAGAGCCCCTCCCTTACATCAGTGTACTCCCATTACTGTGTGCTGCTGCCAGGCGGAAGCTGGGGACGGAGCTGGGAAGCAGTGCAATGTCTGGAGATGGACCAGAGGAGGGCTGGAGTCAGCTGCAGGTGTCTACTGAATGCTGAGACCAGGGGAGGCAGAGACGAGGGGGTCCTGTGGTTGTACAGAAAGGTGCAGGATCTGTAGGAGGCTTTTCGTCATCTTCTCTTGCTGCCCACTGCTGAGACAAGGTGGGGGCAGAGATGAGGGCAGTGCCACTGTAGCAGGAGGGATGCAAGGGCCACATGAAATGGGGCCTGGAGGGCCTGATTCGGCCTACAGGCCTTGTGGATTTCTGGCCAAAATATGACTCAAGATAAAAATACCCCTAGAATACTCATGCCTCGTGCAATGTAACAAAGGTATGCTATAAACTTTGCCCAGTTTTCTATTTGTGCGGCATTGTTTTCTTACTTTTGTGAAGTTTCTGCACAGCGCGGCCATCTCCAGTGTGGGCATCTGAAGCCACAGTGTCCTCCTTCCTGGATTCCGTGCTTGCTGGCTACCCAGCATGCACCTGCCGATCTCACACATGTGCAGTGCAATTTTGGTCAGCTTGGCATGGTTGACCAAGATTTTTCCATAGACGCCAATGTTAAATGTTACTGAACATTTATGCCAAGCTGGCCAAGAATTTCCATAGACGCCATGCTAAGCTGACCAAGATCACCCTGGAGCCAATGCAAAACTGGAAATGACGCACAGCGCCGCAGCCCCCTAGAGGAGGAAGTGAAATTGGATATAGGCATAAATCAGGTAAGCGAATAGAAAAAAAATAAATAAATTTGCCAATTCATTTTAAGGATGCACATCAGTGCTGCAGGGGGAGGAGTGAAAAATGTGGGTGGAGCTCCGCTTGAAGGCAGAGCTCCGCCCAAAAGTGGAAGCTTTGCTTATTTGCCTCCCCTGCCACATTTGCCACCTATTGGGGGGAGCGGGTACCTGGTTTTGAAAAGGAGAATGCATTAAGATAACCTTTCTGCCTTTGTAACCACTTTAGTTTGTGTGCCTGTTTTTGGCGACAAATGTTAGTACCCTATATTTTCCAAAGACAAAGCTTTAAAAGCCCCCTATAGGTCATCAGTTTAGAGTTATGGAGGAGTTCTGGTGCTGGAATTATTGCTCACCTTTTGGTGTACAGTGATCTGTAACATGTATCTTTTTCTTTTTTTTTTTTTTATCTGTCACATGCGAGACAAAAGTCCCCTAATGTGATGATTTTTTTGGTGACAGGTTCTCTTTAATGAGCAAAATATTACAGCGCACACATGCAAAAAAGACATTTACCTCCAGCAGGGCTAGTTTAAAACACCTAGACAATCTAAAAAATATAGGGATTTGGTCACACCATATTGCTATATGGTGCTAAGCCCACTTACTGCGACAAAGTACCCCATAATCAGTGGGTCCTACACTATCCATGGATTGGGAGATCCTGCATCTCTGAACCATGAGAGCAAACACTCTTCTATATGGGAGAACTTTGAGGTCTCCACCTATGACACAAGTGGACACTAATGAGAGGCACTTAATGAAAGAGTGGGGTGCTCCGCACCCAAAGGGATTTGGTCAGAATCCATACAATAAACAAACAAGATATTTGGGGGGCACACCCTAAAAGATGCATTAAAGCTGGTGCAGCCATAAGACCATAGAGCAGAGAAAAATATTACAGCGCACACATGCAAAAAAGACATCTTGTTAGGTTCTCTTTAATGAGACATGCAGGGTCTAAAAGACCCCGAATGTCTCCCCTGTGCTCTACTGAATGTAATACAATGTAGATCGCACTGCATTACATTGTTTCCCGGGTATGCTGTCCAGGGAAACTGTCAGCCGATACTCAAAAGGGGTGGAGAGCAGTTGTGTGTTGGCTTTCCTCTCTCCCCGGTGGCACCTGTTATGCCGGTCCTGCAGGTGGGCAAGCGAAGCCTGGGATACATAGAGGGGTGTCTGGAAGCGTTCAGGTGGCAACACAGCCACCCGAATGCTTCTATCTGTTAAGTAGAGACCCGGCTGACAAAAGCCCAGGCACCAGGGAGCAATTTCTAGTTGCTATGGTGACCTGGCACCTGGGATTCGTCGAGCCCTGAATTGGGTGCAGTTTGAGATGTTTATGGCCAGCTTTGACCTTTTGAGCTTTCAGTTGAAAGTAGGATGTATTATTACACTCTTCTATCAGTATTAGCGATAACTAATCCATTGTAAATTATCTGTTAGCCTGGAAGTTGGCACTGAATTCGCCCTTTATCTTTAGAAGTCGTCATGTTCTCACATGGCTGCCAACACAAGTACTGTGACTGGACTGGATTTTGATCTCTTTTGCAATCATAATATGAAATAGAGGGGTTTTAGTCTTCTTGGCTTTCAGTTGAATCCTTTTTTTTTTTTTTTTTTTTCTTTTTTTTCTTTTTTTTCTTTTTTCCTCTATAGCGTTGTATTTGTACATGCTGGCTTTTCCACAATTGGATTGTATTTCATGTGTTCTAGATTGTTCCTCTAGTGGCAGTCTCTGTATTAAAGAATGTAAATAACAACCTTGCTTAAATGCATTATAAACATTCCTACCTGCACCTTGTGGTGGTGTATGTGTGTGTTTTTTTTTTTTTTTTTTTTTTTTTTTATACATCTTCATAAGATGTGCATTGATCGTGTGGTTTCATGGTGTCATTTGTTGCCCTGTACGCAGTCTATAGCAGAGTAAGCCTAGGTTCACATTGGTGCGATTTGACATGTCAAATCACAGGCCAAATCGGCGGCTACTGCCGGCAGTGGCACCCTCTGACTTTTCAGCGCCGCACCGATTTCCAAAAATAGTTCCTGTACTACTTTTGACGACTTTGGGGTGCGATTTGTATGGACATCTGTGCAGGAACCCACACAGATGTCTCTGAAATCACTGCTGAAGTCGAACTATGTATGAAATTGTGCGAGTTCAGCTGAATTAACACGATTCCTAACCCGCTGTCAGTGTGAACCTAGGCTCAATCTTCATAGTTCCTGTGTCGCCAGTTTTTGTTTGTGTTGAATGTGTTTGTTACCCCAACACTTCATATTCCCTATATGTGACTGCTGTACTATGTAATTGTATGCTAAAGTATCCTGTTCTGTTTGTATTGCTGAAAATCCTTGCTGTTTCTGCCAATCCCTCTGCTTTCCTATTAAAAACTGACCACACTAAGCAGGCGAGCACATCATAGTCAGTTCTCTAGCTATGCTGGGAACTCGGCATTCTCCAATGATCCGATTTGTTCTGACACGCCCTCAGTGTGTTTCTGCTTCTCCTCCCCCAGCTCTTATGTTGCTGAGAACAGGGGGAATGTGATCACTTATAAAAGAGGGGGGGGGGGGTCTTTTTATAATGGTTTTTTATAACTGTTCAAAAAAGTTTTACCTTTTAATTTCTATTTTAAACTGAATAGTTGTTTTACTAGGTGATCGTTTACATATACTCTAAACATGGGGCATGGCACTATATGGGTTAATGCATTACTCCTGTCTGTAACCTAAGGACTGACACTTTCTGTGAAGAAATGACATATCCCACAATCCCTGGCTCACTGTCTAGTATTCTGCAGCTGAGAAGTTAAAGTGGAGGTCCACACAATTTTTTTAAGCTAACCTTAATCTCATCCTCGCATATCATACATTGTCAAATGACAAAAAATATATTTTTTTCGTAGTGGGTACCTGTCTAGCTGTGTTTTTAGGTGTCGTTTCTGACCCCCGCGGGTATCGTCGTCATCTCTGGCGGCGCACTGTCTCCTGGGAGCTAAGTGTCATTATTCCCAGGAGTCAGTGCGGATGACCGCCACCAATTCCCGCGAGATCCCGAAACCATGTTATCTTCGTTGCCATCACAACGTGGCAGGAACTTCCAACGACGACGGCCGTTGGATGATGGCAACGTGGAAGTTTACGGTGCTGCGCGCCATACAAACTGAGCATGCGCGCGGGAAGGAGCGGTGAATGCTGGTAGCTCGGCATTCACTGCATCCAGGAAGTCTATGCTTGTGGGCTTCACATGCCCACAAGCAAGATGAAACCTGCCATCAACAGATTATAAAAGTACGTTTTTCGTACGAAACCGGACATCTGGGGATATAGGTTACCAAACAAGTGAGTGTAACATTGACCATATGTAAAGGTCTGAATGTTTAAAAAAAAAAAAAAAAAATTGTCGGACCTCCGCTTTTATAGGAGTTGTAAAGTCAGAAGGTTTTTTTTTTTTTATTTTATCTTCATACATTTAATGTATGAAGATAAAAAGCCTTCTGTGTGCAGCAGTCCCCTTCAGCTCCCCTAATACTTGAGAAGGGGGTGAGGACAAATAAAGGGTGTGTATTTATATAAAGGGAACTGTGAGGAGGGTGGGGATGATGTGAAGACGGCTTGAGAACACTACTGAAGGGAAAACTGTGAAACCAAGTGGAGGACTGTGATTTGATGGGAACTGAGAACACTGATGTAAGAACGGGATTATTATGATAAAAGGGATGGGCTGTGATGTAAAGGAGTCTTTGTACAAACATGCGATTTCGGACCTTGGCTGGGGAAATTTTTTACTGATCGGACCTCCATAAAATTGAATTCAATACAGCCTACCTAACACACCTGGTGACCTTGTTTATATAGCACTGCAGAGTGCACAGGAGATCAGCCACAGAGGCCTTCTCATGTCTATCATCAAAGGTTTCCTTTAGGTTCCTCTCAGATGGAGTGGATTTGCCGGCTCACAGAGGAATCTGTTAGCTGATCCCCGCTGAGTAGGCAGATGACAGGTCGGTGTCTGCTCCGCTATGCAGAGCGAACACAGCCCACTCTCCTCTATGGGGCGGTCAGCTGGAAACAGACTGCATGTATGTCTGTTGCCATCCGATTGTGATCCAAACGTATTGCCATCCATCTGATTTTTAGATCAATGGGTGATCCGATCGAGTCCGCACGAAAAACAGACAGGCAGTTCGCTAGTGTGACAGGGGCCTTAAAATTTGAGGAAACTCCTTTTTAAGGCATTCTAAAAGTTTTAGCCGTTTCATAGTTTTTTAGGAATAGTGGTAGTTTACTTTTTATCTATTTTCGCTGTATGTAATTAAAATTATAATGTCCATTATTAACTTTCTTCTGACTGTAGTGACTATACTGTATCTGGTTTCTTCTTGGTGCATTGTGTCCAGAAATGATGAAACTTCACACTGATGCTCCTGTTAACAGCTCATCCTTTTATCCCCGATGACCTGAGAGAAGGAAACACAAGTTACCAGCATTATAAGGTTACCAGAGTTAGGTGATGCCTGTTGCAGTTTAGAATGAGGAAAGGCCTGTCTCCAGGTGGGCTTGTCTCCCTGCACGTTGCTATATACAGTCTGTCCCATAATTGGGGAAACTTGGATGCTTTAGAGCTGGAGTCCAGGGGTCGTAGATGTTGTGTATTTTGTAAACATTCACAGGCCACAGAAAAGTTTTTATAAATGAATCTAATTTACATGAATACGTTTTTTACTTTGGAGCTTCAGCAAAACAAAGCAAAGAAATTCCAAATAAACTTGAGCTGTTAATAAGGGTTGAGAAAAAATACATTCAGCCTGCACCTTTCTCCTCATCCCCTTTTAAATCGGGCTCCGGATTAGAAGCCCCCCTCACACCTGCCTTATATCGGGGTCCTAATTTTATCAGCGTTTGCATCAGGGTCCCCATCAGAATCGTCGTTACATTGGGGTCCCCTTTTACATTGGTACCTGCAGGCCACATGTGTCCTATATATATATATATATATATATATATATATATATATATATATATATATATATATATATATATATATATATATATAATCTATCATATATAAATAATATACACATCACACATTTTCCATCTGATTTTCCGACACACACAGTTTGAGAGCAGGATATAAAATTTTCCGATCGTGTGTACACAAATCCGACGGACAAAGTGCCACGCATGCTCAGAATAAATAAAGAGATGAAAGCTATTGGCCACTGCCCCGTTTATAGTCCCGACGTACGTGTTTTACGCCACCGCGTTTAGAACGATCGGATTTTCCAACAACTTTTGTGTGACCGTGTGTATGCAAGACAAGTTTTAGCCAACATCCGTCGGAAAAAATCCTAGGATTTTGTTGTCGGAATGTCCGAACAAAGTCCGACCGTGTGTACGGGGCATAAGAGTACTTTTCTAAACACTTAAATGCAGGTAATGATCTTTCAATGGTGAAGTTAAGGCTGAACGTTCAGTATAGCAGTATTTAGAAAAAGCTGAATTCTGGTCATCCAAAATTTAATTGGAAGGTATTATCACAGCTATATTAATAGAAACACAACTGAACCTGCTTTAGACCCTTTTCACACTGATGCGGCTTTCAGGCGTTTTAACGCTAGAAATAGTGCCTGAAAACCACCTCCCATTCATTTCAGTGTGACTTTTCACACTGGGGCAGATCACTTGCTTGAAAAGGCCCCGCCCCTTGAAATGAATGGGCAGGGCTTCCAAAGCACCTGAAAAGAAACGCTGCATTTTTAACCCCTTTTTTGGGGTTAAAAGCGTGGCTTAAACAGCGCTAAAGAGCTGCTAAAACAAGCGGTGCTTTAGCGTTAACGGCCAGTGCCCGCAGTGTGAAAGGGATCTTGGAAACTAAAAAATGCAGGGAAAGGTGATATGGGAAGCATAATAAAAGTAGTTCATACTCTGATAACTTGTCTTTAGAAAAGCTAAATTCAGAACTGCCAGTGTGAATGAAGCTTTAGGGACCACACTTTATCAGAGGTGTCTTGGCATGTCCTCCACATGTGCAAATGCAGGCAACTAAAGCCTCTGTTTAACCTGAGTAGTTAAAACAGATTTAGTGTGTGTTTTGTTTTTTTGTTTTTTGTTTTTTTTCTTTTTTTTGTGCTGGGTGTCCCCTTTTGTGCTAAAATTAAGACTGACTATATGTGTGTAATATAATATATAATGATTTTACATTTATCAATCTACTTTTTTTTTTTTTTTCTTACAGTACAGTGCGGTGGACACCAATCCCCTCTCCCTGTATGTTATGCACCCATTCTGGAACTTTATAGTCAAAGTGAGTATTTATTCGACATGGATGAGGGATTTTGGGGTGGGGGAACTTGACTGGCCTGCACAGAGTCCTGACCTCCACCTGATAGAACAGCTTTGGGATGAATTAGAGTGGAGAATGCCAGCCAGGTCTTCTCGTCCAACATCAGTGCCTGACTTCACAAATGTACTTCTGGAAGAATGGTCAAACATTCCCATAGATACACTCCTTAATCTTGTGGACAGCCTTCCCAGAACAGTTGAAGCTGTTATAACTGCAAAGGGTGGGCCAACTCCATATTGAACCCTACGGACTAAGACTGGGATGCCATTAAAGTTAATGTGCTTGTAAAGGCAGGTGTCCCATTACTTTTGGTTATATAGTGTATGTTCCCCTCGCTGAAAGTCGGCACTATATTAGCCTTCCTCTACTGGGAATATTAGGCTGCATGAAGCATCCTGGACAATTCTGAGTACCTTGATATTTACAAGAAGCCCAGGATCATCTTTTTCAATAACCATGAATGCTGTGCAATAACTTACTAAGGTTTTCCTGCCTCTGCAATATCCCACTTTTATGGCAGTGTTTCCATAATTATGATCACGTTTTTTGGTAAATGTTGGTGTAGAACAACCCAACGGCTTCTTTATATCTCTTTGAGACGCTGAAGCTTGAGTTCCCATGTCAGAAAACCTGCTGCCATCTTTATGAGCATTCTAGGTGGAGGGTGAGGGAGGTGACTCTAAAGTCACTTTCAAGTCATTTTCTGCATTTAGGTTGTCTTTAAGCGGAACTACTTGGTTGTTAATCTAACCTCAGCCTTCCGGAAGAAGAATGAAGGAGCATCACACTGGTCAAGTCATCACTCTGGTCTGTCCTGTTGACAGGCAGTGTGAAAGAGTACTGTGCAGATCCATAGCCCAGCACTGCCCCTCACTCTGTTCCCCTGTGTAGGGGATTACAGAAAAACATTATCTAATTTGAATGTGTAAATGAGCTCCTCTTTCTGAGGCCCTGTTGACATTATGTGCAGTGACTGGCATTTCTCTGCACTAGGTCAAAGCAAATCACTGTAAGGGCACATAAAAAAAACAGTTGTTTTCTTTATGCCCCATTCACCTCACAGTGCCGGTGAGATGTGCAGTGTGGAAAAATATAGACCGAGGAAGAAAGCTCAGAGAACATGTCTGAATTTCCTACACAGCACATCACACCAGCATCAGTTAGCATTGCTCTCTGCTATATCTGTGGCCTACGAAATACCTCCCCCTGTTCTGGAGAAGAGATGGAGCTATGTTTTATATAGTCTATGTCCTAACCTATTATGCTCAGTATGGTTGTCACCCTAGGACAGGAAGTGTGAGTTAATGGGGAGGATATTAATTCAAAGAAAAAAAAAAAAACAATGATAATCAAGCCGCTAGCACTAAAAAGGTGACTATACAATCCTCAAACCAAATGTGGAATAAATAAGTGCAGTGTTAAAAATACATATACCGGTAACATGTAAATGTCCGAAAAACTAAAATAAGTAGTAGCAGTTTGTGAATAAAATTGCATGTAAAAAACTTAGTGAATCACTTTGTATAGTTCCTTATCCAGATATGGAAGATATCAGGACATGTAGTGACCAACAGTTGAAATAAAACATCCTCTCCGTGGAGAAAATCATGATCCACCTAAAACGTGCGATATAATGGAACTTTGTGGTGAAATCCCGCCACCAGTATACAGTTCACTCAGCACAAACTTGGATTTAAACAAGCCTTGTATGGGTATCTTTTTGTCCAACCAGTGATGTCTGGGAGATGCGAGTATCCTCAGTCAACACCCAGTGGATTTGGAATCAGAAAATGAATTCATCCTCAATACCCCCCGATGGGGTGAGCGGTGTAAAAAAAAACTCACAAGGAGAAGCTAATATGGTGTAATATTGGATTCCAATAGTAGTACATGTACAAATGGCCAGTAAAAACACATTCAAAAAATGCCTCTCCTTTACGAGGCTGCAGCAATGAAAATATCAGTGCATAGGACTTTTTACTGACGCGTTTCGTGCTCAAGCACATTGTCAAAGGGATCTGCCTATAGGATATGCTTGGTTTTTACTGGCCATTTGTACATGTACTACTATTGAAATTCAATAAATACTACACCATATTAGCTTCTCCTTGGCTCCTGGTGAGCTTTTTTTTTACACAGTACTCATCCCATCGGGGTTATTGTGGATGGATTAATTTTCTGATTCCATATCCACCTGGATGTTGACTGAGGATACTCACATCTACCAGACATCACGGTTTGGACAAAAGATACCCATACAAGGCTTGTTCACATCCAGTTTTTGCTGAGTGCGCTGTATACTGATGGTGGGATTTCACCGCAAAGTTCCATCATATCGCACACTTTTGGTGGATCGTTTAGAGAGGATGTTTTATTTCAACTGTTGGTGACTACATGTCCTGATATCTTCCATATTTGGATAAGTAACTATATGAAGTGATTCACCAAGTTTATTCACATGCAATTTTATTCACAAACTGATTACTTATTTTAGTTTTTTGGACATTTACACACTCTATGTATTTTTAGCGCTGTGCTTATTTATTCCACTTAATGGGAGGATAACCAGGTAAAAAAAAAAGAAAAAAAAGTGTGAAAATTAAAAACGAATGCAGATACGGCCTCTAAGAACTGGTACGCTGCAATACTATAAATTTTTGTGCTTGAACTTGGATATGCTTTAAAGCTGAAATCCAGCAAAATGAAAAGCCCTCCCTCGCATTGGGGCTGTGCCTGCACTGCTACAATTATCTGCTTGTTTATGTCTAGGACAGTGGTTCTTAACCTTTCTGGTGCCGTGACCCCTTGATAAAATTTCTGAAGTTGTGGGGACCCCTAACAGTAAAATTATTTTCGTGGAAAAGAAGAAAGGTAACAGCGCTCTCTGCAGGGACAACTTAATCAATACACCAGGTCCACTCACAGGTGCCGAGGCTCGATGTGTCCCAACACACTCCAATGCAACAGTAATAAGGAGAGCCGGCAAAACTGTAATCCTTGATGTGACGTTTATTGGTACATCAGAGTGACAATAAAACAAAGCTGACGCGTTTCGGCAATAGCCTTAGTCGTAAATTATTTTCATTACGTGGGTTGTCAGCACCTAAGGCAAGACAAGTAATTTGCCCCCCCCCAACCCGTGGACACTTAGTGCTCCCTGAGTCCCTTCCACTTGTACAGTATTATCCCTCTCTATCCTAATTTTTTTCCCTCATTTCTCGCTCTATCTATATTATTGTTCTTTCTCTAATTATTTCTCTCCCCTTTTCTTTGTTCCTTCCCCTCCTTTTCCTCTCTCCCATATATTTCTTTTTTTTTTTTTTTAATCTTTTGCTCCTTTTGGGGGGGGGGGGGGGGGATTGGATTATTATTATTATTATACAGGATTTATATAGCGCCAACAGTTTACGTAGCGCTTTACAACTTGAGGGTAGACAGTACAAATACAATACACTTTGATACAGTAGGAATCAGAGGGCCCTGCTCCTTAGAGCTTACAATCTAAGAGGGAAGGTCAAAAGATACAAGAGGTAATAACTGTGGGTGATGTGCTGATTGAGAAGATAAATGTACAGTTGTTAGGTGGGGGCCAGATAGGCTTCTCTGAAGAGATGAGTTTTCAGGGATCATCTGAAAGTGGATAAAGTAGGAGAAAATCGGTCGGATTGGGGTAGAGCATTCCAGAGGATGGGGGAGGCTCTGGAGAAGTCCTGAAGGTGAGCATGGGATGAGGTAACAAGGGAGTTTGAGAGCAGGAGGTTTTGGGAGGAGCGAAGAGAACGATTAGGTTGGTATTTTGTGACTAGGTTAGAGATGTAGCTGGGGGCCAGGTTGTGTATGGCTTTGTAAGTTATAGTTAGTATCTTGAATTTAATTCGGTGACTGAGTGGCAGCCAATGGAGGGATTGGCAGAGGGGTGTAGCAGACGCTGAGCGGTTGTGTGGTGGATGAGCCTGGCAGCAGCGTTCATGATGGACTGAAGTGGGGATAGCCTATTTAGAGGCAAACCAATGAGGAGAGAGTTGCAGTAGTCGAGGCGGGAGATGACCAGGGAGTGGATTAGAAGCTTTGTGGTGACCTTGGTTAGGAAGGGGCGTATCTTGGAGATGTTGAGGAGATTGAGGCGGCAAGCTTTGGATAGTGATAGAATGTGGGGTCGAAAGGTTAGTTCAGAGTCCAGGATTACACCTAGGACCCTGGCGTGGGGAGATGGGTTGATAGTTGAGCCATTGATATTGACAGGGAAAGCAGGGGAAGTGGCACCTGAGGGAGGAAATATCATGAGCTCGGTTTTGGATAGGTTGAGTTTGAGGAAGTGATGTGACATCCAGGCTGATATGTCTGCTAGTAAGTTGGTAATGCGTGAGGAGACAGATGGAGAGAGCTGGGAGGTGGAGAGATAGATTTGGGTGTCATCAGCGTAGAGATGATATTGAAAGCCATGGGAGGCAATCAACTGACCCAAGGAGGTGGTGTAGATTGAGAAAAGGAAAGGTCCAAGAACAGAACCTTGGTGAACCCCAATGGAAAAAGGAAGAGGAGAGGAGGAAGTAGAGTTTAAGTGACACTGAAGGAGCGGTGTGATAGGTAGGATGAGAACCAGCGAAGAGTACAGTCACGGAGACCAAAGGAGTGGAGTTTTTTGAGGAGGAGGGGGTGGTCCACTGTATCAAAGGCAGCAGAGAGATCCAGGAGAAGTAGTACAGAATAGTGTCCATTGGCTTTAGCCATTAGTAGGTCATTTGGGAGTTTAAGGAGAGCAGTTTCCGTGGAGTGTTGAGGGCGAAAACCGGACTGGAGGGGATCTAGAAGTTTATTCATGGTCAGATAGTCGCTTAGTCGGTTGTAGACCAGTCTTTCAAGAAGTTTGGAGGAGAAGGAGAGTAAGGAGATTGGACGTAAGTTGTTGAGATTGGTGGGATCCAGTGAGAGCTTTTTTAGAATGGGGATGACTAGCGCATGTTTTAGAGAGTTTGGGAAGATGCCACAGGAGAGGGAGAGGTTGAAAATGTGAGTTAGAGAGTGTAGAATCGAGTCAGAGGGTGAGCGTAGCATTTGCGAGGGAACAGGATCCAGGGGGCAAGTGGTTAGATGGGTGCTAGATAAAAGTTTAGCAACCTCAGTAATAGTAACAGGGTTGAATGAGGGAAGTAATGATTGTATCTGTGGACATGGGGTGTTGCATGGGGGAGGTTTTTGCGCATTGGTGATCTCCTCATGAATTGTATCAATCTTAGTTTTGAAGTGATTGGCAATCTCCTGGGCAGTGAGTGAGTGAGTTGGTGGGTGGAGGCAGTGGAGGACAGAGTAGAGTATTGAAGGTAGAGAAGAGTTGACGTGGACTAGATGAGAGTGTGATAAAGTAGGTCTGTTTGGCAGTGTGAAGGCAGGAGTAGTATTTTAGGAGGGCAGATTTATATTGTGTGAAGTCTTCCTGGGTCTTAGTCTTATGCCACAGGCGCTCAAGAGCGCGGCTACGTTTTCTGAGACTTCTGGTGTCATCTGTTTGCCAGGGTTGTAGCAGTCGGGGCCTAATTCTGCGTGTAGTGAGGGGGGCAAGCTTGTCTAGGGAGGAAGACAGTGAGCTGTTGTAGATGAAAGTAGCTTGGTTGGGGCAGGACAGAGGTGAGATTTTGTCATAGAGGTGATCAGTAGCAGAGTAGAGAAGAGAAGGGTTGAGGTGGCGAAGGTTTCTACGGGTAACCGTTAGGCGGTTGGAGGGAGAAGAGGTGGAAGACAAGGAGAGAGAAAAACTAATAAGGTGGTGATCAGAGAGTGGGAGTGGATTGTTGGAAAGGTTGCACGGAGTGCACAGATAGGAGAAGGCAAGGTCAAGGGTGTTGCCGTTGGAGTGGGTAGCAGCCTGTATCCATTGCTTCAGGTCAAGCGATGAGGTGAGTCTGAGAAGTTTAGAAGTAATAGTAGTGTTAGTGTTAACAGGGATGTTGAAGTCCCCAAGAATGATTGTGGAGATTTCAGCAGAGAGAAAGTAGGGTAGCCAGGCAGAGAAGTCATCAAGAAAGGCAGATACTGGTCCAGGGGGCCGGTAGATGACAACAATTCTTAGAGAAATGGGAGAGAATAGAAGAATGCAATGTGCCTCAAAAGAGGAGAGTGTCAGAGAGGGAGGTGTGTGAAGTACCTGATAGGTGCTGCATGGGGCTAGAAGGATTCCCACTCCACCTCCCTTCCGTCCACTTGGTCTGGGGGAGTGAGTCCAGAGAAGGCCCCCATGGGAGAGGGAAGCAGGAGAAATAGTGTCCGATTCATGAAACCAGGTTTCAGTAATGGCAAGTAGGTTAAAGGAATTTGTGATAAAGAGGTCGTGAAGGGCGGTGAGTTTGTTGCAGACAGAACGTGCATTCCACAGGGCGCAGGAAAAGGGGGGGACGGTTTTGGAAAGAGGAATAGAGACCAAGTACTGTGGGTTACGGCTCCTGCCAGAGGTTGTAGGGGGATGGGAGCGATGGTCAAAGACAGATGATGGTGGCCCAGGGTTTGGGGATATGTCACCAGAGATTAGGATAAGCAGGAGGGTGAGGGAGGTAATGTGGGAATGTGATTTATGTGAAGGGGCATGTCTCAGAGTACTGGAGGTTTTATCAGTGTATGGATGTAGAATGAGCGAGAGTTGGTAGGAGCAGTAGTAGGGAGAAGACAGAAGGCAGGGTGATATGTATAAGCAGGCGGGTGGAGAGGGGGGGGTGAAGGTAAGAGAGTTTGAGGAGAGAGGACAGGAGTGTCAGAAGCAGTGGTAGAGAGTGCATGTTACAGAGTGGAAGGAGAGCTTATTAGAGAGACGAGTCACCTGCAGTCTGTTAGGTGCTTTCCAGTGCAGATTGCTGAATTTGTTTGCTTCGTGCAATCGCTGAAGTGCAGAGATTGAAGTGCATCACTTGTAGAAAGAATCACTTAGAGAAAGAAGCCATTGCAATGTGCACCTCGAGCAATGTGCTCACCCCTTAAGGATGCTCAAATATATACTGTTATAAGGGTGGGGTTGAAGTTCGTTAATTAATCATGAGTGACTATAAGAATGCCTAACAATCAAAAGTGGATTTTTTGCTTCTAAAGTCAGGAAAGCAAAAGGCCAGAGGCCAAGATAAGATCAACACATAAAACTTAGGTAAGACAGTCCAGAGCTACAAATAATGTCATGGTTGTGCACACAGGGCAATAGATAGAGAAGGCCACATACCAACACAGACACACAGAGACAGCAAGCAGATCCCAATTTCAGTTAACGGTGGAAGATGTGGTTTAGCTGACACATACCAACACATACCAACACAGAGACAGCAAGCAGATCCCAATTTCAGTTAACGGTGGAAGATGTGGTTTAGCTGACACATACCTGTAAAGAGACAGAGAAGGAATGATCAGGTGAGGCAGAACTTAATGCAGAGATTGAAGTGCATCACTTGTAGAAAGAATCACTTAGAGAAAGAAGCCATTGCAATGTGCGCCCCGAGCAATGATGAGTGGCAGTTCTGGGGGGAGCACTGTGTCTCCAGCTCTGTGTTGTCTTGCAGCAGTGACATCTATGCCGAAATCAGGAGATGGGGTCTGTAACGACACCCCAAGTATGAAAGGGGTTAAAGCAGTTTAAGACATTCCATTTCCGAACACAAAGGCAGCAGCCGAACAAGTAACCCATACGAATAATTCTCCCCCAAGTACGAGACGAGGCTCTGTCTTGAGGTTCAAACAGGACTGAATCTTTATTTTGAGATCTCTCACAAATATATACAGCAGGATGAAAATGCAACCTGTAAGCAGACACCTAATTAACATGAGCTAATTATCTAATCCTTTAGACAGCCTAGGTTGCTCAGAGACATGACCTTTAGGACAGACTTCATGTCTTGTAGCTCACCGACTATACAATACATTATCATACATCTCAACACAGAACTCCTTCAGACAATTGCCGGGTTAATTAGCACACTGGATGAAAAGACTCTTTAGAAGCTGTGACAAGTCATACTAGACTAATTTACATTATAGCAGACAGACAGGTGGCTGTAATTTGACATCAGCATCTCCTCACTATGTGTCCCAACAGTATGAATCAGTCACTATTTGTAATATGGCAAATACAGGGTCCCCAGAGTCTGTGTCTCTTGGGGGGATATGGACCGGAATCTAAAGTAACGCCACCTCAAGGGTCCCAAGGCATACAGGTCACAAAGAGCACCGTTCCCCCATATGCCAGGGCCCATAATCGGTAGTCAAGAGGCTAGCATTCAGTCCCCTCCAAAAGCCTCTGTCCCGGCTAGGTCTGTCACAGGGTCTCTTCCATCCCCTCCCACTTCACGTTCCTCACCAGTCAGCTGTCTCTAGTCTCCGCCCCCTAGCCATGCCGTGAAATGAATGGGCGGCCGCAGGCTCCAGGGACAGCCCTACTGGACAGCCGTGAAAAGGCTGAGAGAGTGATGAGGGCTCTAGGAACAGCCCAGGATTTGGTGACCCCAGGCAAACCGGCATTCGGCCCCCGGAGGGGTTGAGAACCACTGGTCTTGGGAGACCATGTAATGCAGTTTTATTTACCAGATCTTCTGTGCTGCTAGACTGGTCCTTGCATTGTCTTCTTTTTTTATGCTTCAGTGGTCTAATGTCCTCTGACATCACCAAGACCGATGTAGGGCCTATAGCCCTGCATTGGACGTGAGGATGCTAAGGGGCAGTCCAGTGTAGAGGAGAGCATTGTCTGCTGGGGTAGTGGATAATTGGGCAAGTAAAATTGTTGTTCCTATCCCCTAGATAGAAAGGAGAAGCTAATCTTTGCAGTGCGGGTGGGCAAGAGAAGACTTGTTGTTTTCCCAGAATTGGACTATCCAGACGTTTAGGGTGTGAAGAAGATCCCATGTCCTAGGCTATTGTTTTACACATAGAAGTGTTCACACAGAGATTGTAATTATCATACTTTCTTGCTATTAATGTTGTTTCAAATCTTTCTCTTCCAGTTTGTTCCCACATGGCTGGCTCCCAATTTAATTACTTTCAGTGGTTTCTTGCTGCTGGTCTTCAATTTCCTGATGATGGCGTACTTTGATCCTGACTTCTATGCATCTGGTATGTTTTATTGTAGACACCATCTCTTCACTGATCTGTCACATTCCTTACACTGAGCACAAATATCACACCAGGGTGGTGAACCATTAACATGCTGTGTAGAGGGTTTATGAATGTTAGATTCCTGCTACACGATGATTAAAGAAACACACACATGTAATCTTATTGGGGATAAAGGGGAATCCATACAGAGTTTGAAAGTACAAGAAACACCTGTACTTTAGATGTGTGTTTTTTCCTTAAAATTTTTTTTTATATATACATCCTGGAAAAGGGGACAATGAACTGGGCAGTGGAATTTGTGGTCCTGTATATTTGTATTCCATTGTCTTTATTTTTGGAGGGGGATTCTTTTAGAGGCAGTTTTGTCCCTGCCCGCCTTCCTCTCTTGCCCCCGCCCGCCTTCCTCTCTCACTCACTAATGCACAGTTGCGCTCTTTCCTTCTCTTCCTCCCTATCCCCCCCCCCCCCCCTTTTTTTTTTTTTTTTTTTTTTTCCCCCATTTTTTTTTATACATAAATTATTTTTTCTTACGTTCTCTATGGGCTCTCTCTCCTTTCCCTCTCTCTGTCCTTCCTGTATCTACATCAGTGTTTATTGATTTTTTTTTTAGAGCCCTTGCACACTGGGGCGGGGGCGGCGTCGGCGGTAAAACGCCGCTATTATTAGCGGCGTTTTACCGTCGGTATGCGGCCGCTAGCGGGGCGGTTTTACCCCCCGCTAGCGGCCGAGAAAGGGTTAAATACCACCGCAAAGCGCCTCTGCAGAGGCGCTTTGCCGGCGGTATAGCCGCGCCGTCCCATTGATTTCAATGGGCAGGAGCGGTAAAGGAGCGGTATACACTCCGCTCCTTCACCACTCCGAAGATGCTGCTAGCAGGACTTTTTTTACCGTCCTGCCAGCGCATCGCTCCAGTGTGCAAGCCCTCAGGGCTTGCACACTGGAATGAAAGCAGCGGCACTTTCGGGGCGGTTTGCAGGCGCTATTATTAGCGCAATAGCGCCTGCAAACCGCCCCAGTGTGCAAGGGCTCTTAGATATTTTGTTCTGTTTATCTGTAATATGGACAGTTTGTACTGCACTGTACCAAAGATAAATATACAATATTTAATGCATTTTAACTAGAAAATTGAGAAGTTAAACCCGAATAAGCCTTGTTTGCTGAAGGCATCCATCTGCTCTGTGCAATCATCTCATTTTGCCAGCTCTTCTGCCTCGTTACGTTGATCATGCTGATTAAGAGAAATATTATTCTCTTGGAATTTTTTTCTATTTAAAGGATGTTAAACTGCCCTCATGTTCTGTTTTAATTGGAAGAGGTTTTTAGTCTAAATCCAACTCCCCTGCAGTTTTTTATAGTAAGTCGGCCTAGAACCCTAGTGGAGTAGTGGAATCCCTTTTGGTCCCGGTATTTTTTTAGGGTCCTGTCATGCTGGAGATTGCGCTGATAATGACTCCTCCGAGGATTCTGCCATAATTGGTTTGTTAGAAATGAGCTGGAGAAATGACAGCTTTTAGCAGAACATATTCACACAGAGGTCCTTCATTTGTGACAGAGCCAGCATAATTCTACTTTGGTAATACTGAATGCATTTTGTCTCTGCACCTCTATACCTACCTCATATCTATTTACCTGTTTATGTCATGATTATCATCCTCGGCAACCACTAGCTGCCGGTTTGCATTTAAAAGTATACTCTTGGTGAATGTTCATGTTAATTCCAGTGGACAGACAGGAGATCACAAGGTTCAGTCGTGTTAAGACATTACATTCATTGTTCAGCCAGAGCAGCTAGACAGAGAGTATCCGCTGTTATAGATGGGAGATTGTTGGTCCAGTTCATGTGGGTCCAGAAAACATGACTGATATCTCATGTCCCCTATCACAGCTATGCAGGAATATCTGGGGGCTTCCACTCCCTATTCCTGGACAGGAGCATAGAAATAGTTTGGGATATACCACCTGTGTCACTTCCCACGTTCATGTAAAAATCTAAATGTACATCTTCAGATTCTTAAATTTACTGTGCTTAAACATAAATCTTCCCTGGAGCCCAACCTGCTTCTGAGAGCCACATGTGACCATTTGGAACTTGTTGTGTGGCCCTTGGACCCTGCAGTCTGTACTAGGAGTGGGAGCATTGGAAACAGCAGTGATAGCTTACTTGCCTCATGTACACTCACCGTCCACTTTATTAGGTACAATTAGGTTCAATTGCTGGGAAACACAAATTGCTAATCAGCCAATCACATGGCAGCAACTAGGTATGGTGGTGAAGATGGCTTGCTGAAGTTCAAACCGAGCAGCAGAATGGGGAAGAAAGGGGATTTAGGTGACTTTGCGCGTGGCATGGTTGTTGGTGCCAGACTGATGGGTTGGTCTGAGTAATTCAAAAACTGCTGATCTACTGGGATTTTCACCTAAAACCTTCTCTAGGGTTTACAGAGAATGGTCCGAAAAAGAGAATATCCAGTGAGCGGACAAAGTGGACAAAAATGCATTATTGAGGTCAGAGGAGAATGGGTTCGAGATGATAGAAAGGCAACAGTAACTCAATTATAACGCGTTACATCCAAGGTATGCAGAATATATCTCTGAACGTACAACACATCAAACCTTGAAGCAGATGGGTTACAGCAGCAGAAGACCACACTGGGTGCCACTCCTGTCAGCTAAGAACAGAACACTGAGGCTGCAATTCACACAAGCTCACCAAAATTGAACAATAGAATATTGGAAAAACTTTGCCTGGTCTGATGAGTCTCGATTTCAGCTGTGACATTCAAATAGTAGGGAATGTGGCACAAACACAAGAGCATGGGTCCATCCTGCTTTGTATCAACTGTTCAGGCTGGTGGTGGTGTAATGGTGTGGGGAATATTTTCTTGGCACACTTTGGGCACCTTGCTACCAATTCAGCATAGTTTAATCACCATGGCCTACCTGGATATGGTTTCTGACCATGTCCATCCCTTTATGACTACAGTGTATCCATCTTCTGATGGCTCCTTCCAGCAGGATAATGCACCATGTCACAAAGCTCAAATCATCTCACCACTGGTATCTTGAACATGACAATGAGGTCACTGTACTCCAATGGCCTCCACCTTTGTGATGTGGTGGAATGGAAGATTCGCATCATGGATGTGCAGCGGACAAATGTGCAGCAACTGCGTGATGCTATCATGTCAATATGACCGAAATCCAAGGAATGTTTCCAAAACCTTGTTGAATCTATACCGTGAAGAATAAGGCAGTTCTGAAGGCAAAAGGGGGTCCAACGCAATCCTAGCAACTAGTGTATCTA
This sequence comes from Aquarana catesbeiana, assembly GCF_042186555.1. Lineage (NCBI taxonomy): Eukaryota > Metazoa > Chordata > Amphibia > Anura > Ranidae > Aquarana > Aquarana catesbeiana. The sequence goes on along the minus strand of NC_133327.1, from coordinate 53,395,483 downwards.
ATAAAGGGGCCTGGTGAGTGTATGTCTGCAGTCTCTCTCAGCCTCCTGTAGCAAGTCTGCTGTCTCCAACCAAACCTGTGATATATCAGTAGTATCTGATTGTCCTTTTCCCTAGTATGCCTGCAGTTCCCCTTTAGCACTCCATATACTGAAAATTATGGGCAGCCCTGCAGAGCCACAATTGAGGACAATCGCTGCAGTAATTCATTATTGGCTTAGCACAGCAATGGGCAAACCATTTCAAAACTTAGGGAGCCATTTAGCCCAGTCAGGTGTTCTCATGCAGACAGTGAACGTGCTTTAAAAAACAGTAGAAAAAGTTTAGAATGTTGGTTTCCAGATTCTATTTTTGTTTGTGCTTCTGTAACCTTTTTCAGCTCTGGTTTACCTTTGGTCTCTATTTTTCAGCACCAGGTCATAACCATGTCCCCAGCTGGGTGTGGATAGTTGCTGGACTGCTAAACTTCACAGCGTACACTCTAGGTGAGTCCCTGGTAATTTTGACCCTGTGTGCGTCCATGTCTACACTATGCTACATACTGGCTATAAACACAATACCATTGTTTGACCAAATGGCTATTCCACAGAATAAATCATATCTGTTATTGATAACACAAAATGGGTGATTGAGTCAGTTATCATTTTTACTGAAGATAATTGGACCTGGCAAAAAACCAAGTCAAATTCAGCCAAATGTTTTTACTTTGTTGTGTTGAGTGATCCTTATTGAGCAAGAGATCACTGGGTACAGAACAATCTAATCTATGACCAGTTAATTATTTACTGTTATGTATATGATCAGTGTTCTGAAAAAAAAAAAAAAAACTTGATGTGATCTATGTCAGAAATATGAGGTAATAATCCTTTGACTGCCAAGGATGTGTTCTCTGTGGCAATCAAAGAGTTACAACAAGCTCATAGCTTCTATTTTAAAATGATCTTGCTGAATAGAAGTGATCTGGTTGTGTAAAACATCCCAATCACTCTTAGGGCCCGTTCACACTGGCATTGCTCTCTGAAGAGCAACCCGCGTTCGTATCACTCTTCAGAAAGAATATAATAGGCAGTGAGGAGATGGCATATCTCCTCCTCACCACCTGCTTGAACTCCTTACTAGCACACTGCATCCACTGTGGGGGCGGTTGCAGTGCAGCCCCAGTCACTGGCATGGGTTGTGTTTGGCGGTCGGTAGCACCTGCCAAAAGTGACGGGGTATAATTCCTGCCGTGGCAGCAAAGCATCTCTGCCACAGCATGTGTACACCCCCTATCTGCTGCCTCTGCTTTAAAGGGAGCACTGTTGAGGAAGAAGTAAATATGAGGCTCAACCATGGGGTTTTACTGCCCCCTAACTGCTAATGTGAACGAGCCCTTACAAAACCAGAACGTGTCAGCAATTTTGTTTCACAGGCGCACGCAGTTTTGAGGCTTAATGTATTTGGTCTTTATTACAGGCTTGTGTTTTCTATATTATGGAAAATGTGGGGATTTTATGGTGTGTGTTTATACACTAAAAATTTGTTGTTGAGTATTTTGTGTTTTTTTGAAAATGTCCATTTTATTCAACTTTGTGTGAATATTGTACAAAAAACAGTATTGGATCTATCCTCTTTTTATTCTATAGGTCCTCCGCTTTCAGAAAATGTTTAGTTTTGTGAACTTTTTTTTAAGTGTATAATGAGCATTTTTAACCACTTGCTTACTGGGCACTTAAACCCCCCTCCTGTCCAGACCAATTTTCAGCTTTCAGTGCTCCCACACTTTGAATGACAATTACTCAGTCATGCAACACTGTACCCAAATGATTTTTTTGTCCTTTTTTCCATACAAATAGAGCTTTCTTTTGGTGGTATTTGATCACCTCTGGGGTTTTTATTTTTTGCGCTATAAATGAAAAAAAACGAAAATTTTGGGGGAAAACGAATTTTTCTTAATTTCTGTGATAAAATTTTGCAAATTTAGTAATTTTTCTTGATAAATTTTGGCCACAATTTATACTGCTACATATCTTTGGTAAAAATAACCCAAAATTAGTGGAAATTATTTGGTCTGTGTGAAAGTTTTAGAGTCTACAAGCTATTGTGCAAATCATAAAAAATGTATCGCATCTGATGTACTGGTGGCCTATCGTTTCTTGAGACCCTAACAAGCCAGGAAAGTACAAATGCCCCCCAAATGACCCCTTTTTTGGAAAGTAGACATTTCAAGGTATTTAGTAAGAGGCATTGTGAGTTATTTGAAGTTGTAATTTTTTCCCACAATTCTTTGAAATATTAATATTTTTATTTTTTCAATTGTCATTGTAATAGCTTATTTCTCTAACGTGGCCATGTGCATACCACACATGACACCCCAAAATACATTCTGCTACTCCTCCTGAGTAAAACGATACCACATGTGTGAGATTTTTTCACTGCCTGGCCACATACAGAGGCCCAACATGCATGGAGCACCATCAGGTGTTCTAGGAGCATAAATTACACATCTCATTTCTCAACCACCTATTATACTTTTGAAGGCCCTGGAGCACCAGGACAATGGAAACACCCACAAAATGACACCGTTTTGGAAAGCTAACACCCCAACATATAATCTATGAGGCATAATGAGTCTTTTGAACGGTTCATTTTTTTTTTTTCCAGAAGTTTTTGGAAAATGTGGAAAAAAATGAAAAAGCTATTTTTTTTTTTTAACAAAAAGTTGTCCATTTATAAGATATTTCCAACACATAGCATTTACATAGCAAAAATGACACCCCAAAATACATTCTGCTACTCCTGAGTATGGCGATACCACATGTGTGAGACTTCTACACAGCCTGACCACATACAGAGATCCAACATGCAAGGAACACCGTCAGGTGTTCCAGGGACACATAGCATGCACATACCAAGAATTACACCCCAAAATACATTATGCTGAGCAAAGCATAAACAAAAGATCACCTGTGGTTGTAGTAGCGCAGTTGTACACAGGAGGATAGCACTGGTCCAGGCAGCAGGCAGGGACTCGGTCAGCAATGGCAAACACAATTGTCCAGGCAGCAGGCAGGGATACTGTCCATATACAGTCCAGGGTTAGTGCAGGCGGAGATATTGTCAGAAGTGCCAAAAATATTGGTCCTGGTAGTAGGCAGGAACATGTGGTGTGGTCAGTGTAACAGGCAGGGACATAATGGCAGTAAGTCCTACAGGAGGCAGAAGTAGGGCCTCGTTCAGGACTGAATGGGGACAGGGGTAGAGGCTTCTCCCACCCAAATCTCTTTGAAGCCTCCAAGTCTACAGACCCTAATCTAGGAATGAGAAAACAAAAAAAAAGGTTTTCTTCATCCAGAAAAACAATTCTGGAGCCCCTCACATATGTGAGACCCCTGTGTTGAATCCCACTAGTCCAGTTGTAGGGTACAAGATCAGTCCAAGAGGCAGACAAATATGGTCAAACAGTCCAAGGTCAGTTCCAGATCAGGCAGCGGTATGTACAGAAGCGTGGTCGAATAACAAGCCAGGGTCAGTTACAGAACAGGCAGTGGCATAAGGGGTGTGAAGGCAGGAACTGAGGATTATGTTTACCATACATCACTAATAATTTATTGAAGTATGGTAACGGCGAACACATTCACCTATGCAGAGGCCTGGTTCGGAAGGACATTTTGCACAATAATATGTGTCTCTTCTGACTCCTGCTCTGGTACACGCCTTACATTTTTTTTTGACGTTGTTGGTCTGGGTGGGAATCTATCTGGAAAGTGGCGTTCAGAGAGTCGACTAAGAACATCTGATCGGATGTGTTCTGGTGGGCCGTTCGGGAATATAAGGGCAGTGTAAATTTCCTCCTGGTAGCCAAGGAAGCGTTTGGGGTTTTGGGTAGAGTTGCGGTAAAGTACATATGAGTTGTATATGGCCAATTGAAAAAAATAAATTGCGACTTTTTTATACCAGTGGTATGTCCGTCTTGTGGCAAGGTATGGTTCCACTTCCAACATTTGGTCATTGAAGTCGACTCCCCCATGAATAAATTATATTCATAAACGCATTTTGGTTTTTGGATGGGGCCATTTCTTCTAGGGATTTCCACGAAGGTATCATTGTGGATCGAAGACAACATGTACACATCCCTTCTGTCCCTCCACTTCACTGCCAAAATCTCCTTGTTCCGCAGACTTGCCGTTTCTCCTTTCCTCAACCTCATATTGACAAGACTATGAGGAAAGCCCTTCCGGTTCTGTGCCACATGCTGGCGTCTTCTTCCGGTGAAGGTTGTGGAACAGGGGCAGAGATGTGTAGAAGTTGTCTACATACAGGTGGTAGCCTTTCTCCAGTAGGTGGTATATGAGGTCCCAAACAATTTTCCTGCTTCATCCCAAGTAGTCTGGGCAATTAGGGGGTTGCAGCTGGGTGTCCTTCCCTTCGTACACTTTGAAGGCATACATGTACCCTGTGACTCGGTCACATAATTTGTATACCTTCACCCCATAGCGGGCCCTTTTGCTGGGAATAAATTGTTTGATTTTAGGCCTGCCACTAAATTTTAACAAGGGACTCATCCACACATATGTTTTGGTCCGGGGTAAACAGCTGGGGGAATACTTCAGAAAAATAATTTAGAAGTGGCCGAATTTTGAAAAGCCTGTCATAATTTTGGTCATTTCGGGGAGGGCACTGGATGTTATTTAAATTAAGGAACCTCATTATCATTTGGTATCTGGTTCTGGGCATTACCTTGGAGAAGATTGGCATGTGGTGGATGAGGTGGGTTGACCAAAAGGAATTCAAGGTGTGTTTTTTTTTTTTTTTTTTTTTTTTGGTGAGTCCCATACAAAATGTGAGGCCTAAAAAAACCTTCAACTCCTCCACCGTTAGGTCTCTCCACTCATAGGTACGGGCATAATAGGACGTTCGATTATGGGCCACAATTGTTGATAGCATGTCCTCTGTAAAAATCAAAAAAATTGATTAGGGAAAAATTCTCCGTGTCCACCTGGAATCCTGGCTGGGCAGTGAAAGAGGGAATGTTAGCTTCTCCTGAATTAGGAGAAAGCCACCAGGGGTTCTGAAGGGCATAGGGAAGGCTGGCATGGGTCCTTGGCCTTTCTTGCCGAGGCACTGTGGTGCTGGTGGATGGCACTGCGGTGCTGGTGGATGCCACTGCCTCCTCACTAGAATGCCTTCGTTTGGCGGGCCGAATATCTTCCTCCTCTGAGTCACTCAGTGTTCCACTACTGAGGACTGGCTCATAATTTATGTCCGACTCAGAATCGGAGTTTGAAATGGAATCTGAACAAGAGAGCTCCCCGTTGCTCTCGTCGGCCAGGGAAAGAATCTGGTATGCCTCCTCGGCGGAAAAGCCTCTTTTGGACATGCTTGCTGGTGGTGATGCGACTACACAGGTGTGTGCTAAGCCAGCGCTGATGAGCACTGATGAGGTGGCACTGATGGGGCACTGATGTGGCACAGAGGGGCACTGATTACACAGATGTGCACTGATGAGGTGGCACAGATGGGCACTAATTGGTGGCACTGAGGCGGAACAGATGGGCACTGAATGATTGCACTGATGAGGTGGCACAGATGGGCACTGATTGCAGATGTGCACAGATGTCCGGACACTGATCACCAATGGCACAGATGGGCGCAGGTGGGCACCGATTGGCACAGGTGGGCACTGATTGGCACAGATCCCACTGTACTGATGGGGCACTGTTTAGGCACTTTTATCACTGTAAAAATTGTTTTTTTCACTCACTGAAGGCACAGATCGCTGCAGATATCCTCTCTCCTCACGCAGTCTCTGTGTGAGGAGAAAGAGCTGGCAATGAGATGATCTCAAATGTTTACATTTGAGATCATCTCTCATTGGCACTGCCGATCACGCTGTAAACGGCCGCTGTGATTGGCCGTTTACCGCGATCTGTGACTGGCTGTGTCCAAGGGACACGGCTAGCACAGAATTTCACGCGCACGGGGAATGAGGAAAGGGGAGGACGTCCCACGACGGCCTCCCGGAGATTGAGGTCCGCGCTGTAGCAGTCATTTGGCTATGGCCCGGACTGCAAGTGGTTAAACCACTTCACGTCCGGGGAGATGTTTACGTTTTTCAAACACTCTCAGTACTTCACACTACTGTAAAAGTGGTTTGGGTGGCTGTAGAGCTGCCCGGATCACTTTTACTGAACAGCCAATCACCGGTTGTAAGAAAAAAAAAAAAAAAAAGATATCGCACTGTGAGCTTGTTTTAACCCCTTCAAGTCCAGGGCTTTTTAAAACAGCCTAAGGAAGTGAAGTGATTGTATGTTAGTCAAGCAATGAAGGAGTTAAAGGCACAGTCCACCTCTTTAAAGAAGCACTCTCATGGTCATTTTTTTTTAAAATAACATTTTAGTCCAGAAAAAGTATATGAATTGGAATTGTTTCTTGGAAGAATCTCCTTTTTATTTAGTTTCAGTGTATTTGCTCCTCCCTATAAAGATTGCAGATTTGCGGGCGTTCCTGTTGCCAGTTTGGGGCTGAGCACAGCTGCCACCACCCACTTGTGTAATGAGCATGCCTGTGTCATGCACTGATGGCAACGAAAAAAGTACTCTGTGAGTGCGCCTCCTTGTTGCTGTGTGGTTTTTTTTGTTTTTTTTTTTGTTTTTTAATTTGTGCATAGGGCTGACATACCCCTTCCTGCATACATCTGGGTCGATTTACTGAAACGAGAGAGCAAAATCTGGTGCAGCTCTGCATGGTAGCCAATTGGCTTCTAACTTCAGCTTGTTTGTTCAGTTAAGCATTGACAAAAAAAACCTGGAAGCTGATTGGTTTCTATGCAGAGCTGCACCAGATTTTGCACACTCCAGTTTTAGTAAATCGACCCCATTGTGATGCCACTTATCTCAGGGAAGCACCTGGGGCCCAAGGCAAGCGCCATCAATCATAACTAATTATTTGTTTCCTTGGACATATCTACCTTTCTGTTATCCAACATGTCTAATAAAAAAAAGCCAGGACAGTAAAAACGCCCCTGAAATTAAAGTAGACAGGATTTTTTTTTTTTTAAATAGGTGTGTGATAGATATAGATAGATATAGATATAGATATAGATATATATATATATATACACTACCGTTCAAAAGTTTGGGGTCACCCAAACAATTTTGTGTTTTCCATGAAAAGTCACACTTATTCACCACCATACGTTGTGAAATGAATAGAAAATAGAGTCAAGACATTGACAAGGTTAGAAATAATGATTTGTATTTGAAATAACATTGTTTTTACATCAAACTTTGCTTTCATCAAAGAATCCTCCTTTTGCAGCAATTACAGCATTGCACACCTTTGGCATCCGTCCACAACACTTTTTTCCAGTCTTCCTCTGTCCAATGTCTGTGTTCTTTTGCCCATCTTAATCTTTTTCTTTTATTGGCCAGTCTCAGATATGGCTTTTTCTTTGCCACTCTGCCCTGAAGCCCAAAATCCCGCAGCTGCCTCTTCACTGTAGATGTTGACACTGGTGTTTTGCGGGTACTATTTAATGAAGATGCCAGTTGGGGACCTGTGAGGCGTCTGTTTCTCAAACTAGAGACTCTAATGTGCTTATCTTCTTGCTTAGTTGTGCAACGCGGCCTCCCACTTCTTTTTCTACTCTGGTTAGAGCCTGTTTGTGCTGTCCTCTGAAGGGAGTAGTACACACCGTTGTAGGAAATCTTCAATTTCTTTGCAATTTCTCGCATGGAATAGCCTTCATTTCTAAGAACAAGAATAGACTGTCGAGTTTCAGATGAAAGTTCTCTTTTTCTGGCCATTTTGAGCGTTTAATTGACCCCACAAATGTGATGCTCCAGAAACTCAATCTGCTCACAGGAAGGTCAGTTTTGTAGCTTCTGGAAGGAGCTAGACTGTTTTTAGATGTGTGAACATGATTGCACAAGGGTTTGCTAATCATCAATTAGCCTTCTGAGCCAATGAGCAAACACATTGTACCATTAGAACACTGGAGTGATAGTTGCTGGAAATGGGCCTCTATACACCTATGTAGATATTGCACCAAAAACTAGACATTTGCAGTTAGAATAGTCATTTACCACATTAGCAATGTATAGAGTATATTTGTTTAAAGTTAGGACTAGTTTAAAGTTAGCTTCATTTAAAAGTACAGTGCTTTTCCTTCAAAAATAAGGACATTTCAATGTGACCCCAAACTTTTGAACGGTAGTGTATATATATATTGGCACCAAGGTAAAATGTACATAAACTTGCGATATAAAAAAATGAGTATACTGTACATACAATGCCTAGGGTAAACCTGAGTATTCACACATCAGTGGACCCAATACAAGTGCTATAAAGGGGATGTCAACCCTCTTTATGCCAAATAAATAAAATAGGTGCCAGTTCCCAGAACACATTCATACTTGCACAAGTACCCACACACCAGCGCCCTGTCTCCTCCAACATACCACAATAGAGGACTGAAATAATGAACCCGGACAAAGCTACAGACCATAACATGTATAGGCTAACTGAATTAGAGCATCTACATTCAATTTGGTTGAGATGGCAAGACCTCACCCCAAAACGACTCAGACATCCAACCATGGTTGCCATATCTTACAGAATTTCTTAGGGCATGTCCTACTCTTGTATATTAATTTAAACTTGGGCAGATTCCCCATTTACCATGCGATAAACTGTTGAGCTGTGGGTGGATGAGCTTCTTTCCAGTGCAACAAGATCACTTTTTGTGCATAAAATAGTAACATACGTAATAAGATTTGAGCATGAGTCCTAGAAACAAAGTCATTCAAGATACCTAAAAGTCCGATTTCCGGGGTCTGCCGTATTGGAAGATTAATCTTATGCTCAAAGAGAAAATAAATCAAACATTGTCAGTCCTGGACAATTCCAAAACATATGAAGAATATCCACACCAGCGAATCCACAGCGAGAACAAATGGCAAGTAGACAGGATTTTGCTAGACTTTTTTTTTTAAGGTGCACTTGGCCTTTAAAGTTGCAAAGTGCAAGTCTCCCGTTTTTTATTAATAAAGCACTGCTCTTAAATTGTTCTGTTTGCAATGGCTATATATAAAGGATAACCTACAGATACAACCTATGTGTGCAGAAGCAGGATGTTTTAACAATAGATTCCAGTGTAAGTTAATGTGATGATTTTTTTGTTTTTGGGCTCTACTGCATACCTAACCTGTGTTTTCAATGTACTGTATAATCTATTTGCAGATGGAGTTGATGGCAAGCAGGCTCGCAGAACAAACTCCAGCACTCCACTGGGAGAACTCTTTGACCATGGGCTGGACAGCTGGGCCTGCATCTACTTTGTAGTGACTGTGTACTCAATCTTCGGGCGCGGGGATACAGGAGTCAGTGTCCTGGTACTTTATCTCCTCCTGTGGGTGGTGCTGTTCTCATTCATCCTGTCACATTGGGAGAAATACAACACCGGGATCCTCTTCCTGCCCTGGGGATATGACCTCAGCCAAGTGGTGAGTCCGGCATTTCCTGCCCTCCGTTTTTTCCAACAGTGTTTTCTGATCTCACACCTGAAGAGACCATTCTTCTTGTTCTTTCAGACCATTTCACTGGTGTACCTAGTCACTGCAGTGGTGGGAGTGGAGGCCTGGTACAAGCCCGTTGTATTTAACATTTTGTATCGTGACTTCTTCACTACCATGATAGTTGGTAAGATCCTTGTGTACATGATGTGGAGCTCTAAGAAAGCTGCCGCTGTTTAATCATTCTGTAGGACATTAAATGTATGTAAACCCTAAATGAACTGTTTGGTCTGATAAATATACCAAAGCTTTTTATTTTATTAGTTCAAAAAATGGGAAAAAGAAATTTCAAGCAGTGTTATCCATTCTGTCCAGTTTGCTTAAGTAAACTATAGAACTACTCCCTCCTATGGAGAAGGGGAGATCTGTAGCCCCAAAGCTGGCCATACACTGATAGTGGTTTTTTTTTTGTTTTGTTTTTTTCATTTAGCTTGCAGATTCCTCTTTACAGTATAAGTGGAGCAAACTCCCGCTGTGCCTAATGTATGAAAGCCAGCCCCACCAGGTGTTAAAATACCCAAACTATGGCTGCATCTGCCTTTCAGCTGATCATTTTTCACCTGGCTCCTATGATTTTTCGATCGAGAAATGCTGGGTGGGAGGTGGCCAACAGGGCTACCCACCCAAATTCATACAGTGTATGGCCAGCATAGGGCACTTCCTGTCCTAGGGTGGTGACACTTCTCCATAGATTCAGTACTGTAAGTGAGCTTTGTCCTCCTAGGACAGGAAGTGTTACTGCCAGGATCACAAAGGAAAAACAAAGCTTGAAAAAAAAACTATTGCAGTCATTTTATCTATACAAGAACCGGTAAGCTGAAAAATAACATTTTAGGTTTAATTCCCCATAAGGAAGCTGGTACTGAGCTGTCTGAAATACATATATGTTGAAGGCTTTATTACCTAATTGTGTTCACCCACTCTTGCTATTCACTTCTTCTCACTTTATTCCCTTTTTTCAGCTCTATGGGTTCCTGTGTTGATGCAGATCCTCAGTTGTCTTATCTGTGCCCTTGCATTGAGTTGTGATGATCCAATGCCCTTGGTCATTCACAGTTAATTCAATTTAATGCCACAGGCTGAATAATTACCATATTTGCTTCATCTTGGGGAGAATCCTGAAAACCTGACCTGTTGCTGATTTGAGTTGAGAACCTACTTAGAGGTTGAGAAGAATTACACGTTTTCCTGCAGGAGGGCCGGCCGGTTTGCCTCGTTCCTGCAGGAGGGCCGGCCGGTTTGCCTCATTCCTGCAGGAGGGCCGGCCAGTTTGCCTATATAGCATATTCTAGTTGTGTAATTAGCAGTTTGCCTAGGACTCTGCTTTAGGAATTCCATACTAAGCTTTGAAATTAGTTAATTTGAGGTAATTTGCTGTCTGCTTCAGGTACTTGAGTTTCAAGAAGGCAACACCACATGTGGCATCTCATTTAATCTTTTTAACATATGCTACTCCAACACTTTCACTAGATGCTGTACAGGAACATTTGATTTTCACTGAGCAGTAATCCGCTTTGGGCACACCGGGTAGCCACAGATTACAGGTTATCCTGGGTGTCTGATTTCAGAAGATCAGCTTAATTGTAAATTACCATCCCTCAGAAAGCAAGATTGGATTATATTTAGAGATCTAAACAGCTCTGAAAGAATGTGATTGCTGTTTATATGTTTTTTTAAATCTATTCCTTTTATTTTTCAGGTTGTGCAGTTACGGTCACTCTTCCTATGAGCCTGTACAACGTTATTAAGTAAGTTATATGGTAAGATATTTATGGCTAGGTTGATCAGTACATATGAGCAAGTTGGATAATTTACTCATTAATGAGCTGCATTGCTACTGCAGCAGCAGCATTCTATGCATATTATTTTTTTTATTAATGTATTGTGTGTGTAATAAATATATATATATATATATATATATATATATATATATATATATATATATATATATATATATATATATATATCTATCTCGGGAAATGGTCAGGGACAGAACAGATCCGGCCCATCAATGTCCTGGAGTTACGGGGGCAGTACTTCTGGCCCTACGGTCCTGGACGGTGGAGCTTCAGGACTGCTCTGTCAGGGTTCAGTCCGACAATGCCACTGCAGTGGCCTATATAAACCACCAAGGCAGTACCAGGAGTCGTTCAGCTCTGAAGGAGGGGAACTATATACTAGCCTTGGCAGAGGAACGTGCTGATTTATATCGGCAGTCAGTATCCCGGGAGTAGAGAACTGGAAGGCAGATTATCTGAGCCTTCATTTCCAATCTTGTTTTTTTAACTAAGGGGGGACCAGTCGGGAGCACGAGTGAGCCCCGTGTGCCCCCCACACACATCCGTCCTTTTCCTTGGCTTTGGCAGCTGCACAGCTCTGCACACAGCGAGGATTCTCCCCTTGCCCTGTGTGTGTGTGTGTGTGTGTGTGTGTGTGTCTGTGCTCTGCCCGGTGGAGAAACCCCCCTCCAGCAAAGCAAGCGGCGGCTTCATCTCCACAGACACCCGGCAACTACAGCGGCACCATTGCAGCAGGATTTCCTAACACAGCCACCGATCTCCCAGTGATATAGAGCTCAATGAATACTAAAGCCTGAGATTTGGTAAGCACAATCTACAGCTGTGGTGGTGGGTTATCACCTTTATCCCATATGCACAATAGGGTGTTGGTTTCAGGTGTGTTTTTAACTTGGTTGCAAAACAATATTATACTATGGCAAGCATTTTTGTTTCTCTTTCGTGATGAACTGAGGGGACTGCGCCTGAACTCTGACAGATTTGATCGATCCTTATCCCTAAAGGCCCCGGCTGGGTTTAAGCCGTCTGCTCAATATATTTTGCGCTCTGGTAAGGGCAATTTATGGTCGTGATCTTTTGGATTATTAACCATTCCTATGCATGTTGTACCATTTGGAGGATCTGTGGTGCCTTTTCTTACCCTAAGCGATATTTGGACTATACATCATATTTATGTCAATATCCACTAAAGGATACTTAGTGCAGTTTATTTTATTATTATTGTTATCTTGTGTTGTCACACTGTATACTGCCGCTTTATATATTTTTTTTTTGCTCCAGCGCGGTATTTTCTATTATATATAGATTATCTTAGCTGCCAGCAGATCTGCCCGGGGGGAATGGTCCCTACAACCGGAGGTGTTCCAGGAAATTTACCAACGTTGGTGATGGCCAGAGATTAACCTACTGGCAAGAGATCCTCTGGAAATTGGAGCAGATTCTCTGATAGGTTCATGGAGCCAGTACTCCCTGGTTTATGCTTTCCCTCCAGTCCCTCTCCTTTCACATTTTGTAGCGCAGGATTCGGGGAGAGGGGGTTCCAGTCATTTTGGTGACACCAGCCTGGCCCAGAAGGTCCTGGTCCCTGGAGATTGTGAGACGGACAATAGACAGGCCATGGACACTTCCATGTCGTCCCGATCCACTGTCTCAATGTCCTATATTCCACCCCAATTTACAATCTCTAAATTTGATGGCATGGCTATTGAAGCATCTGGGGACCAGTAGTGTCTACCCTAGTGAATGCTAGAAAAGCGGTCACTAGGAAGATTTATCATAAGGTCTGGAAGACTTGTATTGCTTGGTGTGAAGCCAGAAAATGGCATCCTCGGAAATTCGTGGGAGAATTAGGTCACCTATGTGTCCTTGGGACTTGAATTTGGTGCTGTCTGTGTTACAGAAGCAACCATTTGAACCTATTAAGGAAATTCTATTAGACTTGCTGTCACACAAGCTAGCCTTCCTGATGGCCATCACCTAGGCTAGAAGGGAGTTGGAGTTGGCGGCCCTTTCGTGCAGGGAACCATACGTGATCCTTCACCACGACAGGGTCGTGTTACGACCTGTTCCATTCTTTTTGCCAAAAGTGGTATCGGCCTTTCATTTAAATCAGGACATTATTTTTGCCTTCTTTTTTTCTCTCGGCCTCGTTCAGCGGAACAGACGATTGCATTCTTTGGACATTGTTCGGGCAGTCAAGGTTTATTTGTCTAGATATGCAGAGATCTAAGGATCGGACTCCTTTTTTTTTTCTTTTACCAAAAGAACCCAAGAAGGGGCAGGCTGCTTCCATTGCCAATTGGGTCCGTCAATTGATCATTCAGGCCTATAGTCTGAAACATAAATCTCATCCCCTTTTTAGGGTGAGGTCATTCTACCAGGGGTGTAGGAACCTCCTGGGCTTTTCGCCATCAGGTATCTGTGGCTCAGATTTGTAAGGCTGCTACCTGGTCTTTGGTGCATACGTTCACAAAATTTTATCAAGTGGATGTTCGAGCAGCCGAGGATTCGGCTTTTGCCCGCAGTGTACTGCAGGCTGCCGTATAAGTTATTATGGCTTTTGTTTGGCAGAGCGTCTCCCTCCCCTCAAGGCTATTGCTCTGGGATGTCCCAGCAGGTAATGAATATTAGCCTGACTCTGTGTTACCTGTAAATTTTTTTTTCTTTGTGTAGTACATCATGGGACACAGAGATCCCTCCCCTCTTTTTTGAGGATTCAGTGCTTGCTACAAAATTGAAGTTCTTCCTGTGGGGGGGGGGGGGGGGTTATATAGGGGATCACTTCCTGTCTAAAGGCCTTTTGGTCTACCAGTGTCCAATCACCTGGAGATGGAGTATAACCCAGCAGGTAATGAATATTAGCCCGACTCTGTGTCCCATGATGTACTCAACGAAAAGGATTTTACAGGTAAGTATGACGAAATTCAGTTTTTTTACTTTCTGCTTTAAAAGCTATCCAATATTTTTTTTTTTAAAAAAAAGATCAACTTTCTTCTTTGGCAAGAATGTATTCTGCTACATGTCTTTTGATTTAAAAAAAAAAAAAAAAAGCCTCAAGAAGCGTATATTGATCTTGCGTGACAGTTATAGCGCCTACAACTAACTATGGGATATATACTGGAATTTTTATTTTCATATTACCAATGGTGGTGATCAGCAACTTATAATGGGACTGTGGTGGGCAATCTGACCCTAACTGACGCTGGGGGGAACTAACTGCCACCGACATCACCAGTGACACGAATACAGTGATAACATTATACACTGTCACGGGTTACATGTGTGCTTAACTGTGTGTAATGCGTGTACAGTGTGCTGCTTTTACGTATAGATCACTACGTTTCTCACACAGTTCTACACCTCACAAATAAATATGGCCTTGCTACTACTCTAACTACGTAAACTACAGTGAATAAATAAAACTGAAAATTATTGTACTTAATTCATATGTGAATGAGTAACTAAAAATACTTTATACTTACCGTACATTATACTCGAATATAAGCCGAGGCACCTAATTTTACCACAAAAAAAAGGGAAAACTTATTGACTCGAGTATAAGCCTAGGGTGAGAAATGCGCAGCTGCTGTAAATGGGAAAAGAGGGTCAACAATGCCCATTTGCAGCCTCACTGTGCCCATTTTGCAGCCATAGGTCCCCCGAACTTCAAATTTGGTAGGTAAGGGTTCCTAGATGTCCCCTAGCTGCAGCCAAAATTTGGGGTCTCTGGACCCAAAGGGTCCCGAAAAGACATTGCTGCAGATGGACACCGACTTTGGGGCCCCGTATCTCAGGGCCACTTGGTGCTAGGAACCCCAAATTTGGTGTGCAAACCCAGTGGAACTAGCACTACAACATATCCAAGATGGGGGTCCTAGCACCAAGTGGTCCCAAGATACAGGACCCCAAAGTCGGTTCGGAAAATGTCAAGCACTTTTCTGCAGCAGAGAATGACATTTTCCGAACCGACTTTGGGGCCCCGTATCTCAGGGCCACTTGGTGCTAGGAACCCCAACTGGATATGTTGTAGTGCTAGTTCCACTGGTTTTGCACACCAAATTTGGGGGTCCTATCACCAAGTGGTCCCGAGATACGGGGCCCCAAAGTCGGTTCGGAAAATGTCATTCTTTGCACCAGAAAAGTGCTTGACTTGAGTATAAGCCGAGGGGGGCACTTTCAGCACAAAAAAAGTGCTGAAAAACTCAGCTTATACTCAAGTATATACGGTAATCAATATGTGATATACATAATGCACTAGAATCATTTAATACTAAATTTACATAAGTCCCATGTGATATCATTCTCCAAATCCATGAATTCATCTGTGTCTAGTGCAAAAAAAAGTGCATTGAAGTGGCCTGTGCTCCAATAAAGTGCAAAAAGCTTTATCTGTCAAACAATATCTTCCGCCACAGTGCTCACACCTCTTGTGTGTCCACTAAACTTCTAATCTTAAAATCTAACAACCCACCAGAGGTAATGATCAAACCACTTTTGTCTAGTATTACATCATGGGACCCTTTTTTTTTTTTTTTCTCCACACCATGCAATGCGATTCTGACATCCCCAGAGAAATTACATTTTTTTTTTTTTTTTTTTTCCTTAATGCAAACAATGCATTAAGGTAAAAATGTTTTTTGGTTTAGTAACACTTTAAGATAGCATTGACACCTGCAGCAGATCGAATTGACGCCGTGCGATTGCTACGCGGTGCGGGGAAAGCACAGGATTCACTGTGTTTCCTGCATCGCATAATTGTGAACCAGGGCTCAATGTCTTATCATTTTGCTAACCGCAGACGGTGGTTGCACTGACACTTAGTGACTCCATTCTCCTACAGATGTGCTAGCAGTTTCTTTTTCTTTAACAGTCTAGCTTTGTTTTGTATGTTGTAATAACTTATTTAACTCTTTTATCTTTGTAGAGGTTATCGCAACAACACTTTGAAGCATACAACTTTATACGAGTCAATGCTCCCAATCATCTCTCCTGTGCTGCTCTTCATATTGTCTGCAATCTGGATCTTTGCCTCTCCAACTAAGATCCTGGATGCCTACCCTCGTCTTTTCTACTACATGGTGGGGACCACCTTTGCCAATATTACTGTAAGTCATTTTTCAGAAGCCTACAGGCTACTCTGAGTTAGGCACATTCAGGGGACAGCATGTTCTTAGGACTGAAAATGCTATTTTTATCACATTTCATGCTAGTTTTCTACCTCTTTTACTTCAGACGAGACTGGTAGGTCTTATGTGTAAAGGGTAAATGCAGGAAAAGCTGTTGTAGTATTGCTGATGCAAGCAGGGGCATTCCTCAGAGAAACTGATTGTTTGTTTTTTGTTTTTGTTTTTTTTTTTATCCAATTCTATACAAATACAATAATCAAAATATGTTGTGTTTTGTGTAGTCGTACACAGCTTGATTGCAGCATGATCTGTGATATCCCACATGGTGTTGCCATTCCTTCTGTAGTTCTCCCCTGCAGGATTACAGACCTACCCCTCCCTTATGGAGATAAGGAAAGTGGCTGTGGTATGTTGTGTAGTTGGGAAAATCTCCAGCAGAGATGACAACACTGCTTAGAATTTGAGTGCGGCAGAGGCAGCATTTTCAGATCACGTTGGGGTTTTTCTGTTCTTGTTGCGTTTGCAAACAGAACACCCTGCTTATGTCCTTATGTATACAGAACTCCCAAAATGCCCTGCCCATTGAAATGAATCGATTCAGAAGCACCTCAACAAGGGTGCTTTTAACCCCTTCTTCAGCCACTAGCCAGGAATAAAAAGCGCCTCTTAAACAGCGGTAAAGTGCCGCTAATACGAGCGGCGCTTTAGCGTGAACGCTCGAGCGGCCCCAGTGTGAACGCTCGAGCGGCCCCAGTGTGAAAGGGGTCCTAGGCTATGCCTCAAAATGTGCAAAAAAACAAAGGTTTGCTTAGGCCTTAGTGTACGATGCGATTTACACCATCACTCTGAAATAATGAGACTAATCAGTGATTTTGCTTCAGCAAATGGCATTTGGCAACAGATGACCAAACGGTTTTAACATGGCTATATTTTGGGATGGGTTTAAAGTGGTTCTAAAACCATTTTTTTTTTAGTTTTATTTTTTTTACCTAATGCATTCCTTGCATTAAGGTAAAAAATGTTTAGGCATCGGTTTTGTGCACGTTGCTGTGCACGTCTCCAGCTCTTCTCTCCCCACACTTTCGCATCTCACTGGCTTTGCTGGGCCATCGGGATCTGCTGTCAATCAAAGCCAGTGGCGGGGGAGGGCCCGAGTCCCACTCTGTGTCAGTGGAAGCAGCAGCGGAGCTTGGGAGTGAGCATGCACAAGTGCCCCCATGGGAAGAGGAGGATTAGGGCCCTTCTGCGCGATTCCATTGCAGGTAAAGTATAGAGATATTGTGTGGTGTAATAATAAAAATAACATTTCAAGAATCACTTAATTTGCAACCCCCCATTTACTCAAGATGCACTATTATTGATCATTGTATATGTTAGGTTTAGGTCATAAACATGGAGAATGTATTTGTATTGTAGAGTCTCTAATCCAATCTAGATTCTGGGTTGTATTTGTACCCCAGTAGCTTTCTATTAGTGCAAAACTCAAAACAGAGTTTTCTGCCTTCCCTAATGTGTCTTTGTTCTTGTTTGTTTTGCAGTGTAAGCTGATCGTATGTCAGATGAGTAATACAAGATGCCAACCCCTAACCTGGCTGCTCGTCCCCTTGGCACTAGTGGTAGTTGTTGTGGTCTCAGGGTTCGCCAATGAAACTGAAGCTCTCCTGCTAGTTCTACTGACAGTGCTAGTAACCATGGCACACATACACTACGGAGTATCAGTGGTGAGTAAAGCGGAAGGCTTCTTTCTCTAGTTACTAGGCCCTATCGCAGCTCTTCCTGGTTTGCATGCTTAGAAGAATGTACTGGACGTTGTACCCATTCAGAAGATCATTTTCCCTTTCAGTTGTTTTTTTTTATTTATCTTCAGGGTAAGGTATAAAAAAAAATTGCCCATGCAGGGGCAACACACACAGTGCAGTGCCAAAGATCATAGATG